>NW_023425482.1:28902494-29297494 GCF_014108245.1 Pipistrellus kuhlii
TCATCCCCTCCCCCCTTCCTCTCTGAAATCAATACAAAAATCAAAACCAAAACATTTACTGGCCGCCCCTTTCCAGGAGAAGTTCGCTGCCTCCTGTTCCGGATGATCAGAGCACTTGATGAGCTTCCTTTGTCCCCAGCCTGGGCGGTTAGAAGAAAGTCTAGTTCGCGAGATGGAATAACTGGAAAGATTACCGTCTCTGAGAAAGTCTCTCAAGAACGCTTCTAGAACAGTGGGTTCCCAGGTGGCTGTTCTTGAGCCCTGGCTGCGTGGGAGGAAGCTTCTTCAGAGCACTCAATGCATGGCCTCTCCCCAGACCGCTTCAGGAAGGTTCTCAGGACCCACGTGGCGGTGGTTTTGAAAGCTCCCCCGGTGATTCCAATGGGCAGCCGTGACTACAGAGTCTTGATGGAGGCCGAGGGTCCGGCTTGGGAGCTGTCAGCCTCCAGGAGAATGGGTCAAGGAGTTGGTCCGCTGTGATGAGGCCACGGCTTCTGGCAGAGAGGTGGGCTCCAGGTTGGCCCTCGGGGCCTTGGCAGGCTCCAGGCGCGGTGGACGGGGCTCCCTCTCCATCGCAGCAGACATTAAAATGCACCCGCTCCTGCCTGTCACGTGATAGGGTCCCCTGTCGGAGTTGATTAGTTGCGTGTTGTAGACATTTAATTAAGCATCTGTTAATTTCAGTCTTGTTGTTTGGGTGTGTGTTGTGTGGCCAATTAGGTGTGTTTCTTTCTTACAATTCCCCCCCGTTTTATGTAGGCCCTGGAGAAACTCACTGTCCTGAGTGACCTGTGTATAGTGACTAACGAGTTAAATAATCCTGCTCCCATGCTCACAGACTCCCATGTCGCCACCCGGGACGGTCGGACGCTTACGGAAATCCTGTGCTCAGTAGAGGCTGGCCTCCAGTTAGCCACCGCAGATTCATTTCAGTCATTTTAGACGAGGTCGGTGCAGGTATGTGGCTGCAGTGTTCAAAGAATGCATAGGTATTTCTATGTCGTCTGTATATGAAAAAGGCCTTTGCATATAGATCTGGATCTCCAGCTTCCCTTTAGGTAAAAACTCATAAGTTTGGCAATATTGGACCTGCTGGCTCACATGGCCCTTCCGGTGGCCAGGCTCTTCCTATTTCACCGGGGTCCTTTCCACCCCCTGTTTCTCATTCTGGGTTCCTCTTGGGTCCCCAGAGGCTTCTAGCTTGAAAAGTTTGATGAAGGAGAAATGACATTCAACAAACGCCATACGATGCCCAAACTTGGTGAGATGAGGCCACGGTCATGGGAGAAACACAGCCCAAGTGTTTCTTATGGTCTGCCAGTGAGTAGATGGAGTGGAAAAACGTAATTTGTGATCCTATCATAGAGCGTTGTTCCTCAAATTTGAACATGCACAAGAATCAGCTGGAGAGCTTTCAATGGCAGGTGTTGGACTTTGGCCTGGAGGAGACTGCAGCGTAGATGTGGAGTGGGGTTCCCAGGTAATGCTCACGTGCTGTGAGTAGCTTGGCGCAGGGAGTATCAGGGGGACTGCAAGGAGTTTGTTCTTTATCTTTCAGATAGAATGCGTTGGGCTGCAGGTAACAACAGTGGCATGAGTTCTGAGGAGATTTGTGTACTGACCTAGAAGTCTTTATTGAGGCCACGTCGGGCTGTTGTGGATGGTTCAATCATGTTTTCAGGAACCCCCTTTGCTTTGCTTTCTGTTCTGCCATTTTTGGCATTTCAGCAGTCTCCTCATGGTCTCACGTTGGCGATTGTAGCATCACATCCTTACGTGGTAGCATGCACAGTGGGGAGCGAGGGAGTGGAGGGGGAAGGGGTGACAGCAAAGGACCACGTTCTCTTTCTGTGCATCTCTTACCAGGAAGGGCAAGCTTTCTTGGAAACAGTTCCACCAGTCTTTTTTTTTAAATCTTATTGATCAGAAATGAATCACATATTCACCTTGGGCCTGTGGTTGGCAAACTGTGGCTTGTGAGCCTCATGCGGCTCTTTGGCCCCTTGAGTGTAGCTCTTCCACAAAATACCACGGCCCGGGTGAGTCTATTTTGAAGAAGTGGTGTTAGAAAAAGTTTAATTTTAAAAAATGTGGCTCTCCAGAGAAATTTTCAATCATTGTACTGTTGATAGTTGGCTTGTTGACTAATGAGTTTGCCGACCACTGCCCTAGGCCAATCATTGACCAAGAAGAAGGAGATGACAGTGATTGGCTTAGACCAATCCCATGTCACCTGGGGCTGAGCCCAGTGTCATGTGAGCATAATTGATGTTACGCTCTGTTAGCCAGGAAGAAGACTGTTGGAAAGAAAACCAACAGTGTCCACTGCTGAGCACATTGAAAGAATGTTGAGTGGGTCAGTGGTGTGGTTGGAGTTGTGCTTTGTGAATATGGATCTGACCTTTTGACTGTAGTCAGACAGGAGGTGATTGGGGCGGGGGGTGAGGTGGGACCAGGGAGGATCAATGCCATGATCCCATTGAACTAAAGGTGTGGGAACTGAAGAGATGTGAATATGGATGTGAAGGGGAGGAAGGCACTGGACAGAGCATGTCTGGAACATAGGAAGAGAGGAGGAGGAGGCAGACATGACTCTGCATGTTTGCATGTGGGCCCTGGACGAATAGGAGGACCTTGAACAGAAGCAGAGAGATCGGAGGAGAAGCTGGTTTTGAAGGAAAGAAAGTGCTGATGTTGGACATTTTGGTGAGCGGTCCCCCTCGAGATATCAAATAGGCGCTTGGACCAGGGCCCTGGGACTCAAGAGGTAAAGAGATGGAAATGGTTGGGACTCCTCCAGCAGTGAGGAGACAGGGGTTGCTAAGGACACCTCCTTGGGTTGCTAAGGACATCTCCTTGGGCTTGCAGGTTGGTTGGTGTTTGCAAGTTCAACTTTCCAGCAGAGAGGAAGTGATGTATGGCATTCAGGAAAATCTGAAAGCCTACCATCCCATCAAGGAGTGTGTGTGTGTGTGTGTGTGTGTGTGTGTGTGTGTGTTAGCATGATAATATATCCTTTTTATTGTAATAGTTATTTGGGAAGAAACATTCTTAAGTGGTTGCTATTAAGTGGGAATGGCGCATAATTTGCAATCACATAATTAAAAACTCTACCGGCCATTTATGAATTAAAACTTTATGGGTGTTTTTTGTTTTATGGAAGAGGTGCAATTTCTGGTTGGATTTGGTGACGTGCTCATGATGTCAAGTATTTGGAGAATCTGTTTGCGTGTGGTCAATAAGGAAGGGCAGTTTTTGCTATTATAAGTATGCTTATTAATGAAAAAAAATTGAAATTGGAGTCAGCTATTTCCCAAAACAAGAACGTACACACACACACACACACACACACACACACAACCTTGTTTAAAATATGGTTTAGAAGCTTTTATTTAAGGTCTGCATGCGCTTCTGACAGGTTTTATGGTCTCTCTTGGTAGCGGATCATTTTATTTTCTTTGTTTCCAGGATTTGTAACCTTAATCCCTTCCTCGGGGAGGCCCGTTCCCTTCAGCGTGTCCCATGCTTGTGCGAAACATACCAGCCCCTGGAAAACGGCCCTTCTTGTATGCCTCGCATTCTGACTTTAATCTTTTTTTTTTTCCCCACTGACTTTAATCTTAACTTGACTTTGTTTGTAAAAGAATAATTGGAATGTCTTGATGATCCATTAGTTAATCAAATTGGCCAGGATCAAAAAGTATTTGGATTTCACTCTAAATACATATTTAAATGATATAAATTCATTTTTTTTTTTCTTGAGGAGATAGATTTCAAGCTGGGCCTTTCTACTCTACAAATGTTGCAAGTTTAATACGGCCTCTTCTATCCTGACCGAACTGTTTATTTAGAAGAATTGAATTAGCTATGGTAATGGGAATGAATTTTTTAATGTTTCCAATTGATGGAGTGGAAGTCACCGCTCCATATTGAGAGGGTTCTAGCAGCTTCTATAGCTGATTTGTAACGAGCAAGGGGCTTTGATGGACTGGAGAATAACCAACATTGGATACGGTCTTTTTCAAAGCATCGCATACAGAAAGTAGAAGTCCCAAATGATGCCCTGCCTACAACATTTTTATGAAATACATACATGTAATTGGTTGGAAGTTGATTTTTTTTGAAAGAAACATGAGTCCATTCTAAGAACATTGAGCACTTGAAAAGCATGCCTGGAAGCTCTGTTTTGCTGCTCCTGTATGCCTGTGTCTTGAATGAGAAACTCAACTCATACTGGTTGGCTTACTTAACAAATTCTAATAAAAATATTTAACGTGGTTAAAGTGTTTTTATTAGTGAAAATCCTTTTGATTGCCAGTGGGGAGAAGTCCTCTCATGGAGTTAAGTAGAAAAGGGATTGTCCATTTAAAAAAAAAAATATATATATATATATATATACACACACACATACAGATATATATATATTATTGATTTTTTTTTTTTACACAGAGGAAGGGAGATAGAGTTAGAAACATTGATGAGAGAGAAACATCCATCAGCTGTTTCCTGCACACCCCCTACTTGGGATGTAGCCACAACCAAGGCACATGCCCTTGACCGGAATCGAACCTGGGACCCTGCAGTCCGCAGGCTGACGCTCTATCCACTGAGCCACACCAGTTTCGGCGAGGGATTGTGCATTTTGTTTCAGGAGTTGCTGGGTCCGGAGTTAACTTTATTCACTTTGCTTTCATCTGCTTGGCGTCTTTTTCCAGTTGGGCTCTCCCCAGGGGCAGGCAGATGTCCCACAGCGGCTCCAAGTTACAGCCTCCCCGAGAGCGAGAGACTCTCCTCCCCGCTTGTTCTAGTACCTTCCCTGCATGGGGATGGCGGAACCCCCTTCCATCCAAACTCCTTGAGGATAGGGACTTTGGATGACTTACTGCATGCCCAGCATCGGGAATGGTGCTTGGCATGTAAAAAAAAATAATATGATAAGGAGTGCCCTAGAGGTGAATGAAACTATTGCTGAGAAGATCTAGTTGTTGTTTAATTGCTGGATAAACATATGTTGGACCTACTATGTGCCAGGCACTTCTGTGCGGTGGGAATGTAGAGCTGAAAAGTCCCTTGTCCTGTTCTGAAGGAGCTTGGCCTACAGCTGCAACGATACCGGTTAGAAGTTTTTCAGTTCTTTCTTCAGTTTGGGGGCTTTATTTGGGGCACGCTCAAAATACCCCATGGCTTCGATTCTTTGTAAGGAACGGAAGTCCTGTCCTAATTTTAATGGATTGTACGTGTATTTTAGGCCCACATTTCTCTTCTTTGCGGAATACCTCTTGAATTTTTCTGCTACCATTTCTCACGTGTCAATCGTTTCCCAAGTAGTTTTCTGTTAACATCGATGCTTTTCCTTATTGACCCAACCCACTTACCTCTCACTCCTCATATCCTATCACCACCGAGCCTTCTTCCCCAGGAACCTGCAGTCCTTTCTGTGCTTTCGCCTTATTCACTCCACGGGCTCCTTTGTTCCTCCCTGACTCTTCACGCAGCGTGCTTTGTGCCATCCTTCAAGTCAGTCTCATTGCTCAACTTTAGGGAACTGACTACTGTGTCCACTTTCCTTACTAAAAATGAATGCTGCTGGGCCATATTTTTCTGATGATTCCTGGAAATTATCTCTACCCTTATACCTCTGCCTCCCCTCCCCATCTCCCATGTCCCCAGTCCCCTAATACTGTGTATGTGGATGCTTTGATGGCTTTCGCTCTGTCGTTGTGTCTGCCTCTTTCCTTCCTCGTCCCAGCCATTGGGAATATCCTCCCAAAGTTTGGCTCTTGCCTCTGTATCCCTCTCTCGTTACCCTCCTCCTCCCAACACTTTATATGTGGATCTTGTTTTCCGCCTTCAGCGGTTCCCCCTATGGGTTTGTATCAGTTAGCTATTGCTGTGTAACAAATGAAACTCTGCGGCTGAAAACACAAAACCTATTTGCACCCGATTCTGCAAGTTCCTTGTGTGTTTCCAGTCTGTTGTGGGCCCCCGAGGAGGCTTTGCTTCTGGAGCTTGGCTGGCTGTCGGCTGGGTCCCATCTTTCTCCCGTGTGTCCTCCCTCACCTCTACATGCCAAGGTGAGCGCACAAGCCCTCATGGTGGCAGCACGCTGAGTCCTTGAGCACAGTCTAAGAAGGGTCACACCGTTCCTCCTACCACATTCTGCTGCCCAGAGCACGTCCCAAGACCAGCCCAGATGCAAGAGAGAGGAAGCACTAGGAGGTTCCATTTCTTGAAGGGAAGGGAGCTGCAAAGTCACCTTACAAAGGGGCTTGGGTGCAGGGAATTGGGGTCTTTGCAGTCTACCCCACAGCCTCCAGCTTTCATCTCCAGCTTGATCTGCCTTTCTCACCTCCCCTGGATAGCTCCACGCTGCTGTCTGCCATCAGTTCAAGTCCAACTTAAGCCTTAAGGCACAATATGTTGCTTCTGCCCACAATGATCCTCATCATGTTTTCAGCATTTATCTCGGGGCCTTCATCGATTCCAGATGCAGAAGAAAAACTCATTTTGATGACTCAGCTCCTTTTGTTCCCTTAGGCCAATGAAAAACAGCCTAGGGGATGTAGTCAATAACAATATTGTAATGACCCTGTAGGGTACAAGATAGGTACTGGAAATATGGGGGGGGGGGAGGGGGGTCTTCTGTAAAGTATATGATTGTCTAACCACTACACTGTACATCTGAAACTAATACGAAATAGTATTGAGTGTCAACTGTAATTGAAAAATAAAGTAGAAATAAGAAAGCCCGTTTGGTAACTGTCCAAGATGATAGGATATGAATTCCTATGGGCTGGTCCCATTGGCTTGAGTATATTCTTAATTCTGTGTTCTTTGCTTTGATTCTTATAAATTCTTACCCTCTTCTTAGAGTCAAATTTACTTTCAAGAGAGAGTCACCCCCCGTTTCAGTGGAGAAAAGCAGCTTATGAATAAATACTTTAAGGACTTAGAAGTGCAATGAATATGTTTGTATAGAGTCAAGGATACTTTCCGTATCTACAAGAGGCATTTCCACATTGAAAGTGTATGTGTCACATCAATACTAAAAAAAGAAACCTTTTATTCTTCCCTCCCCCCATTTAAAAAAATACATTGTATTGATTTTTTACAGAGAGGAAGGAAGAGAGACAGAGTGTTAGAAATATCGATGAGAGAGACATCGATCAGCTGCTTCCTGGGGATGTGCCCACAACCAAGGTACATATCCTTGACCGGAATCGAACCTGGGACCTTTCAGTCCACAGGCCAATCCACTGAGCCAAACCAGTTTTGGCCCCCCCCCCCGAACCCATTTTTTTTTTTTATAGGGGTGAATATAATTCTCAATTTAAAGCACTAGCTAAAGTTTGTCACTTCTAGGATATTTCCCCCAGAATTATGGAATCTACTGAAATAGTGAAAATAGGGAAATTGCTATACTCCCCAAGCCTTTAAATAATGTTTGAACTTTTCTATTATTAAAACAGTAGGAATTCCTAAAAGCTCTCATCATGCCATAGTCATGTATTCTAGTGAAGATGTGGTTTGAATGTCACCTGAAGACTGTGTTGAAGCTCACAGGGTGTTGGGTGTCCATGAACGGGACCAGTTTTCCAGTGTTGAGTGGGTCACATGTGCATCCCGTGACCCAGTCCACACATGCGTCCCATGACCCATCCACACATGTGTCCTGTGACCTGGTCCACACGTGCTTCTGTGACCTCTCCACCGCTTACTGGCGTGTTCCTGTGCCTCATCTCTCCAGCGGGGATGGTGTTCTGCTGGGTGCTGGGAAGACAATGGTGAGCAATACAGATACTAGGAAAGCTTATAAACCCAACCACAAAGTGGAGTGATCACATACCATAAAGAAGCTTGGGATAATCATAGCATTGACAACATAAGGTGGTTGTTGGTATTGACTGTAGCTCTGCCTACACTAAGCACTTGGCTGATGTTGGCTGTTGTCACCGTTAGATTTTTATCCTGAGCTCAGGGAAATTTCTTACCACGTGGATAGACGGCTGAACATAGACTCTGGGAGAAGAACCTTCTAGAATTTCTTGATACTTTGGCAGAGCCGCCAGGAGGACTTCACACCTTGGGGGCTGATGCTAGGCCCTCTGCTCTTGAGGTTTTCCCATCTCAGCGCCAGTGAGGTTTTGGGGGCGCTAATTCTCTGTTGTGGGGCTTTCCTGCCGTACGATAGGATGCTTAGGGGCATCCCTGGCTTCAACCCACCGGAGGCTCCCAGTTATGACAACCCAAAATGTCTCCAGACATCTCCAAATGTTCCCTAAGGAGCAGGGGGAAAGGGAGGGGAGCAGATCCTCCCTGGTTGAGAGCCAATGAGCTGGAGGAATATTTTGGAAAACGTTCTGGTTTTGTCATTTAGAAAGTGCTCACGGGGCTGAGTGCCTCCTTTGTTGCAAAGGGCATCTACCTAAATATAGGGCAGTGCGTCCTCCGGGGCCCTGCCGAGCTGAAAGGAGCTCCGTCACGTTCCTCGGAATAGCTAAGAAGGCCAGCATCTCTTCAGAGGCGGTGGTCACTGGGGAAGGAGGCTGCTCGACCACGTGAGAGAATCACCGGTCTTGTCACCTGCCAACTGTTTTCTTTCTTTCTTTCTTTCTTCTCTCTCTTTCTGTTGGGCGGTCTCTCTGGGTTTGTAAGAATATTTTTAGGATGTCCAGCGCCGTGTGGTTTTGTGGATCGAGGAGAAAAGGTCTGTGCTTGTTAGAGGGAAGAGTTGTCTGTGAACTGGGGAACTGGCTCAGCGAGGGGCCCCCTGTGTCTCTCAGGGCCGGGTCCGAGTCGGTCACAGAGCTATTTGGGATGAACCGTTGAAACACCGCCGGTGACTGGGCAGGGATTAGGGCTAGTGGAATAGATGGGGCCTAGACGTTAGGATTTGTGTGTCTTGCTCCCCTTCTTCTGAGGTCGTGGGGCCCACTCACGCTGATTTCATGTGTTTGGTGGTTCCCAGGATAATTGCTAGTAGTTATTACTAGAGGCCCGGTGCACGAATTCATGCACAGGTGGAGCTCCTTGGCCTTTCCAGGGATCGGGGCCAATCAGGGCTGGCCACAGGAGGTTGGCTGTGGGAGTGCACTGACCACCAGGGGCAGCTCCTGCATTGTGTGCCTGCCTCTTGGTGGTCAGTGTGCCCTCATAGTGACTGGTCACCTGGTCGTTTGATTAACTGGTTGTAATGGTCGCCTAGGCTTTTATATATATGTAGACTTTTTTTAAGTCTCGGAGTCACATGAGCCCCAAGCTCAGAAATCTTTTCTTCATTCATGCATTCCTCAAATATGAACACAGGGACTCCGTGTACGGCCTGGGGCACCTAGAAATGAAAGAAATAGCTTTGGCTTTCCACACTGAGAGTTGCAGAGAGCAAACGGCCATGTCTGTTTAGTTCGTTGCGTGGTCCCCAGCCCTGAGCCTGGCTTGTGGGAAAATCTCAGCCCTGACGTAACTAGTTGCACCATCTTATGCTACTGTTCAGCATCCTTTGCTCAACGATGTTATATAGGTCGATTCCTTGACAACTTTACTCAGACGCTGCACAGAATATCATAAGGAAGCCAGTGGCAAAGGGTTTAGAAAGACCAGTCCAAGAAGGTGGACTGTGGTGGCCCAGCGGCAAATCTCCAAGCCTACCTGGCTGATCGGTCCCAAAGCCTTTGTCCAGAGCCCTGTCCCCCCACTCCCTGCCACGTCTGCCATCCCCCAAGAGGAGGGCGCACTGCCTCGGACAACAATGTCCCCTCTCTGGCTCTGATCCGGGTTTTATTGTCAGGAAATCCCTCTTTTCAGGGCCTTCATTGTCTGCATCCTCTAACCAGCCCTCCCCCCACCTCCCAACCCCTGTCAGCTAACGATTTCAAAGCTTTATGGAAATGAAAAAAAAAAGTTGCTCTTCTTCACACACACACACACACACACACACACACACACAGGCACACAGATGGGAGGAGATAAAGTGATTAACACTTACTTTGTTGGGGAATCCATCCGAGCCAGCACCCTGGAACACTCCCTGGGCTTGTTGGGAGGGTAATCTCTTGCAGAAACACGGGCAGCGCCGGCCGGTTCATTATGTATGTAAGTCTGCTTAAGAATGTCTAATTCACTGGGCCCTCATCTCCCGGCTCCGTAATCTCCTGCCCTGGCCATTCTGTTCCCTTTGAGTTTCTGCAACTCATTTCTCCCCCGTTTATTGAGTCTCTCTCCCTGCACGTTTCGGGCTCGGTGGAATCTCAGTGAATAGATCTCTGGAGGGGAGAGAAAAACATTCCACCCTCTTTCTGCCGGGGGTGGGTGACCGGATTGCGCTGGGGGTGATTAACCTCCAGGAGGGACCCGTGGAGGCAGAAAGGGGGGTGGACTTAAGCCAGTGGGAATGTTGGGGGGCGGGTCTGAGAGGCTGTGGGAAATGCTTGCAGAGAGTCGCTCCTTTGGGGGAGCAGTGCTCGGGGGCCGTTCTCCTAGAGCTAGTTCTGGGACCTCCAAGTGACAGCCAGTGAGTGGCCCAGGCCAGTGCTTTTACCGTTTCAGGACAGGAACCCGTCATTCCACTGCGGGGGTCTTTCCATGGGGTGCATTGCACAGTTTTCCCTTTTCTCTTGGGTTCTGGAAGGGTGTGTGTGTGTGTGTGTGTGTGTGTGCGCACACACACACACACACACACACCTGCCTCATGGGACTCCGATGGGTGGCCCGGTGCTGGGAAGCAGTGGAGATGTGAGAAAGGGCCCTCCCTTAGTTACTGCCTCAAATGCCTTGAATTTTAGAGTTTTGAAACCAGAATAATACAGAGAAGATTAAAAAAGAAATAATTCTCTCTCCGGCTAACAAAGCTTGCTTGGGAAAGTTTATCTCTACAGAAGAACCTGGGGGTGGGGGTACCATTGGGAGGTAGAAAACGGGGTCTCAGAGCCGGTCTGCCGTGAGGTGCTTCAGGCCTTGGGCCTAACCTTGGGTGCTTTTAAGCTCAGCCTGCGCCAGAGGTCCTGGCTGGGTGGATGGTTGGGCAGGTGGCTGGGGGTGGAGGGAGGAGGAGCGGCCTGTCCTTGTGGGGAAGTTGAGGCCCTGGGAGGGCTCAGAGCACTCTTTTCCTTTATGTCTTGTTCAGCAAAGTCTCCTGGAATCTCATTAAGAGACTTTGAAACCATTCGCATGTCCCGCTCCCTCCATGTAAATCACGGTAATTTTAGGAAGAATGAATGGCCAACATCGAAAAACTTCATTGGAATTCCTTTCCCAGGTTCCATCTTGGAGACATCCCTTTCTTTCAGGCCATCTAATGTCTTATCCGAGTTATTTATTTATTTATTTATTTAATTATTATTATTTTTAAAAAAATATATATTTTATTGATTTTGTACAGAGAGGAAGGGAGAGAGATAGAGAGTTAGAAACATCGATGAGAGAGAGTCATCGATCAGCTGCCTCCTGCACACCCCCCACTGGGGATCTGCCCGCAACCAAGGTACATGCCCTTGACCGGAATCGAACCCGAGACCCTTCCGTTTCCAAGCCGACGCTCTATCCACTGAGCCAAACTGGTCTCGGCCGAGTTATCTATTTTTTTTAAAATGGACACGGACCACGTGTAGGCCTATTGGATTCAGCAAATTATTACATCTCCCATCTCCCAGGTTTTGTGTTTTTCCCCTGATCCCATAGTTCAGGATAATGTTTCTTTAATACTACACGCAGAGTGCCAGAGATTCCCAAGAGCTTGTGACATCTGAATGTCCACAGTGCCTTCCGCTGGTCATCGCCGGCCGTGATGGACAGCTCCGCACTGCACGGGGCACAGCCGCTCAGTGCGATGCGGGAAGGTGCCAGTGGCCCCTCACTCCCATGAATAACGGTTCAGGCCCCGCATGCTAATTTTGAAGTAAAACACATGTTTAAATTTAGTGCGTGTGCCTTCAATTTCAAGTCCTTTTATTCTTCCAGGGGAAAAAAAAAAATCAAGCAGCTATACTTTAAATGAATTTAATGAACTGCAAAAACTGACATTTTCACTATAAAAGTCACACTTCATTTAATGAGTAGTTAAATATTGATGCTATATTAAAATACAGGCAGAATAAAAATGGCACAGTGGAGTTCAAAATAGGAATTCAGGGTTCTCTTAGGTTGAAAATTTCATGAACTGAAAAAAGAAACCCCACCAGTGTTGTTCATCAGAATGTCTTCATAAACACAAATAATTCCAGTGAAATAGCCTGTCAGCCTACCGCCCATCAATCTCGGCAGGTGATTGAGGTCAGTCTTCCTTTCCTCTGTTAGCTTCGACGTCATTCTCTGTGGCCAAAGGCCCCAGTGGTGTGAAAAGTGGTTCCTGTCTTTAATGAGAAAGGTGCTAAAATGATAGGTGTGGAGTCCGGCCGGTGTGGCTCAGTGGTTGAGCAATGACCTATGAACCAGGAGGTCAGGGTTCGATTCCCAGTCAGGGCACAGGCCTGCGTTGCAGGCTGGATCCCCAGTGTGGGGCGTGCAGGAGGCAGACCATCCATTATTCATCTCTCATCATTGATGTTTCTCTCTTTCTCTCTCTCTCTCCTTCTCCCTTCTCTGGAATCAGTAAAAATATATTTAAAAAAAATTATAGGGGTGGGATCCAGTTTTGTTTAACTGACTTACTTGGATATGAAGAAAACAACAACTGTATGTTGACAGCGATTCTAGAAAAATAGTTGAGCTGGGGCCTATTCTGTTGTAAGTCCTCTGTTCTCCAGTGGCTCCATTCATAGTCAAAGTCAAGTCCATATGAAATCCTACACAGAGCCTTAGCGTGGAGGCCTCCATGATCTCCTTGATCTAGTCTCTCAAGCGGGCTCAGGCTGCTCCCACAACACGCCTGTGTCCTTGTTACCACCCAGGCATACTCTTACCACAGGATCTTGGTGTCTCTGCCCCAAACTCTTTCTTTCTGCAGATATTTTTATATCTCACTTCCTCATTTTCTTAACATCTTCCCTCCACAATCCCCTTTTCTCAGGAAGGTGTTTAGGCCCATCCTATCTAAAATAGAACCTTCTTCCCTTTCCCTGATGTTCTTCATTCCCTTCCCCTGCTGTGTTTTCCTCCAAGCACTGGGTCTTAAGATACACTCTGTTTTACAGATTTCTGTCTCTTCTCGAACATAACCTTGTGAGGGCAGAGATTTTTGTTTCTGTTCTTCATTGTTTTAGCCCTCTTGACCAGAACTGTGCTGGCTGGTTCAAGAAGTATTTCCGGAATACACAAATGAATGGAAGAAAGTGAAATTTTCAAGGGAGATGTTCCCCCTGGTAGTTGGAAATGGGGAGCAGAATATCAGGAGCAACACCTAGAATGTAGATTTGGGAGCCACCTGCATGAATAGTATGCACAACTCATCTCAGACTCCTGGGACTCTCCCAGGTGTATTTTTTTTAAAGTATGTTTTTATTGATTTCAGAGAGAAAGAGAGGGGGGAAGAGAGAGAGACATCAGTGATGAGAGAGAATCATTGATGGGCTATCTCCTGCATGCCCCACATGGGATGGAGCCCAAATCCCCGGGATGTGCCCTGACCGGGAATTAAACCATGACCTCCTGGTTCATAGGTCAAAGCTCAAACAATGAGTCACACCGGCCAGGAGGGAATCTCCTAGTTTTAACAAGAAAAACCTGTGTCTTTCATCTCGACCAACTCAGATGGTTGGTCACCCTCTGCAGAGAGAATGCACTGGAAGGTTGTGGAGTTTGCAGGAGGTCAGAGCTTACATGCTCACGTTCATAGAGGCCAGGAAGGTGAACTTAACTTAGGCCTCTCTACAGGCTGGTTGCAGTTTCACTCTGGCCAGCTGTAGCTCTAGGGAATTGTGGACCAGTGTTGTCTGAGCTCCAGAATTTTCAAGGAGAACCAGACATTTTGGTGTTGTAACGTTTTCAGTTTTTAAATGTTGGCAACTTATTCACAACTGTCCCAGGATTGTGTGTGGCCTGTGGGCAGTCTACCTTGGTTCAAGTAGACCTGGGCTTCCACCTCTTTGGGAGACAAGGCCTCTGAGCCTTACTCTTGAGTCCTAAATGAAGGACATTGTCATTAAATGTCTTTATGGTTTGGAGGCAAGACATAGTATTGTTAGCTGTAGGTCAAGGTTTTGTGGAACCTACATGGGATCATATTGATATCTATGGAATATCGCCAGGAATGGTTCCAAGCGTGTTAATCCATTTCATACACTTTACGTGTATGAATACATTGAATCCTCAACAACTCTTATCAGGTACGTACTGCTGGTGTCCAATGTACAGTAGACGCATCAGATTAAATAACTCATTCAAGGTCACAGGCTGGGAGGTGATCGATCTGGGATTTTAATCATAGGCTGGATCTGGGGCCTGTGCGCCTTATCCGCCTGTCTCTCAGATGTGAATGTGGATCCGAGTCACCTGCAGGACTTGTTAGAATCTAGATTGCGGAGCCCCACACCCAGAATCTCTGGTTCACTGTGAGTCTCGCCATCTCAAGGCACTGAAGGGACCTGGAACCGGTGAATTGAACATACTTCCTCCTTGGAGCTGTGTCCGCACAGTTGAGTTCTGATGTCAGACTTGCCTACTCTGATGATGGCAGTGTCTTCTGCCTGGGCAGCCATAGACAAATGCATGGGTTTAAGAAACAATAATATGGGTTTTGTGGAAAAGGAAGCACTTCCTGGATCCCTGTAGTCCTACACAACCGGCAGTTGGACATCCCCTGAGGGGTCCTGGATTGGAGAGGGTGCAGACTGGGCTGAGGGGATCCCGCCTCTGTGCACGAATTTCATGCACTGGGCCTCTAGTAGTTATATAAAACCCTAATCCCAGACAATATTTTTTACCATGTGGCTGATAAATCCTATTTTGAATAAATTTGCAAACTTAGTTTAACATTATTCAGCTGCATTCTGAAGACCTCTGTAATTTTCAAATGTCCCACAGAGAAACCAGGTCTGGCCAGGGACAGGAGCAGACATGAGGGCGAGTTGGTGTAGGACTAGGGGAAGTCAATGGTGAGAGGCTTCTGGGATGTGATTGGATTGTTAGCTACCAAGATAGGCCATGAAACCACACTGAATCGCATAGAAAGCATTTCAGGTATCTTTCCCTTTCAGTGCTTCCTGTTCCATCAATGAGAAAGATCTCAGCGGGGTGCCAATATGTCTTTAACACCTAGCGCTTGCTTATCTCTCCTTTCTACAGAGGGATTGAGAGAGGGAGAAGAGGAGGAAGAGGGAGGGAGCCAGGGAGGGAGAGAATGCAGGACCCAATGTCCAACTCTTCTGCAGCTAGTAGTTTGCTAGATTTAGTTAGATTATTTTGCCATTATTGTATTTCTTTTGGTGATTATATTCTACGTATGTTAAGGAAGCCTGCATTTTCCACTTAACAATGTAAAGCTGTTTTGTTAATATAAAACACAACTTTTTAAAAAATTTTTATTTCAGTGACTGCACTAAAAGAGTAAAGTTTACAGTACCTTTTTCATATTTCCTAAATTCTAAAAGTTCTGGAAAACCAAGTTAAACAAATAAGTTGATAGCAACCCACTTGCAGCGTCCCGGGGTGCATGCAAGGCTGTTCCTGACCTGTATGTATCTTCTTCGTGGGAAATAATGCGTACGTTTGATTATGGGGTGCTGTCCTAGACCACGGGAGCTGTTATGTAAGCGGTCACACTCGAGTGTAAATTTTGGTAGGAAAGGAAAAAAGGAAATGATTCACTCAACCACAGAATACGAACGACTGTTTGGAATAGGATTCAAATCAGATACATCCCGTCCGGGTGGAGAATGCTTGGAAAAGCGTTTCCTTGGTCTTCGCCCTTGAAATCGATGAGGTATCTGTGAGGGAACGTGATTTTTTTTTAATTGATATGACTCAGATGGCCACGAAGGCCCTCCCCTCCCCACTTCTAAATCTCTGTAGGCCGCTCTTCCCTTCTGTGCCGTATTGCATATTTCCCCCCAAAGTAAATGTAGATATTTAAGAACTATGTTGCTGCCGGTTTCTTGTAAATATTAGAATTCTGTGCGGGAACATTGGTGGGAAAGCCGGCGTTCAGACTGACACCATTAGCGGCGAGGTAGAGAAGATGTTTTATTAAATCCTAATTTCATATGTTATTTAACAAGTAGCCAGCTTTGAGCACATTAATCTCTCTTTTTAATTCAGGGTTGATGGTCTGGGTCTTACATATTGTATCCCCCGAATAGGCCATTCAATAACTATGCAAAATATCTATTTCTCCCCTGGGTGTGTGCGCTTTGATATTTTCTGATCCTTATTAAATTTAAACAGGATCAAATTTATACAGCTCCGGCGGAGATTTATTAAAAGACACTGAACGGCCAGCTTGTGGGGAGTGCAGTGTGCTGGAATAACATATGCCTTCTACCGGAGAATAGTAATTATTGAGCCTCAGATAAATCTGTAGGCGGTTAAGTATATATGGAAAAGATATCAATTGCAGTTCTTCAGAACGTGCATGAAATATCACGTGAAGATGTGTGACTGAGCAAAGGAACAAACCCCATCCTTGTAGACTCTAAATATTTAGCAATCTCTGAAAGGCAGGGTTTTTTGGTGGGGGGGGGGTGTTTCACAGTCCGAAGTGGGGTGGGGACTCAACATGATTAGAGATGTGACGTGTTGCAGCACACGCCGTCTGTGGAGGCACCTGTGTTGGACGCTGCCTTTGTTTTTATGAAATAGAACGCAAAGCACACGTGTTACAAAGTTTGCAGAATCTCTTTTATTTTTATTTTTTCCGGAAGCAGACATTTGGAGTTCCTTTGCCTGGGGCTTGGGAGAAGGACTGCAGATGGACTAAATAGACTTTTAGTTGTTTCAGACTCGTTGTTGTTGTTTATGTTTTTCAAATCCTGATTTGTTTTGAATGTTGTGTTTTCCTACAAATCTTCAAGGCGGTCTTGGTGTATTGACTCTGATGGGAAAGGTTGCCCTTTTACCAATTTATCCATTTTTTTCTTAATGTGAGGGCATCGTGGGGGAGGGTTGGGGTTTTAAATACTGAGCAGGTAGGTATGGTAGATTACATAGCCCTTCTGTTCCTGCCGAGCCCCCGTGGTTCGGATGCTTTATCCTTCATAAACTATTTAATGCGTCACATTCGTCATTATTAGTGCTTTTGTCTTCTCTCTATTTGTAGGCGCTCCTGGGGGCTGGCCAGGCCGCCACCAGAGTTCTCAGAGGCACAAGAGGGTTTGTCCAGCAAACCATCCTGACCCTGCCACTCCCTTCCCCTCCCCTGGAATCTGGATTCCTTTCTCTGCCCAGTTTTTGTATAGAAGCAGAGGTGCTGGTGGAGGTGGGCCCTTTTGCTCTCTTGGTCAGACTCTTGGAGTGTCCAGTGAGACTGGACTGCAGGATGGAACGAGGGAGCTTTGAATGGTGGCCCCGAGAGGAAGGGAGTTAAGCTCTCCCTGGAGATTGCCCAGTGCTGCCTCCACCAGACTGGGCATTGGCAAGGGGTAGTCGGGGCAACGGGATAAGTAACTTCAGTTTTGTACTTCTTCCTTTCTTTAAAAATTGTAAATAGATTTTTGTGAGAGAGACAGAGGGAGGGAGGTAGGGAGAGAGAGAGAGAGAGAGAGAGAAGCACCAATGTGGGAGAGAAACATCGATTGCCTGCCTCCCCACTGGGTATTGAACCCACAGCCTGGTCTGTGCCCTGACTGGGAATCAAACCCACCTCCTTTTGGTGTAGGGAATAACACTTTAGCCAACGGAGCCACCTGGCCAGGGGGCTGTATTTATTATTTCTTAACTCATAGTATGCATCCGTATGTGCGTGCTCTCATGTGCGTGTGCTGTTTTTACAAGAGAATCACTATTCACTTGTAGTATTATGTTGGGTCATAATTAATACGTGTTTGTACATGAGGCTCTAGGTAGGCACTAAGAATTATTCGTAAGTGTCATGGCAATCAGGTGTGTGTGTGTGTGTGTGTGTGTGTGTGTGTGTATGTATGTGTGTGTGTTTGGTCAGACTTACTAAGATATTACTACATATAGTAAGCTTTGTCGATTTTAAGTTCTGACGACCATGTAGATGTGACAACTCTACCCTGATATAAAGGATTTCATCACCTCAGGAAGTTTCCTTGTCCCCCGCTTACCCACAACCACTGCTCTCTGTCCACGTGAAGTTCATGCATTTATGTTTAAAGCAACTAAATTATACTAATGAGTATGTAAATGTTTATGTAGGTATAACCAGAAGTAAACCTTATATTTTATAGTTTTTCAGTCTTCCAGTTTTGGTGATGTCGAGTCATTATCAGAGAGAGGAAATGTCATATATTTGAGTAAAAAGTTTACATCAATTATAGTGAAAAGGATTATGCCCCAAACGATCTGTTACTTAGAAAGTAACTGGAATTGGCTGTGTCGCCAACGTTTCTCCTCCATTATGGCTTGTGAATGAGAAAGGTCATTCTGAAAGCTTTTAGATAATGCATTCAGGCCCTTTCTCCTGCAGATAAAATTTTTATTTGTATGTCTATTTCTGTATGGGCAGAATATTATAATTTGCCTTTTATAGTGTTGGTTAGAGCCACAGTGTACTATAGATCTAGGTCCTGAAATATGAACATGGATAAAAGTATTAAACGATATGATTTTAAAATCCCAGTGTGTTAATTAATCCTTAGTTATTGTTTTTTTAAAGTATTACATCCATGATCCTCTTGGATATCTGTGTGCAATTTGAAGTTATTTCACATTTAAGGTCATTTGCAATACTAAGACTTTGGACCAGATGAGTTCAGATGTCCTTTACATTTTAAAATATATAAATATTTATTTTTAACAAATGCATGTGTGTATCTGATATGTGTGTGTGTGTTGTGTATGTATACAGGTATGCATATAAAGATTCACACACACATGAATTATAAATGGGAAAGAAAATGGAAACATCCAAAGTGATTATGCTGTTGCAATTTTTAGTTATTGTTTCAGAATATTTATTGTAAAGATAATTAAAATCCTAGAGGTTGATTATACCAGTTGGAACAGTGAAGAAGGTGGAAAGCTAAGTACTATAGAGATCCTTATTAACAAGAAAAATATACACACACAAAAAGACAAAAGGAAAAAAATCAGCACGGCCTGTTCTTCTGTTTTTGCTCCTTCGAATTTATAGAGTAACATGAGCCACTGGCTTCATAAATGCCCACATCTCAAATGCTGTGCACTAACGGGCATTTTTTTTCAGTGTTGTCAGAACTTTTGTTTGCACCTGGTGTTACCCGCCATCACTGAATAATGGAGTGATAATGACTGTTATTTTTAAACCAGAGTATAACATCAGGGGAGGGTGAGAAACACAGGGAGCCCAATCCCCTGAGGGAGGAGGGAAAAATAGTGTCAAGCATGATAGAACTGTAGAAAGTCCGTGCAGCCAGCTATGCAGACTCAGAGCAGAAGTCACAGAATGGTTCGTTCCGCAGCTCAGAAGGGGGAAAAAAGACTCTTTTTCTTTCATGAAGATGAACATTCAAAGAAAAATGGTAGCCTTTGGATACCCATGAACTAGGATGGAGAAACCATCCTACTAGACAAACACAATAATTCAGGACCACGGACAGAGGCACCAGCATGCCTCTCCCCACTTAAAACCTTTTGTGTGTGTGTAAACTCTTCTTTAATTTATCCATTTGCTTTATTTCTTCATCCCACAGCTACCAGTTGAGTATGTGGCATGGGGCGAAACAAGACAGACCAGAGCTCGGCTCTTAGGAGACTTGTGTTCTCTCAGGTTCTTTGATAATCACGTTAGTGCTTTTATAAAGTTACATGCTCTTCCTCTTTCCAAGGCTTGCCTCCTCCAAAGGGATTGTATCTTCTACAAACACCTCTTAGGTTCTCAGCCTCCTACCGTGCTTTTCCATGTATAAGTCATCCCCATGTATAAGACGCCCCCCACTTTCCTAATCCAGAATTAAGAAATCAATATTTTAAACATTTTGCTGGTTTTCCTCTTAAGGCATTCTTTTTCTTCTTCTCCTCCTCCTCCTCCCCCTCCTCCTCCTCCTCCTCCTCCTCCTCCTCCTCCTCCTCCTCCTCCTCCTTCTTCCTGTTCTTCCTGTTTTCTCCACTGTCACGTCCTACTCTCAGTGAGAGGAGGTCCACGTGGTCTCTCTGCAGCTCTGTCCATGCTCTTTTGCACAGCTGATCACACTCAGTTTGAATTTTGCAGAGTAAGACAATTGCTTACCAGTTTTTATCTTTTTTTTTTTTACCTCTTCATGAGCTCCGAACGCTCTGGTCCCTGTTGCCTCTGCACACTCTCTATCTCCACCTCCAATCACAGCATCAGAGTGTAACAATAAGGCTCATGATTGGAGGAAGCCTGTTTGCCCAGGTATGGGCAGCTACTCACATCCTCCTGGCTCCCTCCTTGGCTGCCTTCTGATTTTAGGAAAACATAGTGCCGTATACACAGAGAAATACGGTAGTCTTCTTCCAATATACTCATCCTACCACCGTCTTCACAAGCCTTCTATCTCCTGGCCCTGCGGTTAGAACTGTTCTGATCTCCGACTTTACAACCACATCGAGAAAACAAAGCCCGTTTTCTCTGTCTTTCAATGGCTGCTTGAAAGGTGAACCGAGTGTGCTTTGGGGGAGTTCACTGGTTAAGTACCAGTTGGGTTCTTGCTCAAAAGCAGTTGTGTGGAGTTAAATTTGAAAGTGTTGGCTCTTGACTTATGACTGAGATGGCACCCATAAAGGGAGACATAGTGATGTTTAATTAACATTTATATAGGCCCCGATAATATGAAATTGGTTAATCTTGTGCATTGGAGAGACATTTTGATAGTGTGGGAAATCATGGATCTGGAGCCTCGTAACCATTAGTTTGACTCCCATAGTTGCCATTTATCAGCTTTGTGCCTTTGTTTACATTATCTCATAATCTCTGAACTGTGACTTTTTCAGAAATAAGGAGATAGTAGTACCTGCCTCAGATCCATATGAGGTTTAATGAACATCAAGCACCTAGAAAAAGTATGTGTAAGTTCTCTAAATATTTTTTAATGAATCCAGGTGAAGGGGGGATAAATGGCAATGGAAGGAGACTTGGTGTGGCAAACACACAGAGCAATGTAAAAATGCTATATTATAGAACTGTACACCTGAAGCATTTTTAATTTTATTAACCAATGTCACCCCAGTACATTTAATAAAATGTGTTTTAGCCCTGGCCGGTTTGGCTCAGTGGATAGAGCACCAGCCTGTGGACTGAGGGATCTTGGTTCGATTCTGGTCAAGGGCATGTACCTAGGTTGCAGGCACATCCCCAGTGGGAGGTGTGCAGGAGGCAGCTGATCGATGTTTCTCTTTCATTGATGTTTCTGACTCTCTGTCCCTCTCTCTTCCTCTCTGTAAAAAATCAGTAAAATATGTTAAAAAAAAAAACAATATGTTTTAAAAACATAGAAGAAATACATATTCAACTAAAGGTAAAAAAAAAATTTAGTGAAATTCCTCGTATTTTGAAAGTCCTACCTTTTAGATTTTTCCATTTCAGCTTTTTTATCTCAATTCTAGGTCACTCCGCGTTTGCTCGGTGGAGTTAGTTACAGAACTAGAATAGAAGCAGCACAGAAACATCATGCTACTTTTATTTTGGAAAAGATCTCATGTTTCCTGAGCCCTTAGACAGGATCCTAGGTACTTTGCATATATTACCCCATTTTAACCACAAGAGAGCTTGTTTTCAGTGCATTTTCAATTATTTCTATCTCATCTGGACTTGTGTAGTTTTCACTCATGTCTTTTTATTAAATTTTTAAAAATATATCTTATTGATATTTTACAGAGAGGAAGGGAGAGGGAGAGGGAGAGAGAGTTAGAAACTTCAATGAGAGAGAAACATCATCCATCAGCTGCCTCCTGCTGCCCCCTTCTGGGGATCGAGCCAGCCACTGGGCATGCGCCCTGACTGGGAATCAAACCACAGCCTCTTGGTGTACTGGACAATGCCCCACCCAGCTGAGTCACCTGCCAGGGCCATTCCTCTGAAATTCTTATTGTCATTTATCTCTGCCTGTCCCCATTTGTCAGGGGCAGGGACCTTGGTCTCTTGTGGCCAACCCCCTCTTAAACACATAGCATAGTACCTGGCATACAGTAAAAATACACAGGTCCTTTGTTTTATGCTTGGGTATATAAGAAAATGGAGGCTCCTGATGGTTGGACTATCTTTGGAGTAAAGTTCTGGGTTATAGAACATTTCGGCGCTGAAATCATTTTGAATATAACTCATTGGTTTTGTAGTTTTTTTTTTTCCTTAAAAAACCCTTCCTGGCAGTTGGACAACTATTTCTGAGGCACATTTTTGTCCTTTTAATTCACTTGAAAGAATATCACTTTGAGCCAATATTTCTCTGTGTGTGTTTTATTTTTTCTCCAGACTGTGTCCTGATTTCTGGGGTAATTGAAATAAAAATATTCTTTGTCTATTAAAACCATCTTAAAGATGAGTCACCGAATACAATCACAGAAGTACAAGCCACAAGGATCGTCAGTGTTTCACATTTGATCCTCACATTTACTCTGGGAGGGAAGAATGAAGGCATCAGCATTTAGAAAATGTTTGGCATTAGCTGTCTTCTTTGGTTTTAAGTATTCCCTGAAATTATAAAGTCAAATATGATTTTACACTGAAAAATCTTTAAGTATGCTAATTTTAAAAAACTATGTTAATTATTTTAAAAAATTTATTGGAGAACAGACTGATAGTTTTCAAAATTCTGAAGACCTTAAGACTCCCTCTTACAACTGCTGCCGGGATCCTTCATGTTTTCTCGGAATAGTCCTGACTTTTCTGGAAGTCTGGGTTACTCAGAGTGCTTGTGTTCATTCGTTCTTACAAACACACGTGATAAAAAAAGAAATCTTAGTGTGTGATGGGAGAAATGGCATCCAAATCTGGATACAACCTACTCACATTGACTTTTTAAGAAAATATATTTTTATTGTTTCAGAGAGGAAGCACAAGGGAGAAAGAGGTAGGAACATCAGGGATATAAGAAATCATGGGTCAGCTGCCTCCTGCACGCTCCCCACTGGGGATCAAGCCCACAACCCAGGCTGGTGCCTTAACCCGGAATTAAACCATGACCTCCTGGTTCAGAGGTTGATGCTCAACCACTGGCTCAATTCTGGTCAGGCCACTTTTACCTTAAAATACTTTCTTATACTCTTGGCTCTTTAGTATTACAGATAACCTTCTTATTTTTTTGGTGGACTTCACATTCATGTTGCTATTTTAGTGTCCTGAATTCAGAGCTCTTTATAGGAAGCTCTTTGTATGAATCAGTTATAATTCATGCTAGTGGCTCGGTACACGGATTCATGCACATCAAAAGGAAATTAATTAGAGGAAAGATTCAAGCAGTAATTACGTTATTGCAAAAAATTACATGTTAAAGTAGGATACTAGTATGTAATCCAGTATTATAAAATTAAAACACGCGGGTGATTGGTGCAAGCCAGAGCTTTATATGTATCCTGCACGTGTGAGTAAACGTTTATTTTTAAATTGCCAGTGCATGCCATATGTACCGGCTGGTTGCTCGGTCGGATGGTCAGACGGATGGTCGGTCACTTAGCCTTTTATATATATAGATTCTATGGATGCTCAGATGGTCACAGCGTGACCCGTGGGATTCTCCTAAGTTTCCTCGCCGGTCCTCTGGGCGACACCACCGACATTCCTGATGGCATTTTTGTTTTCCGGGAGCCACAGGAGGTCCCCATCCATCTGGATGTTCTCCTGGCCTAGCACATGGAGTCAGCTCTTCTCCATGGAGCTGGTTCCTGCAGGAGAGAAAGGCATGAAAGATTCAGCTTTGGAGAAAACTCCATTCAAGTGCCTCTGAAGGAAGGAGTGCCTCCCTGTGAGGTCACTCCAGGGCGAGTGCTGGAAAAGTCACATTTTGCTAAGGTCACGGGTTCAACTAGCTATTTCCAATGTCCATCCAGCCTTACTAAATCCATTTCTTATTTTGTAATATAAAAATTTTATATAGATTTCTGCTCATCTGTAAATTTTTAAGGCCCTCAACCTAAGAATTACTTTCATTCCCTTCTCTCCTTTACTATTTAATTTTTTAAAATTTTTATTGAGTTCACTCATCTATCACTTCATTGTAATTGCTTTGTGGACACAGATATTTTGAGATTGTCTATGCTTGTCACAAGAGAAGAGTGAAAGATGCAAACTTGTAAGTGGCAGGTGTTCTCTTTCTTGGAAATGTAACCGATCTATTTTGAGGTGCAGGGGGAGGGGGCGGGCCCTCAGGGGGGATGGGAGGAAGGTAGCTGATGTTGTCCTTGAAAGCTCCGTCCTCATTATTACCGGCACAAGTATCTCTGGTTGCTGGGAGGAATGGGATTGGGGTGCTTGGAAGTTTCATGCAGCGAATACCAGGCTCCATCCTTACAGCGACAGCTTGTCTGCATCCACGGGTGATGCATATATGCTTACAAGTTCACCGGTGGCTCTCTTTCCACCCTTCTTCCCCTCCCTTCCCTCTGAGGTTCAACGTTCTTTATGCTCCTATGATCTGGGTCTATTTTTGATCATCCATTTATTTGGTTCATTCAATTCCACTTCTGGGAAGACCTATTTGCCAATGACACATTTGATAACCGGTTAATCTCCAAAATGTAGAGGGAACTCATACAACTTAACAAAAGGAAGATAAAACAATCCAATTAAAACATGGGCCAAGGACCTAAAGGGACACTTTGCCACAGTGGCCACTCAGAAAGCCAAGAGACACTTGAAAAAAAATGTCCAAAGTCACTAATCACCTGAGAGATGCAAATCACAATGACTATGAGATATCGCCAATTCAGATTTAATGGCTAATGATACTAGGACTGCTGCTGTCAATCACTGTGCCCAAGATGGTATGCTAAAGCCTGTTTTAAACAATAGCTAGGTGTTCATGTGTGTGCATGCACTTAGGCATTCTGTGTGATCGTGTGTGCACATGGACCCACGCATACACCTTAGGCCACACTGCATGATCTGGAGGAACTGCGGGTGTGATTGGCAAGTGTGAAATTGAATTTAATATGAGATTCTCTGTCTTAGGTAAAATATTTGAAAGAGCGTCGGGAGTGGAAAGCTGACTAGCTGGGTGGGAAAAATGGCTTGTGTGTTCTGGGAGCGAAAGGTCTGAATGTTAAATTTCATGTCCATGGCAAAACACGCTCGGAACCAGGCTGAGGAATTTGATTTTAGCGGGAAAGCTTCAATTTGCTTGTAACACGAGGTACATGCTATTAATTGCACCAAAGATAACATACTAATTAAGAGGTTCATGCGTAGCTGTCAGAGGTTAACTACACACCGACGGGCTTGGAATAGAAACTAATTATATTATGTTCTCCAAAAGGAGTATTTTTACCCACTCCTCTACAATACCTTATTATAGTAGCGTGTGGGTTTTCCCTCCCCACCCCTTTAGCTTGGAAAGAAATCTTTGAGACGTTCTTTATTATAAAACTGCAATGATAAGCATTCAAACCCCATGACGAGGCTATATAAATAGCTTTACTTGCAACATTAGCTTCCAGCGTGGTAATAGAGGTAATTCGCAGTAAACCGTTATTCATGTTTGCCACTTAAAAGAAAGATACACAAAGCGGTCTTCCCTAAACTTCATTGCCCTGGGCTGAAGGAACGGCGCAACACGCAGGAATTCTGGAAATGCTCTCATGCTCAAATGAGTTCCTTTATCAAGAGCAATCCCTGTTGGGTTGTTAGTAGGCCAGAGATGTGGGCCTGTTCACTCTTTTATTGCATTTTAAACTTCTTAATCATCATATCTGTAAATACACACGTACATCTAACGGTCCTGTGGCTTTCAATGGTGAAATCTGTTTTATATGCAAGTGACGAGCACATTGAAGACTGATGGTAGAACAGTCACCTGTGGACCCAACTCCCAACTGCATTGAAAGGCATGTCCTTCCTGGTTGCGACTTCCTGCTGCCCCGCCCCCAGAAGTCCTCACGTCTCTGAATTTTACATTTGTCATTTCCTTGTTTAACAGTGTGACTGTACATCCGGTTACCCCTCAGCACCAGTGGTTCAATTTTGCGTATTTCTGATCTCTGCAGTAAAGAATGATATTGTACATTTTCCTTTTCTGACTTACTTTCCCCTCTCAGTGTTACTTTTGTAGTAGGCATCTCAGATGATACATGGGGCTGTAGTTAAAAAAATAATTAAAAAATTAGATATATATATTTCAGAGAGGCAGGGAAAGGAAGAGAGAGGGAGAAATATCAATGATGAGAGAGAACCATGGATTGGCTGCCTCCTGCACATCCCACACTGGGGATTAAGCCCACAACCCAGGCATGTCCCCTGACCGGGAATTGAACCGTTACCTCCTGGTTCATAGGTCGATGCCCAACCTGTGAGCCAGCTGACCGGGCATGTGGCGTGCTTTGGTTTTCATAGCTGTAGACTGTTCCGTTGTGTGAAGGCGCCATTTCTGTGTGGACACGACACTTGTTACACCGTTTTGCTGTTCTCAGCAGTGTCCCTGCAGGCATCCCGTCTCTGTATCCCCATGTAACATTCCAGAGGGGTGCAGGGTAGGGTTTGGGTTTGCTGGGGTAATAGTGACTGCTTTCCAGAATGGTCCTACTGTGTTCCACTCCCACCCCCTTGTCTCCACGTGGAACGCTGCCTCCAGACCAGCCTTCACCACAGCGTCCCAGCTCTGTGCATGGCAAATGGGCTCTCCAGGCCAATCGGAGGGAAACTTTTCTCAAACTTCTGGCAGGTCTGCTATGATGGCATATGTCTCAGCAAACAGTGCTTCATCCGAAGTGCTCAATATTTGGGATCAAATATTAAACATGTGCAGTAACAAACCTGAGACTCATTAGTCATATTGTTCTAGTTATGCAAACCCCAGAACTTCCTCATGTTGATTTCAGAGAGGAAGGGAGAGGGAGGGAGACAGAGAGAGATTAACGATGAGAATCACTGGTCCGCTGCCTCCTGCATGCCCTCTATTGGGTGGGGATCGAACCTGCAATCCTAGCATGTGCCCTGACAGGGAATCAAACCAGGGACCTCTTGGTGCATGGGGGCGATGCTCATCCAACTGAGCCACACTCACCGGGCACGTTTCTCCTTTTCATACATCACCAGGGGCTCCTGTTCTGTGGGACTTCTGGCCCCTCCACTCTGCATGTCCTTAGACCCAGTACCACACCTTCCCTTTCTGTCTCTCCTGTCTGATCCCACCCTTGTCCAGTCCCGTGGGTCTTGAAGAGCCTCCTTTATCCCAACAGTGAAACCAGCCCCATCTCTCCCACCCTTTGAACCTCAACAGCGCTTTGAAATGTCACGTGAGCAGGAAAGAGCATAGAGCTGACCATGGTCTGCGACACGCGTGTGTGTGGGGCCCTGTGTGCACAGCCATCCCTCATTCCTCTTCATGTTGGGCCTGAGCTTCTCTGCCCGGGGCCTTTGCATCCTCTCCCAGCCACAACCAGGCACGGCCGGCCTATGCTGCCCTCGTTTCCAGCGAGGCTGAGACACACTCCTTAATCCCCGGATTTTCGTGACCCGTTATTTATTAAACATCTCATCTCATGCTGTCGTGAACATGGAAGTGGCGATTCTGTTGGAGAACAAATGCCAGCCTATGACGACGGGGTTGTGAAAAGAGCCATAAAGCAGGCTCTGAGGCGAGAGTGGAGTTACCTGCTCCGTCTGCTCTGGGAGCCTTGGTCGGCAAACTGCGGCTTGAGAGCCACATGTGGCTCTTTGGCCCCTTGAGTGTGGCTCTTCCACAAAATACCACGGCCCTGGTGAATCTATTTTGTAGAAGTGGCGTTAGAAGAAGTTTAAGTTTAAAAAATTTGGCGCTCAAGAGAGATTTCAATTGTACTGTTGATATTTGGCTCTGTGGGTTAATGAGTTTGCCGACCCCTGTCTCAGAGTATGGTTGTATTGTGATGGAACCGGTTAATGTAAAATATGTGTGTTCTTCCCAGAAATGCATCCTTTGGTTCCAGTAATGTAAGAGGAAAGCTCTTCCCGTTTGCTTTTTAGTCTTGTTCTTTGGGAGTTAGAGAAAGACAAGTTCTGTGGAATCTTGTTGAGAAAACCTGTCAATACTTTAAAATATATATATATATATATATATTTTATTGATTTTTTACAGAGAGGAAAGGACAGGGATAGAGAGTTAGAAACATCAATGAGAGAGAAACGTCGATCAGCTGCCTCCTGCACATCCCCTACTGGGGATGTGCCCGCAACCAAGGTACATGCCCTTGACCGGTATTGAACCTGGGACCTTTCAGTCCTCAGGCCAACGCTCTATCCATTGATCCAAACTGGATTTGGCACCACGTTTTCCCTTTTAATCACGGACAGCATTGGATGTGTCTCTGCTTCCAGAGCTATCGTTTGCACTCTCTTCCGTGCTCACCCAGGCCTCCTTCTAGCTTTTCAGAAAATAAAATAAGGTGATGAAATAAATATGTAAAGAGCGCTCTGAGGCTGCATGGTTGGACGGTGTGGGGTTCTGATGGGACAGGGATGCGGGGAGGCAGGCCGAGCGATGGCCTAATGAAGACGAATGGAGAGCATCCTGGGTACCAGCACCGCGCTGGGGGCCGCCAGCCCGGGCTGCGGGAAGTGATGGAATCTCATTGCTTCATCTGTCAGTGTCATATTTGGGCTAAAAGTGAGCAGTCTTGTTCTCGTTTCTCCCAGATGGATAGGTCAACGTTAATATTTATGGCTCTTGTAGGACATTTGTTTGATGCATTTCCATTAGCTAGGCAATAATAGAAAGGCAGTGGAGAGAAGCACAAAGCAGTTCCCTTCCTATTCAGGTTGAAATACAGGGCACACGACTGATTCCCCCCCCCCCCCCCCTTTTGGTTGATGACGTGATTGTGTATATTAAATATTCTCGTGAAAATAACGGGGAGGCGGCATGAATAGGCGATGTACTGAGAGCAGCTGGCGGGGTATAAATCGTGTTGTCTTTCGATTTTCACGATGTGGTCATATACCGGGCGAGTTTCTCCCGGCTCTATTAAATTCTTCATCCTATATTAGAATAGGAATCATGTGCAATCATCCCCTGGGCTCTACGGTGAATCTCCATAAAGCTAGGGTTTTTTATTTTTATTTTTTTTTCACGTGGTAGAACCGATTGTTTTCAGTCGCTGACTAATGTTGACTTTTTTCTTTACATCTTTGTGGGAGGGGAAAACAAATGCCTTGTGATAAACCGCCTTCCCCCACATTGCGCCTGCACGGAAGATGCGACGCTTGCACGTGCAGGAAGATTGGCTCCCGGTGTGTTAGCTGACGCTCACATTTTGCAGGAATCGAAAAAACGTCGGGACGTCCCCCTCGCGCTGCAGAGCAAACCTCGCTCTCGGTGAGTGAGGTAGGTGTTGTCTTAAGGGCAAAGCAAACAGCCCAGCCATATGTTTCTATAATTTAAATTAATTTGGTACAGTCATACTGTTAATCTTTAGTGACTTGTTGATTGGCATTTTGCAGACATATTTCTGGAAGGCTCCCAGTGCCGTTTTTCTGCAGCCTCGCTGGCAGTAGCAGAGAGCAACATTTCCACAAATTGGAATCTTGTACAGCCCTGGGAAGCGAGCCAAGATTTAAATTAGACAATAACCTCTGCTCTATATATAGCTCCCATTCTTCAGCTGCAGGCGGAGTGATTTGTTTAATACAGCCGGCCCTGGAGCATATAATAGACTGATCTATGAGTCACTCCTTGGCAATGTGTGTTTCTTAAATTCATATAGATTGAACAACTGGTCGGTAATGGACTTAGTTACAGTTGTACAAACAATAACTATTAGCAGGGCCAGAGCAGGCCCGGGAAGGCTGCACGGGGCTGCTGTTTGCGGGGATCCCAAGGCATTGCCGGGGTCCAGAATAATTCCCCCTCGGAAGCTAAGCCTGGGTGTGTGATTTTTATTTTTATTTTATTTTTTCTTTAGCAAAGTAGCCATAAAAGTTTTACGTTATAGTTTTCTGTTTCTCTGTTTCTATTTATTTAAAATGGAACCTGGGGACCTAATTTGCTTCCAAGATTGCACCTAACACCAGTCTGCATGTGGGGCAGGATCACTGGGTTGCAAGTTTTTTGTTTGTGAGCCTGTCTTTTTGTCTTTTCTTTTTTTTTTTTTTTAAACATTCGCTATTTCTCTTTTTTCAAACATTTGCCATTTCTCTGAAAAGAACACTGGTCCCAATACGTGGTTCTCATTTCTTTTCCCAGGTTAGCTTGTCACCGGCCTGCACTGTGGGTCTGTTGAAAGAGATCTTTCCGAACAACAAAGGTCTCTTCTGCAGGGAGAGAAAGCGTGCATCCCCCAAGTTCAGTGCATGTTTATTTAAAAGATTAAAATCATTAGATCAGATCTCAGTTTTTTTGTTTTGTTTTGTTTTGTTTTTTTGGAGGGGTGGGAGGGGGGCGGTCCAAATGAAAATTGATTTTGCTTCTCCACAAAAGGGGCATCTCAAAGAGAGTATTCAGGAACGCGCACATCGGGGAGAGATGCGGGAACCTGTTTGCGCAGCTGAACAAAGCCATCCTGTGTTCCCCGCTGAGCATGGCCTTGGTCTCCGTGTGGATGTTTCTGGACAGCATCAGCACCTGCCTTTAGAAATCGCTTGTCTGGCGACACAAAGGGGACCCGTGTTGATCTAAAACGTTTTAATGCCTTTTTATTTTATTTATTTATTTTTATATATATATATGCTTATGCCAACTCGGGCACGCAGACAAGAACACACCCTGTAACTATTGAACAGAACAGAGACACCTCTCACAGCAGTTCGTGGCGTGCTGCGCGGGCTCGGGGGAAGCCAGGCGGTAGTTAGTGGCAAGTGATATGCCAATCAGGAATTACCATTGCGAGGGTAGCCCGGTGTAATGCACTACCTGATCTGGCGCCGTCAGCTCGATCGAAGCCAACTCTTTGTCTCCTCAAGTTAAGCTCTTGTTTGCCCTTGGTGAAGCTGCCTCCCCGAGGCTCATTTGCATTGCATGAGGGCTATCCTACTTGACAGTTTTATACATTTAGACAATCTTGATTACATGGTATTTTGCATGTATTTCTAAGCTCCCAGTTTCTGTGTTACGTGGGCTTTTAAGTCTTCAGTGGAAGAGAAGGAAAGACGTAGGTAGGATCTGATAGTGTTTGTGTGTGTGTGTGTGTGGGGACAGCATCTAGGAAAATTGGGTAGAGAGCCTCTTCCCACGGGCCCCGGGTTCAGGCGGGAATGGGTGAACATTGCTGATGGCGGGCTGGGGGTTGTTGGCACCCTTTCTCAGACCTTCATTCTAGTGAGAGTCCGTGGAAGACCAGCTGATACTCAAGTCTCACTAGACCAAAATAGAGACTTATACTCTGTGTCCTCCCTCCCACCCCGTGATAATTTGGAGAACTTCTAGATGAAGTTGGGGGGAAACGTGAGGATCAGATGCCTCGCTGCAAGAATTTGGAGATGGTATGTGTGCCAGTTGGGCCCTGGAAGGGCAGGGGTGCGTCTAAACACCACAGTGGGCATTAAGAGTGCACCAGTTGGCCCCAGACAGACTAGCTGCAGATCCTCTGTCCACCACAGGTGCCTGCCCACTGTGGCTTTTGAACAAGATGCTGAACTGCTCTGAGAATCCACCTAGGCAGCTCCCCATAGAGTTTCTGAGCTAGGGGGAAGGTCCTGAAATAGCCATACATGTTAGTATTGAGATGGTCTATCTGTTAGCTGCTCTTGATCTAATAAGATTTGGGAAAGCTGGTCCAGAGAGGTAACTTTCACCCATGCTGACCTCTCATCAACAAATTATCTGATCATTATCAGTGGAAGGTCCCACGGCTGCTTCCCATGTTGTGGGAAGAAAGGAATTTTGAAAAGAAAATAAGGCATCTGGGAACTGCATTTTGAGAAGAAGGAACATCTTCTCTGTTTCCAAATGTGCTTTCTGACCCCTGACTTCTTGCGAGACCATATGATGTCTGAAAGGCAACAGAGTTTTCTCATGTCTCTTATGAGCTCCTCGATAACCACAATCCTTCAACTCAGTATCAGCATCAGCTCATTCTCGGGATGAAACAGGAGCTGAGGGGATGTAAGGAGTTTGTAATGAGCTTATGTGACCCCAGCTGGGGGGTGGGATTTGAACCCATAACCTCCAGATGGCAAACCCGTGCCCTTGCCAGCACAGCAGGCAAAATTTTTATTTTTAGGAGAACAACCTCTTCATGGAGATGCTGTTAACCACCCACCTGTGTGGTGCTGGGGAGGGCGTTGTCATTAGTGAGTGAGTGAAACTCTGTTGGCCTTGTGCCCACTGGCGCTCAGATGACATGGGTAGATGCTTTTGTCACAGGAGAGCAAGTAAACTAAAGCACCTCCTTTCCTTCTAGTATCACGTGATCAGGTTGTCAGAATAACCTTGCACTTGATGTAAGATTTGATGTAAGGGAACTGGGTAAATATTTATTGATGGAGGGATTCAGAGAGTGATGTTACCAGAGGCAAGTGAGTGCAATAGAAACGATATCTAAGTATTGAGAGGGCGATTTTTGATGGACGTTTTTATTGGAGAGATGGATTTGATCAGAAGTTTGAAGGTCAAAAGGACAAAGAATGATCTAAGTCTCTGGTCAGAAAACCGCGGCTCACGAGCCACATGCGGCTCTTTGGCCCCTGGAGTGTGGCTCTTCCACAAACTACCACGGCCTGGGCGAGTCTATGTTGAAGAAGTGGCGTTTAAAAAAATGTGGCTCTCCAAAGAAATGTCCATCGTTGTCCTGTTGATATTTGGCTCTGTGGACGAATGAGTTTGCCGACCACTGATCTAAGTAATATAGAACCATTGAGATGGCCCCCAAAACTATGAGAGGCAGAAATGAATACATGGGAGATGATGGCCCAACAAACTGTAACCAGTAGACCCAGAACGCAGAATAAGTAACCACAATGGAGGTGCATTTCTTGTTCGCCTGTTCAGCTCCAGGTCGGTCTTGTTGGTAAACCTAGGCTGATGGAGGCCCTGTTGTCATCTTGAAGAGCCAACAACCACCTAGAAGACAGGGTGCAGCGAAGAGAAGGTGGAGAAGCCACACGTGGGTCTCCACTTTGGCGCCTCAGCAACGCACATCTTTTCTGCTCAGGTTGCCTTGGTGAGAGCTGGTCATGTGGCCCCACCAGGATGCAAGGGGGTTAGAAACAGCCGTCACTCTCTCTCCCGTGGAAAGAGGGGTGTGACTTTTAGGAAAGAATTAGCTGTCGCTGCTTCAGAAGACAGCCCAGATCTGCCTGCCAATATGCAAGGGTTCTTTGGGGAGTTGGAAGAACAGATTATAAAATTATTCTTTAAAGACTTATGGGGGGAAGGGCTAGAGGGCATCTTGGATGATCAGTCAGGACGTATCTGCTTCCCTAAGATAGAAAATGCAAGCCTCTTAGTTTGGGTGAACATAAATGCTTGAGGAGCACAGGCTGCAGAGAGGGGCATACACCCTGGAAAAGCTGAGGTGTTGGCATGGAGGGTAAGAAGCGTGCCAACGACTGAAGAGCCGTCTGGGTAATTATGCGCCTAAACAGAAGTTTGGGAAGTAATTTCCACCATTCTCCCAAGCCGAGGACAGGATTTTGCAGGGAAAACGGGGTTTCCAGAGATGGAAGCCAAGGCCTGGGGTGTTTAGATGAAGAAGTCACATCACAGGCTCTAAACAAGGCTCGGTGTCTGAGATCTGAGAGGGGCGGGGATGAGGATAAAGAGCACACTGAGGACTTCGTCTTGTCCTAAGAGGGGTGGGGAAGGACAAAAGAGAATGCTCGGGGTTGTCAAATATTTATAACCGGTCGTCCGCCTTCATTCTTGCTGGTAATTCTCTTCAGATGATATTTGGTATACAGTGTGCTTTATTGCTTTTCATCAGCCTGGAGTTTATTTATACATCTTTTTTTTTAACCTCTCCAAGGAACTCACCATTGCTGCTTTTATTTTATGGTCCAATTTGTGGCTATGCTGCACTTCCACAATGACGTTCCTCTCCAGCTTCCAGCGAGCTGGCTTCTGAGAGGAAGAGGGTTGGTGGACTGAGGGCGTGTGAGTGAGGCTGGCGGGCCATGTGAGTGTGTGTCCAAGATTAAATAGTTCTTTTATTTCCCATTATTTTTATTGATTTCAGAGAGAAATGGAGAGGGAGAGAGAGAGAGAGAAACATCAATGATGAGAGAAATTATGGATTGGCTGCCTCCTGCACACACCCCATGCCTCCCCCTCCCCCGCAACTGGGGATGGAGCCTGCAACCCAGGCATGTGTCCCCGACCGAAATCGAACCTGGGACCCTTTAGTCTGAAGGCTGACGCTCTACCCACTGAGCCAGACCAGCCAGGGCGATCCCGTATTTCTTAACGCTGCCCTCCATTGAGGTCTCTGTCCTTTGGAATCCTGCTCCCTTTGCCCCGGTGATGTGGTGATGCCACTGGAGTCAGATGCCTGTTTTGTGGGACAGGAGCCTCAGCAGGGGCGAAGAGAGGAAGAATCAGAGAGCTATGCTCTGTCCGCTGGCTCTGTGCTCGGTGGAAGCAAAGTGCCTGTTTTCTCTGTGTGTAAGCAGAAAGGGGGAACCCCACCTGTTTGCCTTCAGAAATAATCTTTTTGCTCTCCGAACAGAAGCCAGAAGTGGACTATTTTGTGTTTTTGTTGTTTTGTTTTTCCCCAGTTGGGTTGTATGATCTACCTTGTGCCTCTCATGAAAACAGCATTGGGAGCTGAAAGAGTCTGCACTTGAGGAGAAGGGGCGGGGGGGGCAAGCAAAGATGCTTTTCATCATCCTGCAAATCCGGAGCACGGATAAGGCCTTTACTTTCCTTGTCCCACCCGGCAACGCCTGGTAACGCGGAGCCTGACTCGGGGAGGGGAGAAGCAACTTCGTTTGGATTGGCCATCTGTCCCAGGTCCCCGATGCAGTCTGTGGAAATTCAGTTTCTCTGAATGGTCCACATCCTCATGTGAGGGATTTCTAGAGTTTTAAAAGTGATGGAGAACAAGCGCTTCATTCAAAAGTTTTCGAAGTATTGCCAGCCTTATTTGATACCTGCATTCATCCCACAGGCCCATTTTGAGAAATAAGCCTAAATTACAAAGCTGGGAGGAATATTTCAAAGTGAGCCTTAGTCATGTCCAGGGGGCCTCGCAGAGCTGTTCGGGTTGGAGGCCTTCAAAAGCCAGAATTCCTGCTGCCCAGGCTGCGTGGCCTGTGGCCCTGAGCATGGTGGGACATAAGGCTACGGGCCCTTTTTTTCCTTGAGAGACAAGAAATCTTGATAAAACTTATTACAGGGCATTGACAAATACTGACAATGTCATCTTCTGATTACTTTTTTTAAATCCTCACCTAATGAGGATATATGTTTTGGTATCTTTAAAGACAGAGACGAAAGGAGAGGGAGAGAGAGAGAAGCATTGATGTGAGAGAGAAACATTCATCAGTTGCCTCTGATATGCACCCCGACTAGGGCTCAAACCTGCAACCTGGGTGTGTGCTCTGACTGGGAGTAGAACCGCTACCTTTTGGTGTGTGATATGGTGTTCCCACCCCCTGTGCCACCCAGCCAGGGCGTGGTCTTCTGATTTGTGATGGGAATCCCCAACTTAGGTGCTTGTGCTCCAGTTTCCGCTCTTAGAAGGCGGAGCTAACACCGTCATTGACCTCCCAGGGTCGTTTATTCACTTATGCAGGAAGATTTATTTAGTGCCTGCCCCATCCCACCTAGCACGCTCAGTACTCAGGATGAAATAGTGCGCGAAAAGAGATGCAATTCCGTTGTGACATTTACTCGTACAGCCTGTGGGGCTGGGAGACACGCCGATCAAATGATTCCCCAAATGCATGAAACCTGTAACCGAAGCTCAGACATCATATGTGGCACATACTTAGCATTTAATGCCTGCGAGCTCTTGTTTGCAAATACTATGCGGGAAGTCCTCATCTGGCAACACACCCAAATAAAAACCATCGTTTTAATTTATGTAACACAAATTTGAAAGGCTGCTCTGAGTCTTTTTTAAAAATGTTATATTCAATTTCAGTGTACATTCAATTATTTGTATTAGTTTCAGGTGTACAGCATAGCGGTCAGACAATCATATACTTTACAATGTTCCCCTCAATTTTTTTGGTACCCACCTGACACTCTACAGAGCCATTACAGTATTATCGACTGTATTCCCCATGCTGTCTTTATATCCCCGTGATGGTTTTGTAGCTAGCAACGTGGACTTCTAAGCCCTTCCCCTTTTCCACCCAGTACCCCAACACCCTCCAACCTGCAGCCATCCATCTGCTCTCTGTGTCTATTTTGATTCTGTTTATTTATTTTGTTGTTTGGATTCTACATATGCATGAAATCCTATGGTATTTGTCTTCTTCTGACTGAATTTCACTTAGCAGATGACACTCTAGGTCAGTGGTGGGCAAACTCATTCGTCCGCAGAGCCAAATATCAACAGGACAACGATGGAAATGTCTTTGGAGAGCCAACTTTTTTAAACTTAAACTTCTTCTAACCCCACTTCTTCAAAATAGACTCGCCCAGGCCGTGGTATTTTGTGGAAGAGCCACACTCAAGGGGCCAAAGAGCCACATGTGGCTCGAGAGCCGCAGCTTGCCGACCACGGCTCTAGGTCCATCCATGTTGTACCAGTGGTAAAGTTCCCTTCATTTTTTATGGCCGAGTAATCCCTGGAGGCTGTAGCTGTGCACCATGGTGGCGTGTGTCGGGAGCGGGGGTGGGGGGTGGGAGGGGGGGGTCACTGTGTCCTTAGGGAGAGGGGGAGAACCGATCACATTCAGTGTGGGGGACAGCATGGTCATCTCGCAGCACTGGGCAGGGAGAGCCAAGGCGTGAAGGGTGGTGGGGGCCAGAGCCCTGAGTTTGGCCGCAGGAGAGGAAGGGAACAGAATGAGGCCGGATAGGTGCGGGGTGAGGACTTGTGAATGTCTGTTTTCGCCGCTGAAGAAAGGAATTGTAATCATGAAGCTGTGGGCACCTCGGGAGGACTTCAAGCCTGCCAGGGCCATGCTTCCTCGGATTTCCATTTTGCAAGGCTGACCCCGCCGAGACCTGAGTCAGCCAGTCATGCTCTCCACACCTTGGCAGACTGTGTAACTATGAAAAAGCCCATCTTAGAAAGTGATGGCAAGGAAAATGGTTAGGGTATGCCTGTTTCCATTTAAAAAGTGTATTAAATGTATATACTTACAAAATAATGTGATGAAAATGTTGTGTAGCAGATCGATGGAAAGAAGAACTGCAGACACAGTGTGGAGGATGGAGTAGAGGGGAGAAAGTGGAATCTGAGGGTTGATTAGGATCGGCAGTGACTTGAGACATAATGAGAAAAGGTATGTGCAGTTGGCAAAACTGAATGGCCTTACATGGGGGATGAGAGAGGACCAAAGGGGATGTTTGGGTGGGCAACTTAACGGATAGTTCTGGGTTCCTGGAGGATAGTCCTGGGTTCCTGGAGGGAACGCGTTGGAGATAGTAGAGGGAAGCCCTGCAGCTGGGTGTGTGGCATTGGAGCTGTTGGCCAGGCACACCTACACACACAGCAGGAGCTGGGGATTGGCAGCTCACTACGGGGCAGATCTTCAGACTGGAGAGTGTTGGTGGTGGCTGAGGCATCGATGTGAGGGATGATCTGAGTGCATTTTGAGAAGAAACTGAAAAGTCTTCAGGGAGATAACACATCGGGCTGAGAGCGACTGTTTCCAAATGAAAATACTCTTTCAAAACAGGGACTGGCTGAGTGTGTCAGAGGAGAGACTCTCCGAGGATTTGGAAATGACGAGTCTACAGTAGACATAAGGACAGCAGATGATTACATAGAGGAAGACAGCTAGCGGGAGGGTTAGGAGAGAATGAGAGATGAAGGTGTGTAGATGGGAACTGGGCTAGTGGGATGAGGGGTGAGATTACTGGTAATATGAGAGGGACTTTGTGGTCTTGGCTCCCTCCTCCTCCCAAGGGTGAATGGGATTTGAACATTTTCTTAAGTTGAGGGAGGAAGCAGTAGAGTGGGAAAAGTTGGGGAATCCAATGAGGGGTGAATTGATGGAGCCAAGTCTGGATGGGAATAGGATTTTGCGTAGAGGGTGGGAAGGGGTGACTTAGGTGCTGGTTTTGGGGTGACGGTTGAAGAATTCCTTGCCTCCTAAGACACACATTTCTTTAGTGGCGGGGTGAGTGAGGACTGGAGCAGAGAGCTAAGAGTTAGAAGGGATTGCTGAGATCCGAAACCTAATTATGAAGACATCATCCCTATTGGTGGAGGGTGGGTGAGGTAGGGGAAGGCGATTAAGAGGCACAAACTTCCAGTTACAACATACCTAAGTCAGGGGCATGTAACGGACAGCCTGGGGCATCTCGTCAATAATAATTACGTTGTATGGTGACAGGTGGTAAATAGACTTGCCGTGGTGATCAGTTTGTAATGTAAATATCCAATCACTGTGATGTACACCTGAAATCAATAGGCTGTTGTATGCCAGTTGTATTTTAATTAAAAAAGTCATGTATATGGGAGATATATATTTTTGGAGTTCATGTATCTAAGGTTTATTAGTCCTGTGTGTGTGTGTGTGTGTGTGTGTGTGTGTGTGTATGTGTATTCCATAATGAAGGCTCATGCACATCTGTTGTAGATTTTTGTAGGCAGTTTTTTTCGGGGGGAGGGCGTTGATTTTTTGGGATGTCATTTTCTTCTGAACACATCTGGGTAATTCCTCACACTCACAGGGTGTTGGTCAATAGAATTGGAGACGGGAGGTATTTCTTGCTCAGTACATGTATGTTTAATTTTGAACTATGCCCCCCTCCATGTTAAAATTAAGTTGTGAGGTGAAATCAATCTATAATACCTTTAACTATATGACATTTCCTAGCAGGGAGAGGGCATTGGCAAAGCTCATTTTCCCCCCTTTGTCACAGGAATGATGAAGAGATGTCTCTTTTTCTTTTTTGTCATCTGTGACTCAGCTGATTGCTTGGCTCTAGAGCTAATGGTGATGGGCATGGAAAATATATCACCCTGGGTTTAGTGTCAGGGATGGTTTCTGCTTCGTGATGGTTCTTTGTCAGATTCCTTGTTATCACCTGGACCTTCCCACGTTCAGACTTCCCAAGGCCAAGGTGAGGACTCCTTGATGGGTATTTGTTGATATTCCACATGACCACACAAGGCGTCCGCTCCAGGCTCTGCCATCAGAAGTGGGATCTCCTCTCGGTGGTACAGTTACTTGACTTGCATTAAAACCTGCCCTGGCTGGTCAAGGAGGCAGCCTCAAACATGTTTGCCAGCGGTGCTCGCTGCGTGGGTCCGCACAGGAGCGTTCCTTCTAGCTCTTGTGCGAAGGGGGTGTTTGTCCCTGGTCAGTGCTGGGAGGGGGTGAGCTCTTATTTTCTCAGCTCTTTTCTTCTGATCAATGGCTAGAGGTCAAGACCTTTGGCAGAACATTTCCTGTTATCGCTAACAGATTTATTTTCTCCCGGAGAAATCTGATCTTTTATACTGAGAGTATAAAAGGTTCATATGAGAGTGTTCCTTTCATATGAACCTTTATTATTATTTTTTGTTTTGTTTTGTTTTGTTTTTTTCCAGTTGAGCCTGAAGATTTTCAGGGTTCCCTCCTTATAATCATATGAACATCATTAAACATGAAAGGGAGAGGTTGGGTGACATGCGTGGAGTTTGAGGGCTTGGGCTTCCGGGAGCCCTTCCTGGTATTTTGGGGATCAATGTTCAGAGGGAGCAGCGGGGAAGGGAGCGGCTGTGGCCGGTGCCAGATGGACATCCCTCACGGAATCCGTTCCTTCTCTCAGGGGCCCTGTTATCCCCGGTTTATTCTCAGTATTAATCTTGATATGAAGGCAGCTGTGGTTCTTAAAAAAAATTCATACCTCTGCCTTATTTTTATTATGGCCCAAGTAATTTATAGATAGGCTTTCTGATGGATCTGACTCTCCCCTCCGTTATTAAGCAGCCCTGTGGAATGTGGGTAATTTTTCCTTTGTGCCATATATATGCTTCCACTGGTAGCAATGAGACAAGAAAAACTCACTTTCTAGGAAAAGATAGAGTCAGTATAGGTTGGTAATATGAGCATTTTATATGAGTCCTTGTAAATAAGGTGCTAACATTTTATTTTAAAGCCAGGCATGTAGTTACCCCCCTCCCCCCCTTTTAATGTTTCAAAGCCAATCCCCTCCTCTGCGTAATAGGTTGCATTTTAACTGGCATGTGGAGAAGGTTAGTGAGCTTTTAGCTTGTATTCACATACGGCCTTCTCCTTAACATGCATGCTCACCCATGTCCTTTTGTGGTTCTTTTAAGGCTCTTGCATCTGGTTTACTGCCTTTTCGGTCACTTTTGCATTTCCAACTCGATATAATTTGCCTTCATATGGTTGAGTTGCCCTTCTGCAGGAGAATTTGTTTTCTGCTGAGGTGCGTGAAAGCTGATGTATGATTTAAGAGTAGCTGCTTGCAAATGGCTGTATAATCACATCTTTTTAAATTCACGCCAGGGAATGCTGAGGTCATCTCGAGTGTATTAGTGTACAGTATCTGTTTGGGAGTCTAAGAATAAAACGCCTCTCTTATATAGGAATACTTACACCCACGGTTGTCTTTATATAATATGCTATAATAAGTTTGCAATATACATCAGATTAGCATTGACATCTTGACTGAAGGCTACTGTTTGCCTTTAGGGTGAAAGCAAAGGGCCCTTCCTTTGAAGATATTCCATTTTATGGTTATGATTAAGAAAACATTAGCCTCATACTCGAATTAAAATATAGGTCTGGGAGGGGAATGCCTCTTTTTAAATAAATCTCTATAATAATAAAAGCATAATATGCTAATTAGACCGGATGTCCTTCCGGATGAAGCCGGGGGACTGTGAGGGGAACCCAAATCCTGGGTGCCTGCCGGTGGCCGGAGGGAGGCCCAGGTCCTGGGTGCCAGAGGGAAGGAAGGGCCTCTAGTCAGATATAAATTCTTAAGTTACAAATTTCGGAATACTGGGTTGGAAGGAATGTGATTTCTCTCCCTCTTGCCCCAAGACCTTATCCGAAGGAGGAGTTTCATCTCCTGTGATCCTTTCCGAGTAGAAGATTTTAGCTAAACAAATGCACATAACCGGTGAGAGACAGAGAAGTAAGGAAAGCAATCACCCATCTGTCCCTACAGAGTTCAAGCCATCATGAAATCGCCGAAAAATGTATGTAATCACGATATTCTTGCAGTGTGAGCAAAAGCCCTCTGGGCCTGGCATGCTTTTTAAAATTTTGCATTCTTTTTTTTTGTTTTGTTTTGTTTATATTAATTTATTGATTAAGTATCACATATTTTGGGCCTGGCATGTTTCAATGGCCAGACCAGTGCCAGTATTTTCATGTCTTACATCTCATAATTTTTTATCAGGTATCAGAGACGGTTCGTAAACTTTTGGAATTGAAAGATATGACTTAAAAGACATGAATAGACCTCAGAAGCAGTCCTGTTTGGTTGAAAGGATTACATGTTCTGACCACAGGTGATGTTTGAGTTAAGCAGGTTTTCAGTGTTGGGCTTTCCCAGAATGATTGAGGCCGGTAGGGAACACAGTTCACAATGTTGTAGTAACGACTCTCGGTGCCAGGTAGGCCCTGGGCCCATTGAGGGACCACTTTGTCAATTTTATAAACGTCTGACTGCTGTGCCGTACACCTGAAACTAATATAAAATAGTATTGAATGTCAACTGTAATTGAAAAAGAAAAAAAAGCAACTAAATAAAAATAATTGAGGCTTGAAATTAAGTCACTTAATCCTTCAGAGAGGATTTGTAGTTTATTGATCTTTTTAAAATGGTAGCCTGAGAAAAGCATATTCCTCTATTTCTACTGCTGGACTTATTCACAGCAGGGGGGAGAGTACAACGGACTAGTTATGGAAATGGGAAGCTTCATAGCTGACCCCAACTAGTTGATACCTGTTGGAAACCCATTTATCTATAATAATAAAAGCATAATAGGCTAATTAGACCAGACGGCCGAACAACCTTCCGGACGTCCTTCCCGACAGAGCTGCAGGCGGGGGGGGGGGGGGGGGGGGGCGCGGGCGAGGCAGAGGCCATTAGGGGCAATCAGGCAGGCAGGCAAGTGGTTAGGGGCAACCAAGTAGGCAGGTACAGTGGTGAGGAGCTAGTGGTCCCAGATTGCAAGAAGGATGTCTGACTGCTGGTTTAAGCCTGATCCCTCAGGAATCCCAAGAATTGGGCCTAAACCAACAGTCAGACATCCCCCAAGGGGTCCCGGATTGTGAGAGGGTGTAGGCTGGGTTGAATTTCATGCATCAGGCCTCTAGTATATATATAAAAACCTACTATGCAAAATGTCCCCTCCGACCAGGAGTTCGATTGCTTGGCTATGATATGTGCTGACCATCAGGGGGTGGTGCGGAATGAAGGAAGGCCCTGGCTGGCAGCTGGCAGCCAGGGAAGGGAGGCCCCGCAAGCAGCTGGCAGCTGCTAGGGGCCCTACCCCTGTGCAAATTTTATGAACGGGGCCTCTAGTTTAACATAAATCTTTATTGCACTCAATGATCTTACCAGTAGATCTAGTCAAAGTCTGCAGAATGCCCACTTGAAGAAGGAATGCCAGTTGTGTTTGGATCATGTGGGAGCGATAATCCTGTAATGTCTTTGTTAAAACATTTTATCTTTTGTTTCTGTTTAATGTATGGATTGATCTGTATTAGAGTTTCTCAGCCTCGGTGTGATTGGCATTTGAGACAGGGTAATTCTTTGTTCTGGGAGCCATTCTGTGCCTTGTCGGGTGTTGAGCAATATCCCTGGCTTTGAGTCATCGGGTGAAATCCCTCTAGCATTTTCAAATGTCCCCACAGGGCAGCGGGATTGCCCCTCGTTGAGAACCCCTGACCTCTCTATGCCTCTATATTTATATCTGTGTATCTACAACTTTTATGTGATCTATATATTAGCTTATTGGTTTTAGGCACCTGAACGCGAGGTGGTTTAACAACATAAAATTTTATACTTTAGCGATCAAAGAATGGACGGTAAACCAGGAACTCATTCACATGGTGATGGAGCTCATAGGAAATCATCATTAGAGGGGTTGGAATTGGAAAATGTGTTTGTTTTGCCATTGGTTAGTAGAGCTTGGTTACTGAAGCAAAGAAATGTTATAATGGATGAAGATGTTTTTATTGAAAAGTACCGAGGGACATTTTTCTCAGTTCGTTGTTCCCTTTTTACATTTGAAACGTCACGTGGTTGTGCAGGAGGCAAGGCCCAGGAGACTTACAAAGAGACGAGTCTCGAAGGTCCTTACTCATTTGGTTGCAGCATGAGCTGTAAAGTCTGGCAGGACCAGGACAGTAAATAACTCGGGCTTTATCTCCTATGACTTTCCATTTCTGTTTTGTTTTAAGGCTTGGTAGACTTTAGTGTTTTTTTTTTGTTTGTTTGTTTTTTAAAAATATATTTTATTGATTTTTTTACAGAGAGGAAGGGAGAGGGATAAAGAGTTAGAAACATCGATGAGAGAGAACCATCAATCAGCTGCCTCCTGCACACTCCCCACTGGGGATGTGCCCACCATCAAAGTACATGCCCTTGACCAGAATCGAACCTGGGACCCTTCAGTCCCCAGGCTGATGCTCTATCCACTGAGCCGCACGAGTTAGGGTGGACTTTTGTTTTAAGGCTTGTTGCTGGGCCCACCCAAAGATTATTCCATTTTTTTGCTAAAAAAACATGATTTGGGAAGCTTAGAATCCTCTCCTCCACTTATATTTGTTTCCGATATCAAACAAGTGCAGTTATTATTTTTTTAAATTTCTCCTTGCCACTTCTAACTCGTCCAGATGGTCCTACCCTTCACAGATGCAAATGCGTCCAGCTCATGGAAATCCCAAGGCCGCCCTGTGTGGGGAGAGGCCACATGTTTAGGCCTTGCTGCTGCTCCTGTGGGCCCACAGAACTTGTTGAAAAAGCCGACAGTGGAGCGTGTCTTCCCACGTGGTCCAGCCCAGGATGCTCCTGTCCTCCCTCGGGCCACTAGGGTGCAGAGGGGGTAAACGGTCACCTCCCAAGTGGACACCACAGCGTTTCAGGATTATTTACAAAAAAGAAATCTCCAGCGCATTTGTCTGGAGTGATGTGTGTTTTAGAGTTCTCGAGGAGCTGGTTAGAAATATGGACTTTTAGGGCCCAACTGCATAGAGATTCTGCTACAGGAAAGCCAGGGTGAGGCTGGGTGACCTGCATTTCCTGCAGGCAGTGGTGGCCCTGTGCTTCCTAGGGCCACACTTTGAGGAACTCGGACATAGCCTATCATGAAAATTTCTCACACACACACACACACACACACACACACACATACACACACAAAATCAGAATATTTTAAATAAATAAATAAGTAAATAAATAGCCATCAAATTTAATACTCAAATTCTTGCCCCTGGTGTTAGTGGTTGGCCTTGTCTCCTCTCAGTCTTTTACTTGGACTGCAGGCCAGACCTATGTTGTCCAACCACCTAAGGCCCCATCCAGCCTGGAAACTCCAGCCCCACGCTCCTTGGCCTCCAAAGTCTATATAATAAAGAAGTGATATGCACATTGACCATCATGCCCTCACAAGATAGCTGCCTACCACCAGGCCGGCAGGGAGGTTAGTGAGGGATGACCAAACGACTGAACAATTAGGCTGCATGGGGCAACCAGGCCAGCAAGGGGGGCAGCTGGGGGCAATCAGCTGGCACACAAAGGCAGGGAGGGCTGGTCAGGCTGGTGGGAGGCAGTTAGGGGCAACCAGTCAGGTGGGAGGCAGTTAGGGGCAACCAGGCAGGCAGGCAGGTGAGCAATTAGGAACCAACAGTCCTAGATTGTGAGAAGGATGTCCAACTGCCGGGAACAGGCCTACAGAGGGTGCAGGCTGGGCTGAGGGGACACCCCTCCCCCGCCCTGTGCATGAATTTCGTGTACCAGGCTTCTAGTCTTTTCTATAAAAGGGTGAGTGCATTTTCTAAAATAATAAAGCATCATTTTTTCAAGTTTAAGTACTCTGGCCTTTCCTTTTATTAGGCTATGTAACTGTTCCTATCACCACTTCTCCCCCCCCCCCCCCCCATGGGGGGACCCAGGGTGATGGATGCTTGGGGGTTCCCCCTTTTCACTTGGATTTTAGGTGCCTCTACTGTGCGCTGCTTGGCTTGCAGAACAATTCTACGTGGCATCAGTTCGCGTCTAGAAATGAATTCGATGGCGATGTATTGAATGCCTGCTGTCTATCAAACATTCTTTCTCAGCCCTGGGACATCCGTGCAAACAATGGACAAGACACTCCTATCATTTGGTTTGCATTCTAGTGGCGAGGGGAGAAAGACAGTAAACACCTTGGAAAGCGTTATGGAAACAAATCGACCAGGGGGAGAGGGATAGAAAGTGCTGCAGGTGGAGGACCGCCAAGGAATGGTATAGGGTCCTCAGAGAGAAGGTGGCATGTGAGGAAGGACGCAGAAGGAGGGGAGTGAGCAGCCCATGGGGACCTTTGGAGGGATGGCATTGTGGGCTGAGGAAAGAGCCGGTGGGAAGGCCCTGAGGTGTGTATGTGTGTTGTGTGTGTTGGGGGAGTGGGGTGTCGGGGTCTTGAAGGCAGAGCGAGGAGGCCAGGAGAGCAGAGCAGCATGGCTCTGGATGTGTGGCTGGGCTGCGTCCTACAGGAAGGCTATCGCGGGAGGCCATGCTGGCCTGGGCTGAGCGAGTCCCATGGCGGAGGGGGGAAGTGTTCCGCTTTGGGTGTCATAGGAGAGAGAAACCAACGGAAGCTTTTGATGGAAGAAAGTGTGGGTTCAGGCATGACCTTTGGCCCGAGCCATTGGCACTGAGCCAGTTCCCCGTAGAGGAGATGGGAAGGCTGTGGGCGGGCAGATGTGGAGGAGATGAGTTCAGTTTTGCTCATGTGATCGAAATGCCTGCTGACCCCCACGTGTTAGTGTTAGCACTGTGGCCATGACATAGGACTCCCGTGCTCAGCAGGTACATTTCCAGGAGTTTTTAGCACGTGGGAAAGGCACATAATGGCTTTGAAAATGTATTTTCTTTACTGTCCCTGCTAATGTATGTGTGCATAGGAATGCATATCTATAATAATGAAAGTGTAATATGCTAGTTAGACCAGGCGTCCTTCTGGAGGACCTTCCGGATGAAGGCGGGGCTGCGAGGGAAGCCCGGGTCCGGGGTGCCTGCTGGTGGCGGAGGGAAATCTGGTCCTGGGTTCCAGAGGGAAACCGGTGCCGGCAGCTGGGGGAAGGAAGGCCTACTCCTGCACGAATTTCATGCATTCAGGCCTCTCGTAATTATATGTGTGTATAATTCTCTCTGTGTAATTGTATGTACGTAACCAGCAGAAGTGTGTGTGTGTGAGTGTGTGTGAGTGTGAGTGTGTGTGTGTGTGAGTGTGTGTGTGTGTGTGAGTGTGTGAGTGTGTGTGTGATTTTGAGTGTGTGAATGTGTGTGTGTGAGTGTGTGTGAGTGTGTGTGTGAGTGTTGTGTGTGTGAGTGTGTGTGTGAGTGTATGTGTGTGTGTGTGAGTGTGTGTGAGTGTATGTGTGTGTGAGTGTGTGAGTGTGTGTGTGTGAGTGTGTGTGAGTGTGAGTGTGTGTGTGTGAGTGTGTGTGTGTGAGTGTGTGTGTGAGTGTGTGTGTGTGAGTGTGTGAGTGTGTGAGTGTGTGTGTGTGTGTGTGTGTGTGTGAGAGAGTGTGTGTGAGTGTGTGTGTGTGTTCTTAGTGTTCACTGCTTGCATGTCTTTGTTCCTAGTTACTGGACCCCCTGGCCTTTGGTCTTTACTCACTGAAGTCATTCTTTGTTTCCCGATGGGGGCGTTCTCCTCCACCCCCGATAACACTTGGGGTTACGTGTTCTCATTGGCCACCCTGGGCTTGTGTTCATTCTCCGGCGATCTGTATCTTGGCACGGATTGCATCGCTGCCGAAAGTGGCCAACACTTGACCATCTGCAGCCAGTGCTTTCCCACGGGGTCGTTCCCAGACCCCGGGAGAGTGTGTGAGCCTGGCGGCACCGCCCTCTCCGCCACGTGACCACGCTTGGCACACGTGACCACGCTTGGCACACGTGACCTGTGATGGCACAGTTCACTTGTGCATGCAGCCTGACAGATGTCCTTTCTGAGGCATCTCATTGGATGGGGTCTGCTAACCCATCTAATGGGGGAAAGAAAAGAGAGTTTGAAGAATTATTATTATTATTTTTTTAAGGATTAAATGTATGCCATTTAGCTGTTTGACACCTGTGGTTAATGTGTTTTCTTAGAAGCCTATACGGTTCTTCACACGGGTGTCAAAGTGTCTTCAGTGAGAATGATGGTATGTAGACTCCTCGGGCTGGAGTGGCCGTCCTGGGATCACAGATGGGTTATAGTCTGTGCTGTTCCATGTTCTCCTGAGCCCTGAGGCACTGAAGTGAAAGAAGGGTTTCTCCTTCCCTTCCCCCTCCCTCCCTCCCTCCCTCCCTCCCTCCCTCCCTCCCTCCCTCCCTCCCTCCCTCCCTCCCTCCTTTCAGTACATCGTGGCGCGTGTTTAGTATTTCGGGCATGGCTGTTCTGGGGGAGCCAGTGTTCTTGGGGAGCAGTGAGAGCCCTTCCTCCCTCATGGGCCCTGGGTTCTCAGTAATCTAACGTGTTCGCGCGTGTCACTGTCTCTCAGGTCACACATCTAACTGCACACAATTTTTCTGAAGTTCACTGTCCTGAGACCATTGTATTAAAGACTGGCCCCCAGAGGCCCTTCTGCTGGAAGAATCAGGTCTGTTCTTACCCAAACAAGGAAAGGAGGGTCGTATTTAAAAATAAGATAAATAAAACCACACTAGCATCACTAGGTCATGTCACATGGGGAGGGACAGCCCTTCCTGCCTCATCAGGTCACCACCGCCCCCACAGCAGGGGGCACAGATTTAACAAATGAAAATACACAATGCCCAGGTAAATCTGATGCTAAAAAGAAAGAATCCAATTTTTAGTATAAATATATCCCAAATAGTGCATGGGACATACTTATACTTCATTTTTTTTTAAAAAGGTTGTTAATTTGAAAGTCAAGTTTAACTGGGTGTCCTCAATTTTTTTAAAGAAAAGATTTTAAAATATATATATTTTTTATTTTAGAGAGGAAGGGAGAGGGAGAGAGAGAAACATCAATGATGAGAGAACACTGGCTGTCTCCTACACATCCTTTACTGGGAATTGAGCCCGAAACTCTAGCATGTGCTCTTGACCTGGATTGAACCTGGGACCCTTCAGTCCTGAGCCAAACTGGCCAGGGCATCCTGTATTTTAATTGTTAATTTTTTAAATATATTTTTATTGATTTCAGAGAGGAAGGAAGAGGGAGAGAGAGATAGAAGCATCAGTGATGAGAGAAGGATTGGCTGCCTCCTGCACGCCCTACACTGAGATCGAGCCCACCACCTGGCCCTGACCTCCTGGTTCAGTAGATCAACGCTCCACCACGGAGCCACGCAGGCCGGGCTGGGTGTCCTGTGTTTGATCTGATGACCCTCCCGCCCTGCACCAGTGGCCCGGCCAGCTGGGCAGGAGGAAGACGTGGCCCGTCACCTGTGAGTCTTTGAAGCATCTTTGTGGCGAAGATACTTTACCCCAAACAGTGCAGAGACCTTTGCTTCGGTGTGAAAGGATTGATTACATGTTCCTGCCGATCGGCAAGTGTTTCCAAATGAAAAGCCACTCCTGGAGGCCTGGTGTAGGTGCAGAAGCTACGGGGGAGTGCCCTGTGGGTCTAGCGTGGCATGTCAGGTGCCAGCTTTGCCCGTTACCTGGACCCCAGAGCCACCTGCTTGACTCCAGGCAGCGCCAGGGCCACCATCCTGTGGCTTATCCTCTGTGGTTCACCCTCCAGGGCTCACCCTCCGTGGCCCATCCTCCGTGGCCCATCCTCCGTGGCCCGTCCTCCGTGGAACGTCCTCCGTGGCTCATCCCCCGTGGCATTGCTGGCCTGGTTGCTGGGCTTCCTCGTGTCCCCAGGGCAGATGCTAATTAATGGAGACAACTCGCAGCTGATGAGCGGTCCCTCCTTCTGTGATTACATCCCCGCTCACTGTGCAGAGGGGGGCTTTCTAACCCAGTTCTTACTTCACTCGGAGCTTCATTTGTGTTTCGAATTGTTTGGGCCCTTGGTTCACTGGCCATTTTATTTTGTCTGTGTTGTTTTAGGTGCTGATAGATAAAAAGTGAGTTTAATCTTTAAAAAAATACTCCGCGATAGTGAGCCGTTTGCTGTAAATGGATTTCTAATGCGCCAGCAGAATCTTCCTTTAAATAAGGGGAAAGTAGGTTCTGGCGGCTGTTTGGGGGGCCAGGATTGGTCCATGGAATGCACCAATCGTGACCTGCGTTCTCATACGTATTTACATACAGAACATGAGGAATGGGGACCCGCAATTTTAATGCTGAGATCATTGACTCATCAAGATTTCCGGTGCAGAAACTGTTCTTTTTCTTGCATGTTTTTCACATCGTAGAAACTGGGGAAAGTGTGTGTGTGTGTGTGTGTGCGTGCATGCACCCACTCATGTGCTTTTCCCCAAAAAACATTTAAATTATTTGAAGCCATCTTATTGAGAGATGATGGACATGCCAGCGAAAACTGCCTCCTGCACCTGTACATCTTGGTTGTTGGAAGATAAGCCTGCGTTTAGTTCTGGTCTCACCGAGAAGCCAGACAGAGGCCTTGCTTAAGCGCAAACAAATACATCTTCCGGGGAAACCCTCCCTGTAAAGGCGTTTGTCCAGTGGACCGAGGGCTCCTGTGCCAGTGGAGGTGCCCTGTGCAGGGTGCGTGGTGCATCCGGGGGCCCTGGCAGCGCTCCGGAGCCGTGAGGGTCTTTGGTGTGAATCCTGCCGAGCTCGTGGGACTCTGGCGTGAGAAAGGGCAGCGTGCCAGTCCCTTCTGTGCAGGAGTCATGGGTTCAAGTCTGGGCTGAGAGCCCCCCTGGAGAAAAGTGGTAGTGGGTTATTGAGAGGATTCATGAGGACATTGATTCTATTTCTGTGTTCTATTTATCCTCTCTTGTTCTCTCTCTCTCTCCCTCCCTCCCTCCCTCCCTCCTTCCTTGGGAAAATTGGGCCTTCTGCTTTAAGTAATTACTAGCTGTGTTTACATCGGAGAATGGAGTGGATACACACATGTCACCCTGTGGAGACCAAACCTCTGTGCCATTGAATGCACGGAGGCAGGACATCATGCACTTGGTAAAAAGGAGGGCATCCTTTTCACCATTTAAAAAATCATGAAAATAATATAACTGCGGCGAATTACGCCTGCGGGCTCTTTCCAGCTGGCCGGGCCGGTCCCAGGATGTTGAAGGCAACCAGACCTGCCTTCCACCATCCGGACCTGAAAACCCATTTCTGCCCCGATCCCGCTTCTTTACATTTTGATAACAGGTCCCCAGATATAAAGGGCTTATGTCTGCAATGCTGATACAGTCTTATTTGTGACGGCCTGAATGGGCCATTGTGCGAGGGAATTAAATAAAAATTGCTGTGTTCACGGGGCCCCGCTTACTTCTTAAGCCTCTTTGCACTTAATGTTACACCGAGAGCTTAAATATCACCCTTTTCTCCGGCGCCGATGGCTGGAGATAGGACTTTAAACCCTGGAGATTCAAAAAAGAAAAAAAAAAGTCTTTCGTCTGATTATTTATTGATATTCACACCACACCCCGTTCGCTAGAAAATGGAATTTGAGTCCTGGGAATTGGATTCTTTTTCCTTTTAATTCACATCTTAACCTCCCCACGCCGGGGACATCTGTTCTGGAGAAGGGAAGCAGTGAAATCCCCACAAGTTTTAAACATGTGTCAAGGTGTTTGTTTATTGTTTGTTTGTTTGTTTTGGGGGGACGACACTCTTTGCCTTCTAACCTCTGACAAAGGCCCCCGGCCGGTGGGGGAATGGTGTGGGGCCACCTCCCTCTGCGATCAGCCTCCATGAGAACCATGGACGTCAAGTTCACGGAACCCTGTGCTTTGTTTTTCCCTCAGGAGCCAGCTGCCAGGTCCCCCCCTCCCCCCATCCCCCTCTGGCCTCCCCTAACCCCGGCGGCCCTTCCCAGGACACCCCCAGCGCCCTCTGCCGGGCCTCGCACTAACCTCCCGCCGTCTGCTCTCTTCCAGTTCGGGAATAACCATAACTACATGAACATGGCCGAGGCCAGCAACGCGTTCTTTGCGGCCAGTGAGGTAGGTGCCCGCCTCCGTGTGTCTGTCCCCGGTCTGCGTGCCTCTTAGGCCATTGAGGAGGCTGGAGGGGGAGAGTAGGGAAGAGAGTGTACCCCTCTCTCCTCACAGAGGAGGAGAAACGAGAAAACCCTATATCGGGAGACAAAAATAGCCTGGCACGTTCTTTTGGTTGATCTCTTCCCGCCCACCCACCCACCCCCACCCCTTCCCTCTGAGATTCCACAGTCGGCTCCATGCTTCTGTGTCTCTGGGTCTATTTTGTTCCATCCATTTATTTTCTTCATTAGATTCCACACGTGAGTGAGGTCATGCGATACTTGTCTCTCTGACTGGCTTATTTCGCTTAGCGTAATACCCTCCAGGTCCCTGCAGGCCAGTGGGCCTCAACCTTCCCAATGCCGCAACCCTTTAATATTGTTCCTTATGTGGTGGTGACCCCCAACCATAAAACTATTTTCATTGCTACTTCATAACTGTAACGTGGCTACTGTTATGAATCGTGATGTGAATATCTGTGTGTTCCAAAGGTCTTAGGCAGCCCATTTGAAAGGGGTCGCATCCCACAGGTTGAGAACCACAGGAAGGTTGAGAACCACTGTTTCATGCTGTCACAAAGGGTGGGAGATCCTTTTTCAGGGCTGCGTAGTATTCCATGGTGTATATGTACCCCAGCTTTTCATCCCCTCGTCTACTGATGGGCCATTCCCAGATCTTAGCTATGCAAACGAGCCAAAACAGTGAGACTGGTCCACATGGAGCCACTTGTCAGCTCCTGCCATAAAAAGCGTTCAGTTTCCAAATGTCTTCAAATACAGGAAGCCCAAGAGCTTCACCACTCTCCTCCATCCCCCCATCCCAAGAATGAAAATCATGGTGGCTTCCTCAGTCATCTTGGTCCAAGGAAGCAAATGGTGTGAATGCAGTGAACATGGAGACATCATTAGAAAAAGGTGGAGAATGCAGAGTTCAGGGCGATTGTAGACGAGACACTTTCTCCGGTGACCATCCTCTCTCTCCCCGAGGAGACAGCCCGGAGGAGGGAGCAGTGTCTGGCACTGGCTGCTGGGCGGAGAGTGACAGCGAGCACAGGCCCCATCTGTAAGGACAGCACGATGCTTCGTTCTGTAGGTTTTTTTCCCCTCCGCTGGAATCAAACATTGACGAACACTCGGCTGGCAGCAGCTGCGCGGAGACAATTTAATTCCAGCTGTGATAATTCACCGTGTCAGGCAGTGGCTGTTATGTGTTGATACAACAGCTCTCCAGATTTGCATTTTTATCAAAAAGGAACAAATGTTTTGAACATTTCGGTGCAGATGGTATTTAAGCATGCACACACTCCTTAAAACGTGTTCAAGGTAAACACGGCGAAGGCAATGGCTCTGAGAAGCCATCCTCGGAACGCTATATGATTAATCCGATCTCGGTCGGAAGGCAGATTGTCCAAAATTCGGTAACTTTTTGTTTTTTATTTTTGGTGTGTGGATGGTACGTGGTTGCTTTTATAACCTCAGATAACCAGTACGTCTTCGTTATGTTTTTCTCTAAGGAATGCTCAGCCCTGAATTGAATCTATCGCTTCTCTTTAAAAGCGGTAGAAGATTCTAGCATTTTCTTGGTTGTGCGCTGTAATAGAATTTTATCGTCTGGTTTTATTAGGTTTACGATATATAGTAAGTAGTGTGCTAAATTCTCCCTCAAAGTTATCTTGTCCTTTATAAAATTATACAGTAAGGGTGTTATATTCGTATATATGACATCTCTGGATTCCTTAAGAAAAAGAAGAATGAAAACCTCTTTAATTTTGACTGCCTAGCGTACGATGTGCTTATGGGAGAGTTTAAGAGGCAATCTTATGCAATGATTTTTCGGAACATTTTCTTTTTCTTTGAACAAGAAAATAAAGCCCAAGTAAATCGTAGCACACTACATTATAACCTGTGCCTCATCTCCCAGTCACTACATTAAAAGTAAATTTATTTGTTGTTGTTGTTTTTCTTAACATTTTAATGGCGCAGACTAATTCAAGAAGCCTTTAGGTTTGGTGCAGTCACGTCAAAATGGTGCCCCAAACAACCCCCCTTCACTTAGCGATTGCCCCGTAGCTGATACCCTGGGGACCGGGATCCTCTGAGTTTGAAATTCACACATTGGCTGCGTGTTCTCTGTCTGCGCCATGATTACCCTGACCGTGTTGAAAGTCCTTTAAATATTTATTGAAATAATATTTCAAGCGTTAATTACAACGGTAATGAAAACAGCCAAATGCCACATATCAAGAACGAGTGTTTATCCATATTGTTAATGTGATATGTTAGATTTCATTAAGCAGTAATGGGGTAGCAAATGAGTCACAAATTACAGTTGCATCTGTTAGTGCACCGCGTCAGTGCCAGCATAGCAGCCACGGCTGCCATAGGCCGACACTCACCAGCCAACCGCCCTCGCGGCCAGCACATCCCATTGTGTTTGAGGACTCAGGGAACCATCCTCAGAAACCAGACTCTTTTTTGCGGGGGAGAGGAGGGGTCATTATTCAAATAAATATGTCAGAAAATCTAATAGTTGCATTCTAGCTTTCAAATGCGTTGCTAGGCAACCAAGTTCTGCATCTGTTGAGTCTACAAAGGACGTGAGATGTCCGATGGTCTTGCCATGGGACCGACTCCCTTGTCTCGTGACCTGTTTACTTCCGGTGAGATTAGACATCCCAGCCGGCTGGTTCAGTATGCAGGGAAAGGGGTGCTTCCCCGCCACCCTCCTTCATTTTGTTTCTCTTTTCTCTCAAGTGGCTATTAAGTTCTATTATCAATTCCTGGTTTGAATAATGGTGATTGCCAGCTCTAAGTGAGTTCTGAGGGCAGAGTCAAATGATCTTGCATCAGTTCACTCTTCAAAAACGTTATTAGTAATAAAAGGACTGTACATCGGACCCTCTGAGCTGAGGATTAAAAAAAAAAAATCTGAGGGGCCTCGCATCCTCTTCACTGTGGCCAAAATAGCCTTCTAACCTGGACCACCCTCCTTACTCCCAACCCAAGTTCAAGTTTCAGAAAGGTGGCTAGTCCTGGTTTATATCAAAAGGCCCATAGTTGCCGAAACCGGTGTGGCTAAGTGGATAGAGCGTCAGCCTGCAGACTGAAAGGTCCCAGGTTCGATTCTGGTCAAGGGCATGTACCTTGGTTGCGGGCACATCCCTGGTAGGGCGCGTGCAGAAGGCGATGTTTCTCTCTCATGGATGTTTCTCACTCTCTATCCCTCTCCCTTCCTCTCTATAAAAAAAATCAATTAAAAAAGAATAAAAAATTAAAAAACCTTCATAGCAATAAGCCAATAAACTCTCCGTGTTGTTTAAGTAAAAACACTGGAACATTCTAATAGATGCTCGGAAGATGGTCCTTAATGAAAACGTTGCATGACAAATCAGTAACAATTTCCATAGAAGCTTTTTCCCCCCCGCCCACTGGGGAATATATCAATGAGGAAGTTGAAAAAAGTAAACCACAGATTTCATGTGACTTGTTTTACATGTTGTGACAGAGAGTGAGCACGTGTGATGCTCACTGCTGGGTTTGTGCGGCGTGTGCGTGCGTTTTTACGAAGCATGTGGGTAATGGAGAGTTTGGGCTGTTTCCCTAACATATCAATAAAGTGGCAGTTTGTTATATAGCCAAGCCTAATGTCACTGCTGCTCCGACTAGCAACAGAGACAGATGCTGCTAATTAAGTACGCATTAAAAAACGGTTAATACGGATAGTCTATTAAAACCATATGATAATGAGACTTAAATCTTTAATCGGAATGATCAGCAAAAACTTTCTGCGTGCAAATCTGTGCTTGAGACGTTTCCGCTAGAGAAGTAAATATTTGGCCTCGCCGCGGAGTTGTTTTCATGCAAACACCTCGCTGCTGCTCTCCAGGGGGAAGCAAAGACACAGGAATGGCCGAAACCAGTTTGGCTCAGTGGATAGAGCGTCGGCCTGCGGACTGAGGGGTCCCGGGTTCGATTCCCGTCAAGGGCATGTACGTTGGTTGTGGGCACATCCCCGGTAGGGTGTGTGCAGGAGGCAGCTGGTTGATGTTTCTCTCTCATCGACGTTTCTAGCTCTCTATCCCTCTCCCTTCCTCCCTGTAAAAAATCAATAAAAATATTTTTTAAAATTTATAAATAAATAAAGACACAGGAACGGAGCGTGAGGCGGCTCTGAGTTCTGTTTCCTTTTGTTTTGCAGACGTTCCACACGCCGAGTCTCGGGGACGAGGAGTTTGAGATCCCCCCCATCACGCCTCCGCCCGAGTCGGACCCCGCCCTGGGCCTCCCCGACGTGCTCCTGCCCTTCCAAGGCCTCAGCGACCCCGGGCCCGCCCAGGGCAGCGAGTTCGCCCCCCAGTTCCCGCCGCAGAGCCTGGACCTGCCGTCCATCACCATCTCCAGGAATCTCGGGGAACAAGACGGCGTGCTCCACAGCGGCGGGGCGCACATGGTAGGCGGCGAGCGGACCGCGTGGAAGCTTTTCCTCCTCTGAGCTGCTGGTGGGCTCTGACACCCGTGTTCTGTCTTCCGGGGGGGCGCGGGGACTGGGTTTCCTCCCGCCGATTCCAGATCGATCCCTGGTATTGGCAAGAGGGCGCGGGGTTGGCGGATAGTCACTTAGGAAAGAGGACCATCCCACAAGGTCTTTCTGATCCGAAAGGATTTTTTATTTATTTATTATTTATTTATTTATTTAATTTAATTTTTTAAAATATATTTGATTTTTTACAGAGAAGAAGGGAGAGGAATAAAAAGTTAGAAACATCGATAAGAGCTGAAACCAGTTTGGCTCAGTGGTAGAGCGTCGGTTTGCGGACTGAAAGGTCCTAGGTTCGATTCCGGTCAAGGGCATGTACCTTGGTTGTGGGCACATCCCCGGTAGGGGGTGTGCAAGAGGCAGCTGGTCGATGTTTCTCTCTCATTGACGTTTTTAACGCTCTATCCCTCTCCTCCTCTCTGTAAAACATCAATAAAATATATTATAAAAAAAAAAAAAAAAGAAACATCGATGAGAGAGGAACATCGACCAGCCGCCTCCTGCACACCCGCTACTGGGGATGTGCCCGCAACCAATGTACATGCCCCTGACCGGAATCGAACCTGGGACCTTTCAGTCCGCAGACCGACGCTCTACCACTGAGCCACACCAGTTTCGGCCGGAAAGGATTTTTAAAAGTCAGGTTCATTGGTTTCATAGCAAGCCATCTTCCCAGGCCTTGGGTTGGGCAGACAGAGGGACTTGAGTTACAAGGTTGCCCAGGTGAGAGTTTAGAAATGGTAGCCCTTACCAAGCGCCTAGGTCAGTGATCAGCAAACTCATTAGTCCACAGAGCCAAAATCAACAGCGCAATGATTGAAATTTCTTTGAGAGCCAAGTTGTTTAAACTTAAACTATATAGGTAGGTGCATTGTTATTAACTTAATTAGGGTCCTCCTAAGCTGGCCTTCGCTAAAAACTCAAGGGGCCAAAGAGCCGCCTGTGGCTCGAGAGCCGCAGTTTGCCGACCACTGGCCTGGGTCGTTTGCGTTTTGTGGGTTTATAACATCCCGTTTATGATACACAATCTGCTCCTACCTCAGGCGCAATATCCAACTGTGATACAGAGAAAGGGGGAAAGAATCATGGCTTACAACCAGCAGAGGAAAATATAGATCCGGTGATTGTGTGAAATATACCTAATGGCATTATTTATTGTCATAAACACGGAATAAGGCACTCCAGAGAGCCAAGATTGCTAACGCAATCATTTTGGTTCTATTTTTTCTTAGTGAGCAATTACAGTCTGCGATCGCCAGAGGAAAATCTCCTTAAGTATTTTAAACGCTTCTGCTGGGATTTAATTTTTTTCCCCCCACCATGGGATAGAAAGCATTTGTGTCTGTCTAGGTGAGGTACTAAGCAGGCATGTTCAAGCAAGATGAATAGTTTAGAAGGCCCTTTTCAAAAACCCTGATGCAATGAAATAGATGTAGATGTGTTGGTATAACAAAGACACAGATCCTCGTGCTTGTTGACATATTTCTCTGCATGCCAGGCCCATGGCCAGTAATGCTTACCGGGTTCTTGGTTAATTCCCCAGAGAACAACACACAATTGCAAAGTGCGGAGTGGATCAGGAAGATTACTTTCCCAATAGGATGGCGGCAGCATCTTTTCCTCTGCCTATGATCTTTTGTGCTTGAGCTGAACATCGGAGTTGATTTTTTTTATTTTTATTTTTTTTGTCGGAAAAGAACACAGCCCACAGTAGGGAAAGGGTCATTTACTATTCATACACGTTCCCCGCCATCACAAAGAATTGTTTCCTGTGGACTTGCTGACATGTATGTCCCTTTGACCCAGGCAGGGAGGGTCCCGTCTCCTCCTCCACAGTCAGGCTTGCCGTGGTGAGCCTGGGAAGTGATAATAAAAATAAAGAGGGTGTTGAGTCCTCAAGGGTCTTAGCCGGGGCTCCCCATTATCCACAGATGCTCAGCGAGGCCTTTCAAGTCTCGGAAATAGTTAAAAGGCCCTATCATGTGTGCTACCGCGTGTACTTGATTCAATTGGCAAATATTTATTATTAATCATCGAAGAATCTGCCTTTAAGTGAAACATCGGATGAATTATCTTCCCTTTAAGCCCCAAACCTGTTATTGCTGCTATAAAAAAAAAAAGAAAAAAAAAGAAAAAAGAAAAAAAGAACGTGTAAAGGAGGCATTTTGACTATGAAATTTCATTTCATGGTCAATCGCATTTGCCGCATTGGGAAGAACTAAAGATGGAATCATAAAATAATTATGATATTCGCATCCACTTCGAGAGCGATGCTTTGGCGGGCTGGCGTCGGGAGGGGGGACTCAATTTTTAATGCTGCTTTCCTGATGTATTGCCGATCACTAACGCAGCCGAATTAGCCCATTGATTTTTCATCGGCTAAGCACGTTAGCTAAGTGTATGCGTGTCAGCGGACCTCGTCCCACCCGTCGGCGCGTTGCTGAAGTTTGGGATATTTATTTGGGCTGGAAACTAACTCATCTCGTTGAAAAGTGGCCTAGAGTTTCACCTTGAAGAAACGGCAGTTTAGCTCACAAATCTTGTGGGGAGGGGAGATCGGTGGAGTGAAATGTACCCAGACAAGACGATGATGCATACCCCGTGTCGCTGGCTTTGTTCTATGTATGACGTGACATGCTCACCTATAAAATGGAATCTGGAGTCGCCGGAGATTAAAAATAGGTCGCATCAAGGCTCCCCCGGCTCCCTCGGGGCACCCAGCTGGCCGGCGACATCATTACGGTCTGTGGCAGGGAGGTCATCGGGAACATGACACATCGTACCGCCCCCATCACGCATGCGGCGTCCCCGGGTGCATGGAAATCTCATGCCTGGTGCACATCGGACGTGTGAGGGTCCGGGGAAGAGGCTGTCTTCAGGATGACGGGGGTGGAGGAAGACCATCCTACAGGAGGCATTTTTGTGTCGCATCACAGCACCTCTCCTTCAGAAACCATTGGCTTTCCTTTATACCAATCTTTTGTTGGCAACAGACACAACATGTCCGTCTTCCCAGAACGCATGCTGTTGTATTTTAAAACAGAGAGCAGGAGCAAATGGGAGGGGGGTGGTGAAGATGAATCCAACGAAGCAGACGCCTAGAGACGGAGCACAGACTGACAGCTGTCAGAGGAGAGAGGGGCGGGGGGCTGGGTGGAAAGGTGAAGGGTTTGAGCAAAACAAAACAAAACAAAACAAAAACCTACAAATGCCCACAAAAATCAAACAAAACACATAACAACAAAACCCAGACCAGACAACAGTATGGGGATTAGCAGAGCTGAAGGGGGTGGAGGGAGGTAGAAGAGGGTAGGTACAGCGGGGATAAATGGTGATGGAGGGAGCCTTGACTTGGGGTGATCAACACACAATACAGTTTGCAGGTGATGTATTATAGAATCGTACACCTGAGACCTATGTAAATTTATTCACCACTACCCCCCCCCAATCAATTCAATACAAATGAAAATAAATAAAAATAAAAAGACAACACTTAAAAATAAAACACCCTGAGTCCAATCATCAGGATTCGCAATGGGAATATGCAAATAACGCGCTGGTAGTCAAAAACATATTGTTGAAAATCGGAAAGTCGGTGCATGTGTGACTTCAAAGAAAAACCTCCATTTGCTTGTGGTGAAAACGTGGCTATCAAAGCAGCATGTGGTTGGCGAGTAGAAACCAACAGTCCATTTTGGTTAAAAAAAAAAAAAAAATTCCTCACCTCTACGCATTATTGCCAGTTCAGATGATCATCTGGAAATTATTTTAATCTGCAAAAGATTGCAATCTGCAAAATCTACAAGGAGCACGCCCGAGGGCTCTGTGGGTTTCTCTTCTATCGCCTCTCTGTAATCCGCCCGGCCTGCTGAGTAGCAGCGACATCGGTAGTACATCAATTTCAGAAAGTGGATTATTTTTACTAGACAGCTATTGTGACATATTGGGTCAGTCATAAATGAAAGATATTCATGCAAGCATGCAATACTTGTAATGAAGTCTCACTCTGACCTTCTGTATGATTGATTCTGTAATTTAGTTTTCTCAGGCAGTGCCTGAAATGAAATGAAATCATGTTGAACAAGTTTTGAATACCCACAGTGCACCAGGAGAAGAAAAATCTACAGCCCTAGAGGTTTGAGGGAGAGCCGCTGAACGATTTATCTCTATGCTATTATAGCCTTTGCGAGCATTCAACATTCTCTTTTTTTTTTTTTCCCCCTCCTTTCCCTTATTTGGCTTAAGTACTTAATTCTGCAGGTAGCTGTAAATGGGAAAATAAAATGCTGTTCAGATTTAAAATGACAGGACAGGAGTATGTGCAGGGAACTGATAAAATATCTTGAATAGAACTGACCTTTCATGTAGCTGAAAGTTACTGGGGGATTCATCCTCATAATTACCATATAGATTATTTTTATTTCTTTCCTGCAATGAAACATTTCAGGGAGCAGGAGTGCTGATTGAATGAAAATTGAACTTGTTAACATTCTTTTCAGCTGAGCCTGTTGTACATAACAGAAGGTTGGCTTTGATGAATTTCAAAATTCCCTTTGATAGCCAGGAAACAGACAGGGAAATAACGGTCTCTTGTCTGATATTTTGTACGCCCCGCCCCCGAAAGAGAATTTATAAAACACCGATAATTCCCAGGCGTGTTCTTCATGCATTATCGCTCCTCTTTGGAGGACGGACATTTTCTGCTGGGCATGGGCCCTGGGTTTAAATGTGGTAGCACATGTTTATAGAAAAATGCCACCTGGGAGCTCTTGTAACATCAAACATCGCATTAGAAAATTGAAAAAGATGGAAGTAAGGGGGTGGGGGGGCATATTTGAATATCTGCTTTGTATCTGTTAAGGAAAGAGAGAAAGAGAGAGGAAAGTCCAAATAGGCAGCGAGCCTGCAGAGACGAAAATGATAAGCTTTTAAAATATTCATAAGACACTTAAGTCATAATCTAAACAGATGTCATTTTTGACGACCAGAAGAAAATGGAAATATACCAAAGGAAGACATCTGAAATGATCAGGCTCATGTTAGGTATTTTTATGTTTCAGACAGTCGTTGGGCATGGCTCTGATTTTGAAGTCGAATTATGTTGTGTGTTTCTACAAAAATGACTGGTGTGCCATTTCTTGACTCTGAAAAGTCTCCCTTTAAGAAAAATAGCAGACTTTCAATTAATGCCATGTTTTAGCAATGTTGCTTAATGTGCTACAGATAACACAGTTATTTCATGGGTCATTAATGTGTTTAATGCCTGGAACGTTCTATTAAAACAAGCCCTGATGAGTGTTATGAACATGTGCGTTGCCATCCTCAATGGAGTCTGCACAACGAGATTCTATAGGATGATTACCGAGCCATGTTGGGGGAGGGATGACCAACAATTTCTCAAACAAATTGAGTAATTATTTCAGTAATGTTTATTTTTGGCCAAGTCGTGGTCAATATATTTTTACTGTAAGTTACCGATAGCAAAAGTATGACTAACGTAAGCAACGTGATTTAAGTGGACTAGGACCCATCTGTTCAAAGTCTAAATTATAAAATTGAAAAGCTGTATCAAAGTTCAGCAAATAGTTTCTAAGCACCTACTAAGTGCTATCTATTGTTTGTCATAATTAGAGAAGGATTGTACTATTTATAAAATTGTTTCCATGATCACCAGAGTGTCTTTTTCATGCTCTACAAAGATTCACAGTTTGTTTCCTGCATTAAAAATGCTTATCACCAAAAGTCAAGTTGGCCAAAACTGGTTTGGCTCAGTGGATAGAGCATCGGCCTGCAAACTGAAAGGTCCCTGGTTCAATTCCAGTCAAGGGCATGTACCTTGGTTGTGGGCACATCCACCGTAGGGGGAGTTCAGGAGGCAGCTGATCGATGTTTCTCTTTCATCGATGTTTCTAACTTTCTATCCCTCCCCCTTCCTCTCTGTAAAAAAAAAAAAAATCAATAAAATATATATTTTTAAAAAGTGAACTTGAATGCCATTGTTAGTGTACCTGGATAAGGCCACAGACATTTTTACAAGCTACCTTTCTTCTTCCTTTTTAAACAAAAGTATGATTTTAGAGAGCGGGGGGGGGGGGGGGGGGGAGACGGAAAGAGAGAGAGAAACATTGATGCAAGAAAGAAACACCAATCAGTTGCCTCCCATACACATCCCTACTGAGGATCGAACCAGCAACCTGGATATGTGCCCTTTCCAGGAATCCAACTTGAGACCTTTTGGTGCCCAGGACAATACTCAACCAACTAAGCCACACTGAGCAGGGCCTTTCTTCTTTCTTTGTAGAGCAAATAACCTTCTCCATATATAGCTAAAAATAAATACCGTGTTTTTCTGTGTCTAAGAAGCCCCCATATATAAGACACCCCCAATCCCCACTTTTCCAACTCAAAAATAAAAAATCAATATTTTAAACGTTTTGCTGGTTTTCCTCTTCAGGCCTTCTTATTTGGCATCTTAAGGAGTTGTTCTTCCTGTTTTCTCCACTGTCACGTCCTACACTCAGTGGGAGGAGGTCCACGTGGTCTCTCTGCAGCTCTCTGTCCATGCTCTTTTGCACAGCTGATTACACTCAGTTTGAATTTTGTAGAGTAAGACAATCGCTTACCAGTATTTATCTTTTTATTTGTTGACATCTTCATGGGCTCAGAACGCTCTGGTCCCTGTTGCCTCTGCGCACTCTCCAACTCCACCTCCTATTACTGCATCAGCTGGCGTCAGTAGCAATAAGGCCCGTGATTGGAGGAAGCCTGTTTGACAAGGTCTGGGCAGCTGCACAGCTGCATGGCTCCCTCCTTGGCTGTATAAGAGGCCCCTCGATGTTCAGTCTTAACGATTTTAGAAAAAAAAAAAATAGCGTCTTATACATGGGAAAGTATGATATTCTTTATTCTCAGCCTATAAATACTTACTGACCCTGGGCATAGGAGTATTGTCTTTAAGTAGAGTTATGTTGAGGGCCCTCTCTTAAAGGAAGAGTGTGCTCCGAACTTCTAACCCCAGTTAGATGTTGTGAAGTGTGATTACGTGCTCGGTGTATAACATTCAAGGAACAGTGTTATTGGGAAGTGATGCTGTGATTCATTTCCTTGGACCTTGTTCGTAACATAGATCTGTAGTTACCTACAATCTCTCTATATAAAAGGCTAATGTGCAAAGTGTCCACTCAGGAGTTCGACTGGGAGAATGGGAGTTTGATAGCTCACTGTGACGTGCACTGACCATCAGGGGGTGGTGTGGAACATGGTGACCAGTGGTGGCGGGGCGCTGAGGGAGTGAGGGCAGGAGGCGAAGAGATAGGGAGGGATACCAGAGGAACTGCGCACTGGTGGTGTGTGGGGGAGGAGGCAGGGAGAAGGGGAGGCAGGGAAGCTGATTGGCCCTGATTGACGGCCAAGCCTAGGGACCTACCTGTGCACAAATTTCGTGTACCAGGCCTCTAGTACTATAATATGGCTAGTACTTTCTACTGGTTTGGGGACAGTAGATGTGTCATTTTCCATCACGCAGATTCCCGAGTGAACCTGGCCTGGTGGCTCAGACAGTTCTTCAGGGATGAGAGTTATTCTCCAGATCTTTGCCCCATTTTCTTTTGTCCACAGCACTTGTCACCCTTTGAAACGGTCTCTCTTGCCTGTCCTGCCCCTTACCTTTCTCGTTTGCTGCTGTCCATCCTCAGGCCTGGAAGACAGTCTGGGTCGGAATACACTGGGCTCACAATAAGTATTCCATGTGTTGAATATATGAATGCGTGAAGGGGTGATGAGAGAATATTTAATTTGTTATCAGGAGCCTACTTTAACTACTAAAGTAACCTGAAGGGGTGGAGGGGTTCAGGTAGAAACAGCTGTAATAATGAAACTCCTCTTTAAAATGTTAATTTAGGACTGAATAGAATAAGCATGGAGCTGACTTCTTGGCAAAACAAAGGAGTTACAGGAGTAACAGAGCAAAATACCATGAAGTGTTTTATGATAAACTCTGGAAATTTTTATTTTGCTAAAAAACTATTAACTTTTAGGAAGACCGTGTCAGTATGTTTGATTATAACCCTGAGAGTAGTTATTAAGTAAAAATTATCTATTTTGGAATAGAGATTTTGACAAGTTGCTCTCCATGGTGTGTAGGGTCTGTAATTACCATTGGTGTGCTTTTGGCATAACTGTATTTGTTCCAAGACCTATTTGGGTTAGAAAATATAGTATTTTTGCATAACTATTGATTGTTGTTAATTTGGAAATAAAGTTTTAACAATTGCTGTCGGACAGAACTAAGTAATTAAGCACAAAATTACTAGCTTGGATTTTGTATTTGTAGTTCTCTGGTATTTATCAATATAAAGCAAGGTTTGTTTGTGTTTTTACCGATCATTGTCTAATTACTTCATTTTTCACAAAGTATTGATTAAAAAACCAGCACAGTGAAAATGTATTTAGTCACACTCTCTAATACGTTTGCATTATTTGCTTCTTTAATTAGATATTATCTTCCATTATGAAAACCTATCAGTGAATCATTATTTGTAAAAGGAGATGGAACATACATTAAACACAGTTCTCTATTAGATTTCACACATTTTTTTTTTAATGATAACATCAACCCAGATGGAAGTAAGCACCATTGTAATGAGAAAAAGAAACAGATAGAATGGAATAATAATGGGGTCTATTTAAATGTTTAAAAATCAAATTGAAAGCTTGTATCTTGCATTTGCAAGGACAGGAGGTGGGTAACTGATGGCAGACCAATGCCAGAGGAGGGAGGGAGGATGCTCGCTCATTCTCTGGGAGGACCACGTGGAGGCACTGGCCAAGAGGATGAGTGTGACCGATTTGGGTATATACTAGCACAGGAGGCTGACTTGTCTTGGTTTAGGCCCGTGGTCGGCAATCTGCGGCTCGAGAGCCACATGCGGCTTTTTGGCCCCTTGAGAGTGGCTCTTCCACAAAATACCAGGCCTGGGCAAGTCTATGCAGAAGAAGTGGTGTTAGAAGAAGTTTAGGTTTAAAAAATTGGGCTCTCCAAAGAAATTTCAATCATTGTCCTGTTGATATTTGGCTCCGTGGACGAATGAGTTTGCCGACCACTGGTTTAGGAAATAAGGGGACACTGTTTCCATTCCCCTCCTTACGCCCAGTCCCCACGGATCTCCTACGGAGTGTGGCCATGGTCGTATAATGTGGTGATTGACTCAGTAAGGGCGGTTTTCGCCTTTCAGATCTCTTTCTTGATGTGTGTGAAGAGGGTGGCAAGCCCACACTGGTGAGCCCAAGTGTCGGGACCTTGGCTTAACCCCTATTCTTGCCATCACTTTCCTCAACAAGAAACAAGGGTTCTAAGCCAATCTGAGAAAGACAAATGACATGATTTTTACTTATTTGTGGAATCTAATGACCAAAATGAATTGGCCAATACAATAAGACCTGAAGCAGGGAGGCATGGGACAGACGGACACACCTCCATGTGGGTTGGGGGGACGAGAAGAGATAAACGAAAGAACGTATACACTTCCGTGCATCACCCACAGACACAGGCAATAGGGTGGGGAAGACCTGAGGGTGGGTAGAGGCTGGGAGAACGGGGGTAAATGGGTGTAAATGGGAGATATCTGTATACTATCAAAAATAAAAAGTATACATAAAAAAAGAAGAACGAGTTGGAAGTTTATTTCTCCGGTGCCAATAGTCTATTTTAAATTACTATTTTAAGTCATCCAGTGACACTTCTATAGTGAAATAAACTCAGCTGGATGATTTGGGCTTTGTGCTTTTGACTTTTCCACTTTTTTAGCATGAGTCCTTACAGTTAATACAGTGATAGAGACCATTATCCTGGGATAGGTGAGACCTATCAGAATGACAACTGGTAAATCTGTCTAGGGAATTGCAAACATTCCACATTCAAGGTATAATTGATATATCTCATTATTAATGGTTTCAGGTGTATAGTATAATGATTCAATGTTTGTATACATCGAGTGGCCAGATTATTATGATCTCTGAATGCATAATAATCTGGCCACTCAGTCTCTGTCCTATAGAATAAAAGACTAATATGCAAATTGTTGCCTCGGCCAGGAGTTCGATCAGCAGGCAGGCCAGCCAACCGCTCATGTCTCCTCTCCCTGGCCAGGCTGGCCGGACCCCACCCATGCATGGATTCATGCACTGGGCCTCTAATATATATTGATAGTATATATACACTGAGTGGCCAGATTATTATGACCACTGAACGTATAATAATTTGGCCACTCAGTGTATATTACGAAAGGATCACCACAAGAGTCTAGTTAACATCTACCACCATACATACCGTGCTTCCCCGAAAATAAGACATCCTCCGAAAATAAGACCTAGTGCATGGAAAGATAAGACATCCCCTGAAAATAAGACCTAGTGCAACTTTGGGAGAAAAAATTAATATAAGACACTGTCTTATTTTCGGGGAAACAGGGTAGTAAAGAACATTTTTTTCTCTGATGGGATTTTAAAAATATGTATTTTTTATTGATTTCAGAGAAGAAGGGAGAGGGATAAAGAGATAGAAATATCAATGATGAGAGAGAATCATTGATCAGCTACCTCTAGTGGGGACCAAGCTCACAATCCGGGCAAGTGCCCTGACCAGGAATTGACCTATGACCTCTTGGTTCATAGCTTAACACTCCACCACCTAGCCACGCCAGTGAGCTGTGTTGAAGACTTTTAAATTCTATTCTCTTAGCAACTTTCGAAGATGCAATGCAGTGTTTTTAACTGGAGTCCCCACATGCTGTTCATCACATCCTGATGACGGACTGATTTGTTTTCTAACTGGAATCGGTACCTTTTGCCCCCCTTCTCCCATTCCACCGACCCTCTACTCCCCAGAAGTCCACTGACATTTGGGAAAACTATAATAAGAGTTTTTTCCCTTGCTGTTGCCTTTTCAGGATCAGAGCCACACCCAGGTGTCCCAGTACCGCCAGGATCCGTCCTTGATCATGAGGTCCATCGTCCACATGACGGATGCTGCCCGCTCGGGGATCATGCCTCCCGCCCAGCTCACCACCATCAACCAGTCTCAGCTCAGTGCTCAGTTGGGGTTGAACTTGGGAGGAGCCAGTTTGCCCCATACGTCTCCTTCCCCTCCAGCGAGCAAATCGGCCACCCCCTCCCCTTCCAGCTCCATCAATGAGGAGGACGGGGATGACTCCAGTAGGGTAAGTTCATTGCCAAGTACAGAACCACCCAGAGAATTCCTGGATCCCCCTTCCCCCTCCCCCCCCACCCCCGCAATGCTCATGTCTTTCAACTTCATTCATGGTTTCACCTTCTTTCTCTTCATGGATTTGTGTTGGCATTTAAATGTATGATGATTACTTTTCCACTCTTTCACTCATTCTCTGTGTAACATGTGTTCAGTCAGAATATGGGAGCTCTGGCTTCTATTGGTTGGAAGGCATTGAGCAAGTTCATTTGACTCCGGTAGGCCTAATGTTCGGAATATAATAAAGGGGGGAGGGGGCTCGCAGTAGACTTTATTCTAAACATGCTTTGATTCTGATTTAATGTTCATGTGGGTGAGTTTCATCCAGTTAGTTATCTTAACTACCACTCCATTTGACAGCCTTACACCTTAGATTATGGTTATCATTCATGAAGTTCTAATTGTCTTACATCTTTGCTTTTGTCATGGGCAGTGTATATTATTTAAATTTACATAGTTTGAAGTAAAAGCTTAGTTGCAGGCATGTTTTCTTCTGAATGCCTAGAAAAGTGTTCTGTTTCATTAAATTGACTTATTCTGGGTCCACAGTTACTCTTTCCTTACTCATGAATTAGGGGCTGTACACCTACTGTGCGCTTGGCATTTTACTTGGTTCTGGTGAGATAAAGATGAGAGCTACTACCCATGGGACTCCCCATTGGGGAGGAAGAGCCATGTTGAAAAGGAGCTACAGATGTGATTAGCGGATAACTGATGTGTCTGGTGCCCGGACATTGTGATCTATTCTGCTTGGGAGAGCAGCCTGCGGACCACTTTATTGGGAGCTGATATTTGAGTTAGGTCTAAGAGGTTACATAAAGGTTTGTGAGGTAGAAGAGAGAGGCTGGCATTCTGGTAGATGGAGCAATGGAAACACATTGGAATTTATGGCTCTCGTGAACAGTGTGATTTGGAGGAGGAAAGATAGGAGTTGGAGAAAGAACTCCTATGTGGTGGCCTTTCTCTTGTGGGCAGTTCAGGGCTGATTAATTATTTGTATAGTGGGATGGTAAAAGCAAACCTAGGCTTTAGAAAGATCACTTTGGCTATATTTAGAGTGCATCGCAGAGGGCGGGACTTGAGAGAAGGAAACCAATGAGAAGACGCCGTCTATGAAGAGTCTCATGTTAGCAAAGGAAAGAGTGGTCGGGAGGTGCCGGATCAGTGAGACACTGCAGAGGGAGAATCATTGGGGTGTGGTGACCCACTGGAGTTTGAAGGAAGAAGAAGAAAAATTGGGTTTTAGTTGAAGAGCCAACATGCATGTCAGTAAATGAGAGGATCACCCCAGAAACTCAGGAGAGCAATTTTTTTTTCCCCCCCTGATGGGGAAGGTGAGAGTTTGGCATGTGAAGGGTTGAACTTGAGACGCTTACCGTTGAATCTACAACTCAGCTCCTTGGAAGTGCAACGAGGGACTTGGGACCCTCAGCACAACAACATGAAGACATGGGAGTAATCAGGAATTCCTACAAGTGTCCAAGGAGCAAGTCAAGGCCAGAACCCAGAGCCTCATTAGTTTTTAAGTAGCAAATGGAAGAAGAGAGGTTAGAGAAGACAGAGAGGGTGAGAACAGGGTACGGGTAGAGTGCTGTGGTAGGGATTTCAAGAGCGAGGGTTTGGTCAGTGCCATCCTGTGAGCACCCATTGAACACAGGGCAGGCACATGCACTAAGTCTCTGCTCGCGCAAGGACTTCAGGGAGGGGAAGTCAGAAATAACAAAGCAAGAAACCAAAGGGTATCAGAGTAGAGCTAAGTGATCCATGGTCATTACGTAAACGAAATGGACACCTTTCACTTCACTCCTGTTTCTATGATGTTAACACTTACCTGCCTGCCAGACTGAAATGGTTTTGCCTCCAGAGAAATTTTTCTGTGACTCCTAAGCTTGCTCCATTTTTGCGACCTTCTATGTTTTATGTAAAGACAAGGAAAAAAAGAATCCAGTTTCCATTTTAAGAACTTAGCTGGGAAAGGGAGATTAATTTTCTCGTCGATTATGCCTTTGGGGTAAAGCTCTCTCTTCACCTTTCCCAACCCCTTTGAATCAACCACTCACAAAAAAGCTTCTTTGGGAGAGTTCATTCTGAGCTTTTCTGTAAATGGGCGAGGTTCTACCTTTCTCGTTTGTTCTTATAAAGGGAATGGCCAGCAGGGCAAGTCACCTTTCTCCAAGAAAGACGCCAAAAATTGTCAACATGTGAATGTTGTTTTTCAAAGAATGAAATCAGATGCCTCTTATTTGGAAAAAGCTGCCCTGGAAATTAATTAAATCTTGTCATTGGTCAGAGTATTATCTTTGGCGCAAACGATAATACTACATTTTCCCCCCAGGAAAAGAATTTAGATGCCTGACTCAATTAGAAGCACACGCGCGCGCACACACACACACACAGAGATATGCTAAAGTAATAGTTTTTTATTAAAGGAAAACTTGGCTTTAATTGAAGTTCTGTCTAAAAGGCATTTGACTCCTTTGCAAGTTCAGAGTCATTAACTAGAGCTAAGCAAGTCTTACTTATTCTGAGAATTTAGAAAAAAGACTCTGAGGCCTATAACTTTTGCTGGGTTAATTGTGTGAGTTATCCGAGCTGGCCTTTTGGGGGAATGGTGAAATGTGGCTTCACACCATCGGAAGTACGTGCGGGGCTTGTATAAAGCGCGGGTGTTGTTATCTCTCAAATAGTACCAACAGGAAGTTCACCTGGAAGTGGACTTGGTATGCCACGCTCTCAAAGACACACTACTGACCCAGTTTCCTCCCCAAGAATTTTAGTGGTTGGATCAAGTTCCAAATGCCTCTTCTTCAGAAAGTCATGATACTCTTGGAAAATCTGAATTAAGGCTCTAGATCCATGAAAAGGCCATGAAAAGCCAATCTGTTTGTAGCTTGAATCTGTCTCTGCTGATCTGTCCCCAGGCTGGCTTTTAAGATGGCGTTTGGTCAAACATTTCTGCATTTTTGAGGAAGTAACTGCAAAATGATCTGAAGTGTAGTCTCGTGATAATCTAAGGGGCTGAAGCAAGGTTGATCCATCATTTCCCCTGCTTCTCTGATGAGTATAGAGGATTTGGAGTTAGGTGGTGGTAGGAGGGGAATCTGGAAGTCCGTGGTTTACATGGTTGCAGGGCTGTATCCATATTATTTCTATTAATAGGAGCTCATATTGTGAATCTGTGTGAGCATCTGTATTATTCTGGGCAAGCTTATTCACCACCTATATATATAAAAGCCTAAGTGACCAAATGACCATTCAACTGGTCACTATGATGTGCACTGACCACTAGGGGCAGATGCTCAACACGCAGGATCGGGCTCTCTCCTGTCTGGATTGGGCCTGTGGAGACTGGGCTGAAACTGGCTACCTCCAGCAGTCTTGGATTGTGAGAGGACACAAGCCAGGCCAAAGGACCCCACCGGTGCACAAATCCATGCACCAGGCCTCTAGTATATAATAAAAATCTTCCTTTTAGCCTTGGTGAGTTTAAGATCAACTATTGCTCTATCACAAGTTGTTAATTCTGTGAAGGGTATCCATTTTCTTTCTATCTCCCATTAAAGGAGTTTTGACATGCACTTCTCATTCTCCTCTTCTTTCGAAAGTTCTTGTTTCAGAAAATAAAGATGACCTTACCCTTAATGTACAATCTTAGGGGTGGCAGCTAATTCCTAGTTGCATTTCTGGAGATCGGTTAATAGAGTAAAAATAAATCAGCCTCAAAACAACAACAAAAACAATTCAGACCCATCCTGCATATGGCATATGACTATGGCAAGGGGCCGCATTTAAAATATCTGAATAGGATTGACCTCCTGAATGTTATTTAGGTTGACTTTTCAAATCCCTGAAAAAGTGAAATATTTTGTTTATGTATACATGGGTAGCCTCTCTCGCCTGCGCACGCATGCGTGCGTGTGTGTGTGTGTGTGTGTGTGTGTGTGTGTGGAGAGAGAGAGAGAGAACATTGCCTAGTGTGGAGGGTTCTTTTTCATTACTCATAACTGCTATTTAGAGCATATGTTGTAACTAGATTTAAGATACCTCTGGATCTCATTAATCAAGGTTCTAAAAATGCTAATCCCTGCTGTCCAGTGAATGCTAAGCAAATCCGCCCCGCACCCCTCTGCCTGCCTGGCAGTTCATCTGGGATGACGCTTCCCCAAACCTTAAAAGAATAACTGTGGGCCCGAGTAGGACTTGTTGCAAAGACATTCCAGGCAGTGAGTTTTCTCCGTGCTTTGCAGGCCATTGGGGAGAAGAGAGCGGCTCCAGATTCCGGCAAGAAGCCCAAGACGCCAAAGAAAAAGAAGAAGAAGGATCCCAACGAGCCCCAGAAGCCAGTGTCCGCATACGCCCTGTTTTTCAGGGACACACAGGCGGCCATTAAAGGTCAGAACCCCAACGCCACCTTTGGAGAAGTCTCAAAGATCGTGGCGTCCATGTGGGACAGCCTGGGAGAGGAGCAGAAGCAGGTGAGTCAGACTCCGTGGTGGCCACACGAATAAAAAGTGGCCGGGGTGGTCCTTACATCTTTACTTTTTTAAAAATCCTCACCTGAGGATGTTTTAATTTTTAATTTTTATTTATTTTAGAGAGAGAGAGCAAACATCAACTAGTTGCCTCCCGTACATGCCCCGACCAGGGATCAAACCCACAACCTATTGGTGTATAGGAAGATGCTCCAACCAGCTAAGCCACCTAGCCAGGGCTCCTTATATCTTTTTTTTTTTTTTTTTAATAATATTTTTATTGATTTTTAGAGAAAGAGGAAGGGAGTGGGAGAGAGAGAAAAACATCAATGTGATTGCCTAACATCAATTGGCCGCCTCCTGCATGCTCTCTACCAGAGACCAAGCCTGTAACCTTTGTAAGTGTCCTGACTGAGAATCGAACCAGGGACCTTTTGGTGCATCGGACAATGATGCTTCAGCCAAATGAGCTGCACTGCCAGGGCAATATCTTTTCTGAGTGCATATGTTCATTTAATATGATCACTTGCCACAAAATCCTTTCTAAGCTATGGAATGGAAGACACACACACACACACACACACACACACACACGAATATATGAACAGAACCCTTTCTCCAGTTATGTGGATTCCTCAGTTCCTATAAAGATGTGTGATCTGAGCCCATGTAGAGGAGAGGTGGAGGAAATCCAGGCAGCACCCTGCAAGCATAAACCTTTGATGATAATCTATAATAGGGGTGTCGAACTCAATCAGAGAAGGGGCCAAAATCTAAAATCCAGCCTAAATCGCGGGCCGAATGGTTTACTGAACAGTCATAAATTGTCATTGTGATGGAAACGCAGCGGAGTGCAGTGATGACAGCGCGGTGCGGGCCACATTGCAAGGCCTGGCGGGACGGATTTGGCCCGCGGGCCTTGTGTTTGACACATGTGATCTATAATCTCTTCACTTTAAATGATGTGGACTGATTTCCCCCTTTGTTCCAAAGGGGCACCACAAAGCCATGGGGCCCGTCCCACTTGCTTTCTCTGTGATCATCTTTCTGAACTCTCATGCTATCCCAGTGGGTTTCCAAACTTTGAAGCTGTCCCTGCGTGTCTCATAATTTTCCCCAGGCATTTGAAATGGTATGCCAGGTTCATTTGAAAGCTCGGCAGTGTGAGAGAGAGGTATTGGGAGATTAGCCAGGCTGGTGGGAGATTCTTCCTTAGGGTTTGGTCTCTTCTTCTCCTCCCTGCAACTCCTCCACGCAGTGAAGAAAAGAAAGGCGTCCCTGAGGGTCAGTCCTCCCCTGGCTCCTTGCGTGAAACTCCAATGACCATTAATAGGAGTCAGCGTGAAGAATAGACCCCTATTTGTAACAACATAGACTAATGATTTCAGGGTTGGAGAGAGGAAAACCCTTGGTTTTTTCCTTTCTTGACAAATCATGATATCATGTTTACCAACTGGTTTCGTTGGGAGGGTGCGACTATAGAAGTTGCCTGTGTGTTTGCAGTGTGCAGCAGACTGATTTTCTACCCCAGACAGGTAACCTGAAGGGTTTGGCAAATGGATTCACCCAACTTTTCAACTCAGGGAGAAAGATGGGCTTTGGTCTAATACTTAGCCATCAGGTCATTGTTAGAAAAAGAAGCCCAAAATCATCTGTAATATGCTGGGAAATGTTTATGTAATGCATGCATCTCACTAATGGACATCTCCCCACTTTCACTATGTACAGCTTTTCTCCTCTGCAAAAGAAAACCAAGGTCCAAGGCCTCTATCCGTTCTGTCTTCACACACTCTACCTATGGATGGTGTTTTGTTTTGTTTTTTTAAATATACTTTTATTGATTTCAGAGAGGAAGGGAGAGGGAGAAGGAGATAGAAACAAAAAGGATGAGAGAGAATCACTGATTGGCTGTCTCCTACATGCCCCCTACTCAACCCCACAACATAGGCATGTGACCAGGAATTGAACCGGGACCTATTGGTTCAGAGGTCAATTGTCAACCTCTGAGCCACACTGACTGGGAAAACTCATTACTTTTTATCATTTCAACCATTTGCAGCAAATGTTATTCTTCTTACATCCTTATTTACTGCCTTCTCATGAGATCCTTTACTATTACTCTCAAAGAATCTATGCTCCACCTGAAATATCTTTTTCTCATTTCCCACAGTAAAACATCAAAACTGTGTTCCAGTGAGGGTGGCTGGGTTTTGTTTTGAGGTGTGTGTGTGTGTGTGTGTGTGTGTGTGTATTTACAATGATCAAAGCCAGGGAGACCAGCTTTTTCTGTGAGTTTTGTTGTACTAAACGGTACAACAGGTATTGGACTGGGTGGTGCTAATTGTGGCCTTTCGACAGGTGTATAAAAGGAAAACGGAAGCTGCCAAGAAGGAGTACCTAAAGGCGCTTGCTGCATACAGGGCCAGCCTCGTGTCTAAGGTAAGCCGATCTCTGAGAGGCACATCTTCTGCCCTTCCCCTCCCGCACCCAGCATTGAACACATCAATGCAACTTGCCTCAGAGTTGACCAGAAAAGCCTCTTGCACAACTCCCACATTTATTTGTTTTCATTAAGGATTCCTGGCATTGCCGAAACCGGTTTGGCTCAGTGGTAGAGCATTGGTCTGCGGACTGAAAGGTCCCAGGTTCAATTCCGGTGAAGGGCATGTACATTGGTTGTGGGCACATCCCTGGTAGGGGATGTATAAGAGGCAGCTGGTCGATGTTTCTCTCTCATCGACGTTTCTAGCTCTCTATCTCTTTCCCTTCCTCTCTGTAAAAAATCAATAAAATATATTAGGAAAAAAAAAAAAGGATTCCTGGTATAAAAATATGATGAATTGAAGTAATTTCAGCTGCTAAATCAGAATGGTTGCCAAAGGACTCCCTGGTCTCTAGACGCATGGGGAAGCTGTTTAGACACATTTTAAATAGCCTCTTAGTCTTCCATGGAAGTCAGAGATGGAGCTGTGTGTCCATGGCCTGTGGTTAAGCTGGGAGGCATGTCTGTCTCGCAATGTGCGACATCATGTCATAAATCCACCAGTGACTTCATTATTGCAGGAGAGGAGGCTGCATTTTTTTACCAGAGGGCTCCATGTCATATAAATAAATAAACCTCATGACTATTTAAAATAAAATTATGCTCCCGGCACTGAAAAATAAAGACATGTGTATGTATTACACATTGCGTATACAACGGGCCCTGATGTATTATAAATGCACCGACATCCCAAAGCACATGTCACTCTAGATTATTATTACCTTGATCCAAAAGGAGCCTGAGCTATTACATGATATTATTTTAGCATTTAATTAACTTTGGTTTCAGCCCCCCTAGAATTTCGAGAGGCTTTGGGGAGATGAAATTGAGCTGAGGGTTTTTTTCCTGATGTATGTCCCCTGGCAAGCAGAGATTCCATTGCCTTGTCATTGCTTTTGCCCGCAGTCCCACATAGGGCCCTGGGGCGTGGTAGGCGGCAGGGCTGTTTGAAAGAGTGGGTCCCGAGTTGTCTCTCCTTCATCTTAAAATTTATCCTGCCGTGGGCCGTTGGTGGGACACTTTCCACTTCGTTAGAAGGAGAAAAAGCGGTCTTAGGTCACTAGTAAAGCCTTTTTCTGAGGCTCTGGAAGACACGCATTGAAAGTTAGGATGCCCACATGATCTCACTCACGTGCGGAATCTAAACAACAAAATAAACTGATGAACCAAGTGGATCCAGAGACATAGACTCATGGAACAGAGTGCGTAATCTTAGAGGGAATGCGGGGAAGGACGGGGAGTGGGAAGAGATGACCCAAAGACCGTATGTGCATAGGTGTGTCACCCATGGACACACACAATAAGGTGGTGAAGGCCTGGGGCAGGGGGTGGGGGCGGGCTGGAGGGGCTCAGTGGGCAGAAAAGGGGATATATATAATACTCTTAACAATAAAAAAACAAAAACAAAAACGAAAGAAAGACAAAATGACAGCCAACACAATAATAGCCATTCTGTGTGAATGAATCAAAACTATACCTTTTTTTTTTTTTTGTCAGATCAGCAAAAACTATAGCTTTTGGTGTGCCTCGACTTTTAGTAATAGTTTTGGGAGTTGAAAAAGGTTGAAAATCGCTAGTCTGTACCTGAAGGGTCACTTCCCAGGTTCCTTCTAATAGTAGATTTTATAAATCCGAGCGATAAAAATGCAGACGTAGACATTCAAAGTCATTTAAAGAGAGCGGGTACCAGCTGGATGGCTTCACGGTGACCTCACTACCCTGTCTCCCAAACCTCCTGGTTCTGTGAAGGATAAGGAGGAAATATAGTCTTTAAGAGGAATCACTCCAATCCCTGTGGCATCAGTAAAATATATATTTTTTGAGGCGGTAATTCTGTGTTTTTGGTACAGGATATAATAGCTAGTTTCTCTCTAGGCTGAGCCTCAGATGGTGGTTTATAGCAGGTCATGCAGTCAGTCACATGAGTTTTAGACATTCTTCCCTCACCTATGGCTGCTTTGGTAAATTCTGGGACTCTTTGCAAATACTTGGTAAAATAAACCATTTCTCATGCTGTAAAGTATTCTAAGGAATCCAGTTATGTTGTTCTTATGCCCAAGTGAGCACTGTCATACAGTCATCACGCACATACATGGCTTTGGTGTTTTCCGGTAGCTGTGGTTGTCAGTAAAAGCTGCTAACATTTACTCAATGCTTCATGTTCTAAAATTCCTCACACACATGAATCCAAGGCAGATACCATACAACCCCATTTTATAGACAAGGAAACTGAGGAACCACCGGATGAATTCATTTGCCCCAAATCATAGAGATCTCAAGTCATAGAGGCGGATTGGCACTCAGGCAGTCTGTACTCTTAAGTCAATATTTAGTGCCAACATCAATGCTGAAGAACCGTTGCTCTTCGATATGTGTATCAGTCATCTGTCACTACAATACAGCTGCGTAACAAGCAGCTGCAAAGCCAGGGACCTGAAAAGAGAAGGGTTGATCTCAGGGTGCCAGTTAGCTGGTTGGTTCTTCAGATTGAGGTCGTGGTGGGCAGGATTAGCTAGATCTGCTCATCTGTCTGCCGTGCGTGGGGAGGTCAGGAGTGAGGGGCAATGGACTCGTTCCCGTAGGTGGCAGGCAGTAGGCGGGCTCTTGAGCAGGGAACCTGGGCCATGCACGTTGTCATCACGCACGTGGCAGTGGTAGTTCTGAGAGGCAGTGTGTGCGCCAGAGTACAAGGCCCCGTGAGACCTCGCTTTCATCACATTCCACAGGCACAAGGCCGGCCCCAGGAAAGAGGTGGGAAATTTGATTCTATCCCGGGACGAACTAAAAAGCCACCCGGCAGAGGGCTTGGGGACGGGGAAGCATGCATCCTGGTGGCCATCCTGGAAAAAAAAATGCTCACCTCTGTTAACTGCGCATGCATTTTCATACTTGGGCCTTTCCCTCCCGGAATGCAGGCGGCTGCTGAATCGGCAGAAGCCCAGACCATCCGATCTGTCCAGCAGACCCTGGCGTCCACCAACCTGACATCCTCCCTCCTCCTCAACCCTCCACACGGAGCGGTGTCGGCGGCGGCGGCCGCGCCCCAGGCCCTGCAGCAACAGTCACTCCCTCGCTCCATCGCTCCCAAGCCCTTGCCCATGAGGCTGCCCGTGAACCAGATCGTCACGGCGGTCACCATTGCCGCCAGCATGCCGTCGAACCTTGGGGCGCCGCTCATCAGCTCCCTGGGTGCCAGCTTGGTGGGCTCAGCATCCGCCACGCAGGTGAGCCCGTCCGCGCAGACCCCTCAGCAGCAGCAGCAACAGCAGCAGCTGCAGCAGCAGCTCCAGCAGCAGCAGACCCAGCAGCAGCAGCTCCAGCTGCAGCAGATGCACCAGCAGCTCCAGCAGCAGATGCAGCAGCAGCTCCAGCAGCAGATGCAGCAGCAGCTCAGCCAGCAGCACCTGCAGCAGCAGCTCGGCCAGCAGCACCTGCAGCAGCAGCTCCAGCAGCAGCTGCAGCTCCAGCAGCAGCTGCAGCACATGCAGCACCCGGCGTCGCAGCCTTCACCGCGCCAGCACTCGCCTGGTGGCGCCCCGCAGCTGACATCCCCCGTCCCCGCCATCGGGAGCCCCCCGCCGGCCTCCCAGCCGCAGCACCAGGCGCAGGTACAGTCCCAGACACAGACGCCAGTGTTGCCGCAGGTCAGTATTTTCTGAAGACGCGCAGCGAGCCGAGTGGCAGGCAGGCGGATGGATGGATGGATGGATGGATGGGCACTCGGTGGCCAGCGGAGGGTCCACTGTCCCCATGGTGGAGACTCCTCCATCCCACGGCGGAGACTCGGAGGTCGGAGGTCGGTGTTGGCCCCGCAGACAAGCATCGCCGATGCCACGGCCCTCCGGAGTGTCTATGAGATAGGCAATAAGAACCACAGCGTAGCTGAGCATCCTCCCCTCGCAAGTGCGAAAACCGCGTGGGTTTTCCACAAGACAAGCTGTGCTCTTGGATGTGATGCCTTTTCTTAATTTATTCAGGCTCTACCTACGATATGTGAATCAAACCGTCTCCTGAGTCCTGGGACCGGCCGAGGGCGACGGGGGCCTCTCTGAGTCACCGGACGTGACTGCCTAGACGGCACTTCCAGGCCACGGGGCCTCCTGACCCCCCCACCATGAAAAGCACAGTTGTAAACTACCTGAACCGGGACAGTCCCATGTCATACAGACATTGGTATGACATGGCTAGTCGATGGCATTTTTTTGGTCATGGAAAAATAATAATAATGTAAATCACAGACTTTTGCCAAAGGTCTTATTTTTTTTCCTCCTAAATATCTCCAGAAAAAGAAAGAAAAACAAAACAAAACACACAAAAAAAACAACACAAGTGATTAGGTTCAGTTATTGACTCATTCCCACTCTTTACCCACGCTGTCTCCAAACTGAACAATATCTAATGACCGCGTTAGCCCATTATGGCCATTCCAATTAGAGGGAAAGAATGTGAATATTATATTCTGTGTTTTGAGTGACAAGTTTCGAAAAGTAAAAAAAAACACACTGTATTTTTAAAAAGGGAAATGAACTTAAATGAAAGCAGTTATTACAAAAGTTAAGATTTAAAGTAAAAAAAAACAAAAGCGAGAGTTTTTATTATGACGTACTACCGGTAGACTATGTAACAGGCTCACCGCACCAGAGTAATCAATGTAAATATTTTCTTTCCGAGGTGTACGTTTTCCTATCATGTGTTGTAAAGTTTTCATACACGAGGCTTTAACGTAAACACTGATGACCACCGACCATCCATTGCTACGTTGCTTATTGTGTTTTTACGCTGTTTTATACTTTTTTTATGAGTTACGATAGCAGCCATTGAGTTGTTTGTATTTTGCTTAACTGAAACAACAACAAAAAAAATGCTTTTATCTTGCTATAGAATAAACACATTTCCGTAAAGACTGTGGGCTGTATTTTGACGCCACAAGCCGGACAGCTGTTCACTTTTCAAATAAGACGATCTGTCACGTTTCCCTTTTGGTGCCTTGAATATGTGTAGGCCACACCTTCCCTTCTCAGTTGGCAATGGGATGTCAGAGCTAAGGGTGTGCATGGCCTGGCCCCAAACCAGGGCCCTTGAAAAACAACAACAACAACAACAACAGAAAATACTTTGGAAATAGTTTGGGGATGATCCTTTTGTGAAGGGGCAGGTGCGGAAGGAAGGTAAGTAGAGAGGAAAAAACCTTCTCTGAGAGGGTGGGAGCTGGCCTGGGTTGGCGATTGCTCTTAAAACCCACGCTCATTCTTAAGCCAAAATAATGATTTCCGTGCCCATGCCGTCTCCCTCCCCCTCCACCCCCTCGCTCCTGATGGCTCCTCTCGGAGAACGCTGTGACCACGGTCCCCAGTTGTCTTGCATGATTAATTACAGCATCTGTCGTGTCAGAAGCTGTAATGAAGAGGTCTTGATAAAAATTGCAAATTACCACTGGCAACAGTCTTCCCCTGCTTATGATGAAATAAAAATTAAAAACAGCAAGTGTCAAGCCTGACCAGACCCTCATCCGGAGGAGAAAAAAAGAATACACACACACACACACACACACACACACACACAACCAAACGAGGGTGTGAGTGGTCGGGTCCATAGTCAGCGCGCGCGAGGCACTCAAAGCATAATGGACTCTGGATGCTCTAAAGTTGTTGCAGCTCAAAGAATATTTACTGTATGTTGTGGGCTATGAATAATGAATCCGGCTTTAAATATTTCATAGTCCTCCTGTCCTCTGTAGAATGTACAAATATTGAACAGCAAGAGACTCTAATTATAAATTTATAGATTTCTTGCTGTAGAGAAATGTATGTCTAAATGGAAGCTTTTCCTAAGATGCATGAGCTGACGGGTCTCACTGTACAGGTTTCGGACGGTCCCTCGTCCCGTCTACGAGGGGGCAGCTGTACCCCACACGGAAGGGATCTGCTCGTGTCAGATCCATCTGAAGCAGAACCGACGGGGGGTGGGGGTGGGGGGTGTGATTCTGTGGATCCAGACGAACGTTCCAGAACAATAAGAGCCGTTTTACATTCTGTTGTGAAACCTTTAGACAAATGTCTTCAGAATTAATTGCTAGACTCCTTGTGACAGTAATTGTGTATTAGTTCTGTAATTGTCATCTTGAAAACCCATGAAGTATTGCTGGGGGGAAGAAGTGTCACTCGTGATAAGGCTTAATTGCAAGTGAAGTCTGTGTTCCACTGTTTGCAGTGAGAAGCAGGTGTTGTACCATCTAGTAAATGACTTTGGAAATCTTGGGTTTTATCACATTTGATTAAACGCTGAGAGGCCACCGATGGTCCATGGCAAGGGGGAAGAAACATAGTTCCGTCCCTCCAGGTTAAAAAAATTAATCATTGGGCAAAACTATATAAAAGTCCTCTTTCTCAGGACTCACTAAGAATATGGTGAATCCACTTGGATTTCCATTTGTCCATGTGTTCCTGGTGCTTGAAAGCAAGAACTTGGTGTACTTTGTGTGGTGGTTAAGGTCAGAAATAAATGGGGGTGCTGAAAGGTAGGCCTGAGAAATGTGGAAGCTGATTCGTGGGGCGCCTCAATGGCCTTCAAGCCTCCCCCTTAAGTGTCCACAATCATTGCCAAGGCCCTCCCGCCCCCTCCACCTCCATCACACCCCTCTTCTCCTCTGTCCCCCCTGCCGTGGGCACATCATTTTATTACTCTGCCTAAACATGCTCTCATCCTCGCATTAACCTGTATGCCGCATGATGTCATAACCTACGGGGTTTCCCTTTGTAGCCGATGCGGGGTCATTAGTTCCTGACTCCCCAGAACAAAGGCCTCCGTGCCTTTGTCGCAGCATCCTTTCTGCGGTAGATTCTCACCTGACGGGGCTTGAAGGCTTCCCAGACAAATGGATGCCTAGCTGGAGAGTGAGCAGAAGTCCTCTGCCGCATGCATTCGGTGGCCTTCGGCTGTCTGAGTGGTCTCTCTCCCCTTTCTCACTCCACGGAGCTCTTTTTTCCTTCTCAGCGCTGGACTTCAGTCTAACCTCCCCTCCTCACCCTCCCCCTCCACTGTCTTTGTTTGGCTTTTGTTTCGCAACAGCTGTTATTATCGTTTTTTTGGTCAGCTGTGATTGCTGGAGGCAAAATAGGACCAGATGGTGTTTTGCTATGCATGAATGGGGAGTTGGAGGGGTGGCGATTGAATAGGCCAAGTCTGAATGGTGTCTGTGCACCACCTGCCTGCCTGGGCCGCGGCCGCACATCACAGGAGCGTGATCCGGCTTCGGGTGGGAAAGTGGGGAGCGGGCTGGTTTCCCCCATATTTATTGATCTCCCATGCGCTGACCGGATAATCCAGGCAATCTGAGTTAATTGGATATGACACAGCTTGGGCGTGCAATCTCTCTAGAATTCCTGGTTTGCTTAAAGGATTTCATTTTTTCCCAAAGTAGACACACACAGGCACACACATACACACACACATACACACACACACACAAATAGCAAAAGTTACTAGGCTAAGTAGGCAAAGTGGCTAATATAAAATTATGTAGGTCCCAGGAGCATAATTCTGTACTACATCATCCGTACATTGTATTGTGCCTTCACATCCCAAGTCAAGTTTATTAGCCAATGTCAAAGCAAGCCAATAAGAAATACGTTTTGAAAAGCCTAAGATTGTGGACTTTAAGAGCCTAAGGCTGAGGTGTCAGGAGGTGAGCACATCTCCCTGATATTTGTATTAGCTCAGAAGGTCAAAGTGAATCCTGAGATGTAGCGAGCCCTCATCTTTGTAGAGTTTACCCGCCCAGTAATGCGCGTTTCTGAGAATGTGCCTCACGGGGAACACCACACACACACACAGACCTGATTAGAATGTGCTTAGGAACTGCCAGTGCTCGCTGTTTCTCTTCATTCCTCAAACTGTAGCGAGGGTTGCCAACTAGCTGAAGTACTAGCTTCAAGGACAGACACTAGCCGGGGAATGGGTTTGACTCCGGTTGATTGTGATCCTACAGGTGTGTGTGTGTGTGTGTGTGTGTGTGTGTGTGTGTGTGTGTGTGTGATTGTGTTGCTCCATGTGTGGCTGGGGAAAAGCTCAATCATCCGGAAGCCTGGTGTTACACACGCAGGCAGCCCCGTGTGCCCCAGGCCTAATTACTTACTAGGTTTACTCCTGCTACACGCCAAACAAACGTGGTGATCGGTACGGATGGACAGAGGCGCAAACATAAACATGGCCCTCGGTTTACTCTGTGTGTGTTTGAAATGTTCCAACATGGGAGCTCAAAAAGTAATAGTCCTCCTGACCTTAAGGAGCCTTAATTTGTTTTATTGCAGTGGGGACATGTACCCACCAGACAAAGTGATTCATGTGCCAACGAAAGACAGAGAACAAATGAGGGGACGTGTGAGTGTGTGTGTGTGTGTGTGTGTGTGTGTGTGTATGGGTGTGTGTGTGTGTGTGTGTGTGTGTGAATATAATTTGAGAAAATTACAATGTATTTGGAAAGGGAAGAGATTGCGATTGGGTAGAAGTGTTGGGGGAAGTTGCATGGACTTCCAGCCTGTAAGATGTGCCCGGGAGGGTGGGTAGGACTCCAGGGGAAGAGGAAGTCCTCTCATGGTAGATCTAGGAACTGTCTCCAGGCAGGGCAGAGAAGGAGAGAAAACACTCAGGTTGAAAGGACGGCCACCATCCGACTCCAGTAGATTGTAGTGAATCGACCAGGGGTGAGCAAATGCAGAGGATTTTAACTTCCTTCCAACAAGGGTCACTCCCCTGCGCACTGCAGGCTGAAAGAAGAAAGTGGAACAAGATTCTCACTTGAAATGTACCTTCTGGCCCTCGCTGGTGTGGCTCAGTGGAAAGAGCCTCAGACTGCGGGCGGAAGGGTCCCGGATTCGGTTCCCATGGACGGCATGTGCCTGGGTTGCAGACTCAAAGGGAACCGATCAATGTGTCTCTCTCACATCGACGTTTCTCTCTCTGTCTCTCTCCCTTCTACTCTCTCTCTAAAAATCAATGGAGAAATATTCTCAGGTAAAGATTAAAAAAAAAAAAAAAGGAAATATAGATGCTCATGATTTGCAGGCATAACTACAGCTTTGGCTTCATGCTCTTTCTCTCTCACCGCTCCCATCATTCTGGTGCAAGAACAGGCACCAACGAAGCCGGATCCAGGCCCTCTTGGGTACCAGCTGTACAGCAAGCCTCCTCCTCCCGTTGGCATGGTGAGGGAGATGGTTCTGTGCGTGGCTGTGTGCGAGGGAAGCTCTGCTCACCGCTGCTGGAAGGTGCCTCTCGGTGCTTGAACTCCGATGATGAAGAAGTCTGGCTCTGCTGCCAAGTGGAACCCCAGGTGGCACCGGAGGGGTGTTGGCCATGATCTCCATTTCATTTCAAAGAAGAACCTTCACAGGCAGGGACCATGGGCATGAATGCTCCCGCACATGTCTCAGCACAGGAATCATGGTCTCCTGTGAAACCCTCATTATCTCTCGCGTCTGTGTGGTCCTGTCCTCTTCACAGGCCGTTTTCTGTGGACACCTTCACTCGGTTCCGCTTGAGATCGGACAGGAGCTTACCTCCTGGGACACATTGGGAAACTGAGGCACGAACAGCATGGGGACTGGCTCCAGTTGCCAGTGTCTCTTTGCTGAGAAGAGGTGAAGTCAGAACTGGAAGGGAATGCTTCTCATTCTAGGTCTCCCGGGACATCATTGACCTCAAGTTGGCATATGTATGACATCCCTGTGTATTTGAAAGCATGAATCTGTCCTGTGTTTGTACACAGGACGTATCAGTATGTGCATGAGAGAGTTAGGTGCTACACATGCGTAGAGGACACAGGCCCAGGGTGGCTCCTGTGTCCCACGGGACAATTAATGGCATGGGAGGAAATTACCTCCATAGAGTCTGGCCTCTTGGTGGCCTTTTTGTGGATGCCAAATTAAGACATCCATTTGGCTGTTTGGACAGTTACCTGGGAAGAATGGCACCATTTTCTCCATAATAACATTTTTTTATAAATTGTGCCCAAATGCTGGCATTCCTAGTGTGAGACTTTATCATGATCAGAATCCTTTGGCCCAACAAATGCGAGTACAGCTCTAGTTCTCTGGGAAGTAGGACGTAATTCCGTGGAGTAGATGCATGATCCTTTTGCATGTAGAAAACAACTCATTGTTGCCTATGTTATTTGGAAATAGAAATTTCTTACAAAAAAAGTGTGTCTTCTCATAGTTTATATCCTAAAATCTTGATTAGCCAGGAGATCAGGACTATTGTGGGGGGAAATCTTTAAGATTTAAATATACTGAAAGGGTGGCAATAATATTTGCCTCTAGGTCTTCAAAATCCCCAAAATGTGCTTCCTGGGCTCAACCAGCTGCTAGACACAAGCAACCAGTCAAAACGGAAGCTCTTTTAGAATGGACACGGATTCTCTTTCTTGGGACGGCTTCACTCCTCTGAGGAAAACTATTTATTTGTAAGCAAGTGTGTTTCTTGCTGAAGAACAATATTTTTTGTCTGTTGGGGACAAAATATATACTGTGTTCATACTGGGAAGGTCAGATTTTTGTATAGTTTAGATAATTGTGTACGAAGGTTTAAATTCTTGAACCCCAAACTTCAGAGATAAGTGATTTTTTTTTTTAAGTTGCTCTTCTCTCTTTTTTTTAAAAAAAATATATTTTTATTGATTTCAGAGAAAAAGGGAGCAGAGAAAGACACAGAAACATCAATGATGAGAAAGAATTATTGATCAGCTGCCTCCTGCATGCCCCCTACTGGGGATTGAAGCCTGCAACCCAGGCATGTGACCTGGCCAGGAATCGAACTGTGACCTCCTGGATCATAAGTTGACACTCAACCACTGAGCAACACTGGCTAGACAAGTTGCTCTTCTCTTTAATTGTTAAAACCTTTTACATAAGTGAGAGATCTCATCAATGAGAAAGCTTCCTATGGCGTTTTCTGGAGGGAAAACCTGGGACCCACACCCCCCCAGAGCATATAACCAAAGGAAGTTCAGGAGGCTCCACTCTTGGCCAAGTTCAGATGCCAAAGTCTTCGCTGCACATAGAGCAAATGAACAGAACTCGGCAAAGCCATTCCACCTTCTCAGCGCTAAACTAACTCTCTGCAGAAGCATTTCTGAGGTCTGGTCACGTGGTTCCCGATTCCTGCTAGGCACCTGAGCACACAGGTGACTAGGCCTCAAGTCCAAGAAGCCAGAACGCAGCTGGCAAAGGAGGAGATTCCTGGACTCGTGCTGTTTGGGGGCCCAGCATCAGCCGGGAAACAGCTCAGGCCCAGAACAAATAAGCTCCATTTTGTCAAAGCCTGTGTTCTGAGAACAACCCAGGGTTTTATGCCCGATGCAGATGGTGTTTATAGAGCGTCTATGAGCTCAGCGTGCGAAGTCGTCATAAAACAGACTGGGGTTTGGTATAATTATTCACAATTACTATTGTATAATTGGATGCCATAACTATTGTATAAAAAATATTTGAAGGAGTCGACTCCACTCCTGCTCGCGCAAGAGTTCTCAACAATAAGGGACATATGCCGTGAACATCATAACATGGTTTATGGTGTTTGCAAACTTCCTGGAGGCTTTGGCAACGTGGCAAGCATGCAAGGCCAGGTTCTGCTTCTTGCATGCTTAGGTAGACCAGTTGTCCTTGCTTAGCTCCAGTGGCTATCACTTCTTCTACTCACCCAGGAGACTTCAAGAGCCAATGGCACAAGGCCATGCAAATGAGCAGGTGGGCGTGGATAATAGTGTTTTAGCAGTTAATCAGAGTGAGGGAAAGGACCCACTTTTTTTTTCAACTTTCTCCAGAGGGAAAGGACCCACTTTTTTTTTTCAACTTTCTCCAAGCCAGCAAAGGAATGTTCTGTTGGGTCAACTCATGGCAATCGGCACATGGAAACAATGCTTATTTTAATTTAATGTTTCTGGGTGGGATGAGTCAATCTACAGACAACTATCATTATAGAGGGTTTCCCCAAAAATATATGCACACACTTTGACCAGTATATTGCAACTTTATTTTTATATTTTCTTTAAAAAAAATGTTTTTTATTGATTTCAGAGAGAGGAAGGGAGAGAGAGACAGAAACGTCAAACGTGAGAGAGAATCGTTGATCAGCTGCCTCCTGCACACCCCCTCCTGGGGATTGAGCCCACAACCCGGGCATGTGCCCTGACTGGGAATCAAACCATGACCTCGTGGTTCATAGGTTGATGCTCAACCACTGAGCCACACCAGTTGGACACAACTCTTTCTTTTTGGCTGTACGAATGATGATACCCCTTTTGACCAACTTGGTTTATGTTATGATACAAGCAACCCAAGGAATTGTTAATAAAAGAGAACAGTTTTTCTTTCTGCTGGGGAGGGCTTAGGATTTTATTTCCTACACCCTAGCTTTTATTAAGAGCTCACTGTGAATGTATTACTTATTAGCCATTCCCACTTTTTTATGTTTACAATTTTTTTTTAATTTTTCTCTGAGCGTTATGAAATAGAGTGCCTATGAATTTGACCTCCTATGCTTTATCTTATCTCTCTGGCTCAATGTAGGGATAATATTAATAATAATCATGTTGAGTCGATCACTTATGCATTCATTCAGCAAATATTGATGTGGCACCTTCTCTTTCATAGAGATATATTCTGATGGGGATATGGGTTTATTAATTCCCTAAGTATCTGGGTACCCACTAAGGTGAAATGGATAGAAAGAAGCAAGAAAGGGGGGAAGGGACAGTGTTGAACTTCAGGTTTGAGCACAGTCACCAAGAAGAGGTCACTGGGAGTGTCCGTGGGCGAGGGAAGGAGCTGGGTGGCCAGGTGAGCATCCAGCCAGAGAGAACGGTGTGGCCAAAGCTCAAGGCCGCCAGTGTGCTGGGGACACCGTGGGAAGCCAGTGCAACTGGCGGGGAATGGGCGTGGGAGAAGGCAGATGAGGTCCTTTTGGAAAGTGGGGAGGCGGGCTGTGTTGGGTGGGGGTTCTTCATCGTCACAGTGGCTCACAATAGCTGTTCATTTCTGTCCGTAGGTTGATACTATTGTGGAGATATATATATATATTTTAAAAGTTCCTTAACTTTCCCAGCTCCACACTGAACTATTTATGACTGGGATGAGATGCTGTTAGGGATTTGCTGCAGAGCAGTCCATAATGTGGACAGTAGATGGGAGTGGGGAGGGAGCAGTGTTGGCCGTGGGTTGAGAGATGTGGAAGGTGGGTTATGGGTACACAGAGGTCATGCTAAGGGGGAAGAAATGCTAGATTTGACACTGACCCAGCTTGTCTCGCCTTCAAGAACACCTTACCTGTGCCTTTCACTTTGAGTTTTCTCTTTACATCACCTCAACCCTTTTGCCTTCTGCTTCTGTAGGAGCCCACAACAGGTGCTCAAAAAATAGTTCATAAAGAAATAGAATTAGCCAGATGCATTGTTCTGTTCATTTCTGTTTTAATTAGAACTCTCAGTGGCAGCAGATAAAGCCCCAAATCAAATTGGCTTAGGGCAGATAAGGGAATTTATTTGCTTGTGCAACTGCAAAGTCCAGGGACAGGACTGCCTTCAAGCGCAGCTGCTGCCAAGAGCACAAACAAGTCATCAAGGCCTATTCTCTCTCTCTCCTCTCTGCCCTCTACTGTGTTATGTGCACCTGCGGGTTCCGCTCACAGACTCTTGGAAGTACCAGCTCACACTACATTTATCGCTGGCCTTCCAGCAGAGAGAAAAAGAAAGAATGTACTCCTCTCCCCATCCCAGAAAAATCTCACCATCTTAGTTGGCTCTGCAGGAGTCTTGTGACCAAGCTTAAGCCAGTCACCGTGGAGGAGCGTAATGTCCTTCTCTGGTTGGCTAGGCTTGAGTCGCCTGGAGAGGATGGACCCATCTCCTCTGGAAGTACATGGACCGAGAATGGGGAGATAGGGTTCCCTCACGGAAAACCAAGTACTGTTGCCAGAAGAAGAGCGAGTGGAAGCTGGGTGGCATTCACAGTGCGTGTAAAGTACTTTCTGCAAAGGAACCTTTCAAAGAGTTGGCTGCTCTAGAGCAACTCCCAGGAGGCTGGCAAAGGGCAAACGTGCCTTTGATGAGTGCCAACACCATTCGTTTTGTGGCTTTGGGAATGCTTTTCCTCTTGCTCTCCGCTTGCCTTTTAAGCAAGGCCATTGCCTAGTGTCAACGCCAGTGTCTATCCCTCCAAGTGAAACCAGATGACCTGTCTATGTTCCGATTGCCTGCCCTTGGCTTGATGTATAAAACAAGGAAATTCTTCTCTACGACACCCACCCAAACACAGACCTCACAGGCCCCCTCTTTTTAGGTTCCCCATGTGGCTGTTGAATAAATGATTGAATGTAGGACAGCACTGAACCTTCTTAACACAGGCCCTCCAAACAGCCAACACTGTGAGATGCTTTTCTGGCATTGGGTAGTGTGCGTGCAGCAAAACCATCTATTGAATGTTCATTCTGGCTATGGCCTTGTGGACAAAATAGACTGTAGAGCTGCCATCATTTGGCAAAATCAGTCATTATAGGGCCTCTGGGGGGGGGGGGGCGGGGAGGGCTGGGTGAAAATGGTGAAAGTAGTTTTTAAAAACCTCATAGACACAGATGATAGTATGGTGATTATGAAAGGGAAAGTAGGCTGGGGGAGGTAGAAGAGGGTAAATGGGGGATCAGTGGTGAAGGAAGGAGACGTGGCTTGGAGTGGTGAACACGCAATACAATATACAGATGATGTGTTATAGAATTCTACCCCAGAATCTATATCATTTTATTAGCCAGTGCCACCCCAATACATTTCATTAAAAAATAAATGAGAGAGAGGAATTCTAAGAAGAAAAGTCTTGGAAAAAAAAACACCCACAAACCCCAATTTGTTCTTTCTCCCCCAAAATATCGTGGCTGATGTTCACTGTTTATTTCAGGGTCCCTTTTCAGCATTCGGGTTTTTCCTCCACCATCAATCACTGTCAATTTGAAAAAGTACAATACTTAGGGTCATTTATCTGGACCTAGTGGAGTCTAAAATTATGCAGCTTTACTCAAATCTATGTGAATAAAGACTGTCACTTCTGATTAATGACATGTGACTCGACTGTCTCACAAAATCATCGGTGCCAAGCACGCTTTACAGAAAGGTTATTGTGTAAGGTCTTCCCCTCGTGGCTCTGCTTCTCCCTCTAAGCCTAAGAGTCCTAGAGGCTCCCATTTCCCGGCAGGAGGGAAAGAAAGCAACTGTTGAATGATTTCAGTTGTAATTGTTCCCCAGGTTCTTGGTTTGCCCAACCCAGAGTGTTCTCGAGTTGAACATCTCTTGCACTCGGTGGTTAGGCCAGCTTAGGCTGCTGCTGTTTTGCAGTTTTTGTTGCCAACATATGTTATTGAAAAAATAATCCATGTAAGTCACTAATCTCACTCAGATGATGCGGAAAATAAAAAAATAGCGAAACACGTGCCAATTCATTGTCAATTACACTTCCTGTGAGTCATCCACTGTCTTCTTGAAGCGTAACATTCCACTTCAGCCTCATCCCAGAAGCACCGAGAAGGAGAGACAGAGAAAGCCAACTCTGCAGGAGAGAGAGCCGGGACTGAGAAAATGAGAGAAGAGGACTTTTCCATATAAAGTGACACTGTGTCTGCTCTCGCCTCAGCACACGTCCACCAAATCTCTTCCATCCCTGGGAATGGAAGGGACACCACTGACGACCAGCCGTCCGTCACGTGCCCCTTAGGGTGACTGAGGTAAGTGGGTAGGAGAACATAATGAGGGATGGGACCATTTCCTCTCTGTTCCAGATGTTCCCTTCAAGGTGGAGGGAACTCTCCAATGTGGCACTCTGGTCTTCCCCTCTTCATCCATGCTTGGGGAGTGGGGAAGAGGACCCCATTGATGATAAATATGAAGGGAATTACAGAGTATAGTAGGCTGTGGTCTGAATGTATCCTGTCTACAGGGAGCTTAATTTCTCTGCTTCTCCTACCTCTGTGGGGAAGCTTGTCCAATGCTGATAAGACTAGACAATTAACTCTTCCTGATGTGGGCAGGGCGGGGGGTTGGAGAGGGTAAACTCACGTGACTGCCATTCCCAGTGGGCCTCCCACCTTTGTCTCTACTAACTTAATAAGGTGATGTTTTTGGCCTTCTTTTTTCCTTTGTTTCTTCAATTCAAGTAGAACCCTACAGGCTGAGCTTGTGTTGGAAATTAGGCTTAATCTGCACAGAGTAAGGACTTCCTGGAATGTGCCTTTTCTCCCTGTCCGGTGAGTGAGTCCCTGAGAGTCACGTGTACTCTCTAGTATTTGAATGACTTACTTCACATTTCCTTTTTCCATGAGTCTCTTCCCCTTTCAGAAAAAGTGAGCAGAAAGAAAAATCTGGATCACTATCTCATAATGGAAACTTGTCCTATCATTTGAGATAAGTAGCAACCGACAAGGATAACCCAAACAAAGTGGAACCATGCTAATCACATCCGATTTCAATACTGAAGGTTCTGAGCACAGGCCCTTGTCTGTCCTTATTCAAAAGGGAGATTATCAGGTGTGAGATGCCAGAGGGCCTATTAGTACCAACCTGAATTTTTCTCCAGTTGAAAAGGATCAACTTTCTAGGTAAGACTCTCAATATTATTTAAAATTGCATCCCAGTGCCATTTAAAATCACATCCTCTAGACCCATGATCAGCAAACTGCGGCTCTCGAGCCACATGCGGTTCTTTGGCCTCTTGAGTATGGCTCTTCCACAAAATACCAAGGCTTGGGTGAGTCTAGTTTGAAGAAGTGGCGTTAGAAGAAGTTTAAGTTTAAAACATTTGGCTCTCAAAAGACATTTCATTCGTTGTCCTGTTGATATTTGTCTCTGTGGACTAATGAGTTTGCCGACCACTGCTCTCGACCACCCAAAGTGACTTACCTACCTTGGAATACATGGTGTCTGCTGCATTCTACCTTTTAGGAAACAATGATCTGCATGAGTGCATTAAAAACACCCAGACACACGCACACATATGCACACACACTCATATTCTCACACACACACTCACACACACTCACATATACTCTTATACATACACACACTCACACACAGTCTCACATATACTCACACACACATACTGTTAGACACACACACTCACACACATTCTCATACACACACTCACCCCTACTCTTACACACACTCACAAAAACACATCTCATATGTACTCTCACACACACACACATACTCTTAGACCACATACTCTTAGACATACACAGACTAACATACACTCTCATACACATTCTCATACACACACTCACATACTCTCACACACAGTCAGATACACAGTTCTCAAACACTCCTGTGCATGACAATCCCCAGCAGTGCTTATTTCTGACCCCGCAGGTTTGGCATAGATCCTCAAAACACCTATCTTCAACCAGAGTCCAGGCTGCACCAACACGGCCGCACACTTGGGGAATCATAGCACGCTGCCCTAGCCGGCCCCTTGTATCTTCCAAACAGCCCTGCCTTCTCGGCTTTGTTGATGTCCATCCCTACTGGTCTTCCTAGGAAGCGGAGGACTAAAGTGAAGCTGGAATCCAGATGAATTAAGATGCACACGTTTCTTAACCTTTCCTCCAGCGAGGAGTACATCCATGCCTACAAGTGGAACAGCTGCTTAGAGTAAATAGATCTTCTCTTGGAAAAGGTCAGTACACGTGTTCCGCTACAATCTAATTTCAGTCTATTGCCCTCTGCCCTACCACTCACTCCCGTGCAAGAGAGATGATGGGGAAACGCTTGAATTTAATTGTCTCTTCTCTGTTAAAAGCTCCTCGGCCCACAGAGCACGCATGAGAGCTAAAGAGATGAGCCAGAGAAGGCAGGTCTCCCCAGCCACAGTCTCACGCACATCACCTCTGCTCAGAGACACCTGCTTCTCTAGCTTCCATCGGGTTTGGGAGGAGGCTGCTTTTATTTTTTTAATAGATTTTTATCGTTGATAGTATTACAGGTATTTCCCATTTCCCCCTCCTCCCAGCCCTTACCCACAGCCACCCCAGGTCTTCACCACATTGTCCGTGTCCATGGGTTAGGCATCTCCATAATAACAAAAGCATACTATGCTCATTAGACCAGACAGTCTTCTGGACAAAGCCGGGGTTTCAAGGGAAGCTTGGGTCCCAGGTGCCTGCCAGCAGCTGGAGGGAAGCCTGGGTCCCGGTGCCAGTAGGAAGCCGGTCCCGGCAGTCAGGAGAAGGAAGACCTACTCTTACACGAATTTCGTGCACGTGGCCGCTAGTAAGTATATACGATCTTTGGTTTATCTCTTCTCATCCTCCCCAACCCCACATCAGGGTTTGTCAATATGTTCCATGCCTTCCTGCTTCAGGTCTGATTTTATTGGTCAATTCATTTTGTTGATTTTAAATCTTAAAATAGTCCTCAGCTCTGTGTTCCGGCCTCTTTATTCTCATCGCCAAGAACTAGGAATTATCTCAGAAAGACGCTCCGAACACATCTTCCTGTGGCGTGCTGGCGGTGTGTCAGCCCTTCTGCCGAATGTGAAATTGCATTTCGTTTCTATGACTTAATAATTACTTTAATTTCACTCCATACTGTTCTGAAGAACTCTTTTTGAATGAAGGGCACTTACCGCACTTCTCGTGCTCGCTGGGATCCCATCAGGATGTGTGGAATTAAATAAGAGAGTAATTATGGGGGGCTGTGATGTGTTATAACAGATGCACCAACACCAGGCTGGATCCACTCCTTGCTCGGAAGAGAAATAAGTTATGAAGGCAGTTTTAGTGCGGATCCTACAAGCACAAGTGGACGCCTTTAACAGGGGAGAGGAGGAGGAAAAGCTAATGTTTGGGGAGCTTGCAATCAATAAACAGATTCTCATTTTTTTTCTTTAGGCTAATTCCCACTGAGGGGCATCTTCCCACAGCTCTTGGGGTTCCGTTCTGTTTTGAATTGCCCATGCATGGGAAAGAGGCCCCTTCTTGGTTCAAATGGCCATGAAGGAAAGGTCACTGAAGGTCGACTAGGTGCTACTAAGATCCACTAAAGGTCCTCCATCCTAAGGGTATAGAGCAAGCATGTCAAACTGAAAGGTGAACACGGGCCAAATGAAAGAGGCATGCGGCCCACGGACCGCAAGTTTGAGATGCTTTGTGTAGAGGAAGCTTCAGGTCAACCAACCTACTCATCTCACCTTTCTTATTTTTCTAACATTTTATTGATTTCAGGGATGAAGAAAGAGGGAGAGAGATAGAAACATCAGTGATGAGAGAGAATCATGGATCGGCTGCCTCCTGCACGCCCCACACTAGATATGGAGCCCACAACCTGGCCATGTGTCTCAACTGGGAATCGAACCATGGCCTCCCGGGTAATAGGTCACCTCTCAACCACTGAGCCACACCGGCCTGGCACTACATTTTTCCTTAGAACCCTTTCTCCACTTGTCCTCTGCACAATTTGTGTGGAATTTTGTCCTAAGCCCTGTAGGGCCACTCTTCCATGTATTTTTTCTCAAGCTTTTCAATCTGACATCTCTCTACTGGTCGACCTAAATGTTCACAAACATTTCCAAAAGCGTCTGTAAGTTATTTCCCGAGGTTGTCCAGAGCTGGTCCCCATCTTGCTGAGAATGAGTGATATTTCATGTCCATCTGTGCATCTAACCAACGTGTTTGGGACACTATTGTTTTCTACAGAAGCCGTGAATCTGCTGGTTGATGATAATGGCATAGAATATAATCAGGTCAGCAATGGCACAAATCCCAAGGGTGAGTAATGGGCAAAAATGCTTCTTTCACGTATTCCTTTTTTTAAATATTGGCTCGGGGATGAATGAGGCTGGAGGGCAGGCAAATGGTGCTCCATTTGTAAGGCCTCACTGGCACAGACACGGTTTTTAACGAGGAGCCGGGCTCCCAGCCCTACAGTCCTGGCACCGTGGTGAGTTCTGGAAACCCTTAACCCCCATGGGTGCCCGCGTCCCCCTCCCTAAGGCAGGCCTGAGGATACACAGCACTTACTCTTGTCCCACACGCGGGCTTGGTGGGGACCGAATACATTCATAAGGGAGAAACATAAAGAGACACTCTGGGCCCCACGTAAATAAATAAAAACTATTGTTTATGGCGATGAAAAGGGAGAGGATGGAGCACACACTGGAACCAGCACCTACCAGCCTGATCAAGTCCAGACGCGCTGGCAGTTGCGCTAAGTCTCCTGGCTTTATAAAGGTTCTCCTGTTTACTTGCAAAATCATAACATTTTCAAAAAAAACAAACACAGGCTTCTTTTGTGGGGGCTGGCCTGGGAATGGGGGGGAAGGGTGTTGTGTACGCAGATGGAAACCAAATGGGCTGGCGGTGCCCTGCGAGGCGGCGGGAGTCACTGCTTTTCATGGGGCTGGGCCATCCTGGGGGAGACACACGGGGTTGGCCTGCACTCACCCTGGACCCCCATTGTGCCCGTCGAATGCCACAGGCATGAAGACACCTGGATCCGCCCTCCGGTCGCCTCACTCCTTCCAAATCTCACCCAATGAGCTCCTGGAAGAGGCAGCGCAGAGGTGCTGGAGCTTACCGAGCCATCTGCCCACCTGGGCCTGCGTGCCCACCACCTCCCAGGAAAGGCACATGGATTTTCCGTGAGAAACCGCCTCTCTCGGCCCCAGGGCCTGTGGCCATGCCTGGCCCTCCAGGGCCAACGAGACTGGGGGCTAGAAGTAGCAGTTGGATTGTCAGAGAAAGGAGCTGCTTTCTCTCAGTGCTAGAAGGATGCATGATGGGAAGCCAGGTCCTCAGTCACTGGGAGATGGAGACGCCTGGTCCCCAGTCACTGGGCGATGGAGACACCTGGTCCTCAGTCACTGGGGAGATGGGAAGCCTGGTCCCCAGTTACTAGAGAGATGGGGACACCTGGTCACCAGAGAATGAAGCAGGTGCTGGTGGCCAGGGAAGCAAAGTGGAGAGGTCAGACAGGACACTTCCTGTGGAAGCATTGCATGGGGGCCCATCGGCAGGTCCTTCCTTAGCATTCAGGATGCTTGTCCAACCAACATTCCTTCCTTGGAGGCAAATGGGAGAGAAGTAATAAAGGAGACTGTTATCCATACCGCGGATAGGGAGAGTGTGCTTTGTCCTTCTTTGAGCTAAACCTCTGCCCTCGCCCCAACATTGTCCACTTTTTAAAATTGGAATCACACACACACACACACACACACACACACACACACACACACACACTGGTTTCTATTTATTCCTGAAGTGGTTTCCTTTGGGACTTGCTCAGTCTCTCTGACCCGCTTTCTTCTTTAGCTTCTCTGTAGAAATAGAGCCCATTGCACCCTGTCCAGTCTGTGCAGTTTGGAGCCAGTTGGGCTGAAAATTCAACCCAATCGCCTGTAGACACAAGAACGGGACCCTAGCATCCCTGGCCCCACTGACCAATGCTGAGGGCCCCCCTGACCGGGGGTCCCCCAGGGCTCAAGGAGAGCCGGTGGTGGGACGGTACTTTAGACCCGGGAAACAGTATGTCTGTTCACCCGAGGGCTTGTGATCATTACGAATGATAAAGGGCCTCTGTGCTTTATTATTTTTACTTTTAAAAATCCTGAAGCAAATGTGTCTCTCCGTGCCATCACTGATCATGTTAATTTCCTCGCTTTGGCTATAATAAAAATTGACGCGAAAGGATGCCCGAGGCAGTGTAATGAGAAAATGAAATTAGTTTTTCAGTTGACTGATCAAAAGCACTTTATATGTGATAATAAACAGTTTATTTTACTCTTTTGCTCATGACATAATTAATGGCAAAAATATTTTCCTGAAATTCATATTGTCTGCTGAATTCTCCTTCCAAGTTCCAAGAAAACAATATTTTGTAATTCTCCAGACAGGGTGGAGGAGGAGGAGGAGGAGGAGGAGAAGGAGGAAGAGGAGGAGGAGGAGGAGGAGGAGGAGGAGGAGGAGGAGGAGGAGGAGGAAGAGGAAATAGAAGAAGAAGAAGAAGAAGAAGAAGAAGAAGAAGAAGAAGAAGAAGAAGAAGAAGGAGAAGGAGAAGAAGACGAAGAGGAGAAGCGAGAAAGAAAGAAGAAGAAAAATAGCGAGAAGAAGCAGCAGAAGAGAAAAGAAGACCAAAGAAGCCTTATCATCGACGGACAGCAGAAGGTGAAGCCAGAATCCTTCTACCGAAGAACTTAATCCCTCCAGCTCCTTAGCCTCTCCTTTAGCTCCCTTCTACGCTCTCCGTCCTCCTTCCTTCCGATCCTTCACGGTCCCTTACCGCCACCCACGAAAACACACAACCACCCAAAAATATAAACAAACTTGGCCATCCCCGCTGAAGAGAGTTCCCACCCTTGGTTTAACCAATCAGGCCAGAGAAATGCTTGTCTCCTGTGTCTCCTTCCCCAGGGGCGCCGGATCTCTATTGAAATTGGAGCCAGCCATCCCCAGCTCTTTCTTGTCGCTCCCCTTTTCCTAAAGGTGGAGAAGCTCAAATGCATTGTCAGGATGAAAGGGACAGGTTAAAAAAAAAATGTAGGCAGGTTGTAACCCAACAAACAGGATTTGAACTTTCGTTGATTTTTGACTTTGAAAATGTGTTGCCTTTTCTCCACCAGCATGATCAGACTGGAATGGACTGGATCGGATGCCATATTGAGATGTGAAGACTGGCTTCCAATCCCAAATATCTCCTCGGACCCGGGTGAGCTGGTGTGTCAGCGTCATTTAGCTGAATCCCAGTTTCCTCATCTGTGCAACTTCCAGTGTATCTTTTTTAAAATATATATATATATTGTATTGATTTGTTTTTTGCAGAGAGGAAGAGAGAGGGATAGAGTGTTAGAAATATCCATCCCTGAGAGAGAAACATCGATCAGCTCCCTCCCGCACACTTCCTACTGGGTATATACCTGCAACCGAGGTACATGCCCCTGACTGGAATCGAACCTGGGACCCTTCAGTCCACAGGCCGATGCTCCATCCATTGAGCCACACCAGTTAGGGCTCCAGTGAACCTAAATCTCTGTTCACTAGAGACCTGCTGTGTGTGGATGCATCGAGCTGTCCATGCAAAGGCATTTCTGAAGGTGCTGCTTCTAAGACTAAACACAGCAGCCGCTCACCGGCATCAGCCAGCTCTCACTGCCGGACAATCCCTCCAGCAGGCGGTGGCCTAAAACAGTGGCCATTTTATTTAGCTCACAATTCTGAGCTGCCTGGGCCGTTGTTCTGGTCTTGGTGGACTTGCCTGGCCCCTGTTTTGCTCTCTCGTGGTATCTGAGGTCAGCGGGTGGTGTGGCTTGCAGCTGGAGGGTCTAGGATTCCCTCCCTCCCCTCCCCCCACCTGCCCGGAGGTTGGCAGGGTGGCTGGTGAGCTGGGCCAGCTGCTCTCCCTCCGTGTGGGCTGTCAGCCTCCCGCAGGCTCGCCTCAGCGTGTTCGCACGCCGGCCCCAGGGTGCGAAGAGCAGCAACAGGAAGAAGGCCCCGTGTACAACATGGGTGGAAGTCTCTGCTTGCACACACATGTGTAATCATCCCATTGGCTCAGGCAAGTCACATGGCCTGGTCCAGAGCCCATGTAGGAGGGTACCACCCTAGGAAGCAGAATCTTTGCAGCCTCTTTGGCGATCTATCAGAAGACCTAAACAAGAAACATTAAATACCAAGAATGGTTGGTTCAGGTATGGCTCACATTTGCACTTTGCCCAAAGTCTTTGCTTGTGCCGTTCCTTTTGCTTGAGAGATGCTTTTCTCGTCCTTTATCGCACCCATTGTATTCCTTTTGAGTTCTCAAGAGTATGTTAGTCCTAATCTCAGCAAGTCCAGGGAAATACCACAATATATACTGAGGGCTGTTGACTTTTCTAAGATATAGCATGCATTCTATCACCTAACTCTTGCAACAACCCTATAGTGTACCCATCATTGTTATCCCCGTTTCACAGACAGAAAACTGAGTCTCAGAGACGCTAAGTCACACACCCAGTCATCGTTCTTACATGTGGAATGATCGGGCACTTCCTCTGGGCCTGGGGCTGGGGACAGGATACCAGAGTCAGCCCCTGCCTCCTGGGCACCTGCCCAGACAGCCGTGGGTGCTGCCCAGGGAGCAGCCGTGACCAGAGTTGGCGAGGGTCCCCTGGGCTCTGCCATCGATGGGGCCTGCTCCCCATCCTTTAGTGACCACATGGCACAGCTCCTGGAGCGCTGTTCATTGTCACTCACGCCCTGACTGCCGTCAGTGTCATCTGCCCTTGAGGCCACCATCCCGCTTTGATGGGCAGCTCCGGGGAGGTCAGCGCTCCCTGATGGGTCACGGTGGCTGCTTGGGCCAAAGAAAGGGGATTGGAAGCCCCTGAGGGAAGACGGAAAATGGCTGGGACTAGAGGTCAGTGAACATGGAAGTCTCCTCAGGCCGGGGTTCTTTGAGACTCATCTAGAAAGAGACCGTCACCTCCAAAAACATCAGGGACCACAGGTGCTCCCCACAGGGAAATATAGGGTGCCGAGGCCTGTTTAGGTGGATGATCTTATAAACACTGCTATGCAGCTCTATAGATGGGGGTGGGGGGTGGGGGGTGGGGGCGGGGAACACACAGCTAAGCTCAGACTGCTCAGATTTCTCCCCGGGCATGTGTCTCAAGCTTTATTCAGCAGTTTAGAGAGAAGGAAAAAAAAAAAAAAAAAAGTCTGACGAAATGAGTAAAATTATTTAATCTGAGTTGCTCATGCAGTGTGTGTTAATATTTAGCTTTTTTTTTCTCGTTTAAGTGGCTCAATCATTAAATTTTCAATCACAGAACCACTGAATATGCAAGATATCAACCACAGGCAATGATAGCTGAGGGAGCGGGGCTGACTTGATTAAGCTGGTGTGTGATTAAGACTATAAACACCGCCCAGCCCAGCCACTGGGTTAAATATTACCTCTGGCCGAGGGTCCCTTTTTCAAGTGGCGTTAGAAGACGTTAAGTTTAAAAAAAATGGCTCTCGAAAGAAATTTCAATCATTGTCCTTTCGATATTTGGCTCTGTTGACTAATGAGTTTGCGGACCACTGCCCTAGCCGGTTTAGCTCAGCGGATAGAGCGTCTGCCTGTGGACTGGTTTGATTCTGGTCAAGGGCACATGCCTGGGTTTTGGGCTCGATCCCCAGTAGGGGGCGTGCAGGAGGCAGCCAATCCATGGTTCTCTCTTATCACTGATGTTTCTATCTCTTCCTCTCCCTCTCTGAAATAAAAAAAATACATAAATATATATATATATGAAAGGTGCTTACTATTTCTTAGTAAGATAATTCCTGGTCCCTCTCCACCAGGTGTTCCCCACTGGTGGTTTTCAAGGAGAGAGGCACATTGTGGAGTCTCGGGCTGCCCCCCAGGAGCCTGCACAGCCCAGGCTGGCTGTGGGAGGAGCCGCACCGCTCCCATCCCATTAATGGGCACCACGTGCGGGGATCAGTGAGCTTGCCTCCATTACTCAAGGCGCTCCGAGCGCCGGTAGCAACAATTACCAAGACGCATAAATACAACAAAGTTAATTAAAATGTTAGCTGATATAAATAACCTAAGGTTATTGAACGCCGTTCCATTTTAAATTAATAAATACGCCAAGGTAATGTTTATAATTAAAGCTATAATTTATCTTCATGCTCTGTTTGTTTAATAGCAGTGGTAATATAACACTACATGCAGAAATGCAGTAATAGATTTGTTTAGCACTGACATTATAAACAAATGTCTCAGCCTATTTATTCTAAGTTATGATACAGAGCCTTTTCGCATGCATCTGATGGCCTTTGAACCATTTAAAACGAGCTGCATTAATGTAATCTAATCTTGATACCGAACATAACATTTCAGTTTGAATTATCCCGAATCCATGATCCATTTTATGACTCACAAAGCACTTTATACATTTATGATAATGGCAAACCTTGCTCTGTTATTTAAATCCCATTCCAAAAGGAATATGTGTTTCTTTTTTAAAAAAATAATAAAATAAAAATATAAAAATAAAACTCCACACATTCGGGGCAGCAAAGTACAAATAAGGAAAAGTCAATGCCCAGCCAGCCCTTTCACAGAGCAAACAATTCCGCGTTTTATGACATTAGCAAATAATAAAGGGAAGGACTGACATTTACAGTTGATGAAATTTTATGTTATAACAGATGATGAAAATGGAACAGGAATCACACGGAAAACTGTGTCCAGGAGGTTGGGCCATTCAGAGGCAGCCTCGACCTGGGCACAGACTTCAGGGGCACGTCTCACTTCGACCTTTATCTGACCTTGGGAAGGTCCCAGCCCTACCCCAGGGGCGAGGCTTGCTCAGAAAGCTGAGTATGGTCATGCCTTTTGAATCCCCTTCCCTTAGCTCCATCCTCTGTGCTCCCCACATTCTCCCCCTCCCTCCCTTCCATTCACATCTTAGACTCTGGGGAACACTTACTCTCCACCCTTTAATTTAAATTATAATAAACAGCCAGCCCGCTCTTTCCTGTAGTTGCATGAAGTAGAGAGGAAATAAGAGGATTTTGTCTTCCTGATTTGCGGACGTCTAGCTTCCCCCCACTTCACTTAGCTGCTGGCTTCTCTCCCCCCGTAATCCCTTTTAAAATAAATGTTTCTTCTGGGTTTATTCGCAGTCAGTGCGAGGAGTTTCACTTCCTTGTAGTGAGAATATTTCACCGGGTGTCTTAGAAACGGTTGCCCCTTACATGAAATAAACAGGAAAAAAATAATTTTTAAAAAGGCCTTTTCTTTTTTACCCCTTCTCCCCCTGTTCTTTCTTTTGCAGGAGGTAAACAATGAAGCAGGCCTATTTTGGGACAAAGAATGGGCCAGAGAAGATTTTTAAGGCTTTTTTTTTTTTTTTTTTTTTTCTAAACAGATTACACACTTTGAAAAATCCTAAAAGGATTTTGATACTGGAACCTCTGAAACTCAGAAAGGATTTAAATTTAGGATTATAAGCGATCCCACCAAAAAAGAAAAAAAAAAATCCTCCTGTGAGCAAATATCACATTTTAGAAGATGGGTGTCTTTGTAGCTGCCTCTTAGGCTGGTTCTCTGTGCTACGTGCAGTATCAATAAAACGGGGGGCTGTGGGGTTCAGGGGGACCTTGCAGAGCTGGGGCTGTGGGCTGGCTGCTGTCAGAGGCCTCCAGGCCCCACTGCGCTGGGAGGGCTGGGCAGGCTTTTGGGGGGGGCGTAAAGGTTGCCTGTCTGGGGCGGGGGAGCGGGAAGAGGAATACAGGCCCCAAGCAAGCTCTGAGGGTTGGGCCAGAGGAAGTGGTGATGAGGAGAGAAAAGATGATAAAAACAGCCACCTCCCTCTCCCCCTGCTGCCTTCTTAGATGTCCGTTATCTTCAGGCCTTCCCAAAAGCATCTTTAATTTTTTAATTATTATTTTAAATGCTTTCAGAGAGTGAGAGGGAGAGAGCTAGAAACATCAATGATGAGAGAGACTCATGGATGGGCTGCCTCCTGCTCGCCCCACACTGGGGATCGAGCCTGCAACCCGGGCCTGTGCCCTGACCAGGAATCGAGCCGTGACCTCCTGGTTCATAGGTCAATGCTCAACCACTGAGCCACACTAGCCGGGCCCAAGTGCACCTTGGAAGGTTCTGTGGAGGAGGAATGGGTTGATGGGCTTCAGGACACGCTGCCCCAAGATCAGGCACCTGGGCAGGCCAAGGATTTTTAGCTGAAGCAGTTGGAAAAATTGAAACTGGACAAGAAAGAGTTTTCCAACCAGCCTGGCCATCTTATTCTGAACAACGCCACCCAGGACAATGGGAAGCCAATGATCAATAGTCCAGCTCCCTGTCAGGTAGTGGTGCAGGGTTTAGGGTGCAGGGTTTAGGGGAACAGGTGTGCGGAGGGCTGAGGCCCTGGAGTGTGGCCATTCGTGGTAACAGGTGTCAGCACTGGATCTTCCCGGAAAGGGCTCCGGAGTTCAAGTTCCGGTTGTGTCGCGTCCTTTGGTTCCGTGGGGGGTGGGGGTCGGGGCGAGACTTTGGTTCCGTGCTGCTGGAGGTCAAAGGTCTCTCCTCTGTGCACGCGTGGCATGCTGGTTTGGTCTTTTGCCTCTGAGAAGCAAGCGTCTCGTTTAATGGGACAGGGTCTCCAGGTAGGAAATGGCAGGGGCAGGAGGACATTCTGGCAGGTCATGTGGGAAATGCCCTCCTGTGGTGGGAAGAAAGGAGGGTCCTTCTCTCCAAAGACAGGGGGGCACTGAGGGACCTAAAGGAGGGGGCGGGCTAAGCTTCCCCAGGTCCCTACTGTTCCCAACACCCCTGGTTGTCTTATCCCAGTTTCCTGTGGCTCTCCATCCTTCATCCGACTTCCTGTAGAATCCCTCCAGTTTAATTCTTTCTTCAGGTCTTCTTCTAATGCAGTGGTCGGCAGACTCATTCGTCCACAGAGCCAAATATCAACAGGACAACGTTTGAAATGTCTTTGGAGAGCCACATTTTTTAAACTGAAACTTCTTCTAACGCCACTTCTTCCAAATAGATTCATCCAGGCATTTTGTGGAAGAGCCACACTCCAGGGGCCAGAGAGCTGCATGTGGCTCATTAGCTGCAGTTTGCCAACCATGGTTCTAACGAAAGCTCCAGAGTCACATCAAACTAACATTATTCAAGTACATTTGGATGCTTTTCTCTTGTTAATCTGTCTTTTGTTACAGGGGCCCCAGCTGAGAATGTGGAAGGACAGAGGACACAGCGGGATGGGTAAGTGATGTGAAATTTAAGTATCTACAGCTCACTTGGAGCTTTTCATGAACTTCAGTAGGGGTTCTCAGTGGGGTGGTTTGCTCTAGGGGATATTTGGAAACAGCTGAAGACATTTTTGAGATTTCTAGACGTCCACACCTGTAGAGAATTGTTTAGAGTTTATTTGAGCCAAATTGACGACCACTGCTGAGAAGCAAGACCTCAGTGGACTGCAGGAATGCTCCAGAAAATGGTAGTTTTGCAGCATATTCGATGCTTCACAATCAAAGGAGGAGACAGGGACACATGAGGTTCATTGGTGGCAATTGTGGAGGAGGGAGAAATCAAAGCAGGGAAAACTCCGAGATAGGATAAAGAACAAGTGAAGAGAAAAACTCTTTCATGTTGGTTGGGTACAGGATGGCTAACAATGAACATTGAGCACATGGAGGTGGTATTCAGGGAACAAGATAATAATAAGGGCTCTGTGGCTCCATGTTCTGGTGGTAGGCATGCCTCGAGGGGTCCAGAGAAAGGAGATTACTCCAACATTCCAAATGTATCTTAACTTAGATGCAAAGAGACAACAGACAGACTCATTCAGGGTCAAGGTTAACCTTAGTCAAGGGAGTTAAGACCTGGCATGTGACTACCTGCCATCAAACCATCCCAGGTGGTTATTTTCAGTCTCTGAGTTTGTAAGGCTGCCATATTGGCCTCCTTTGAGCTTGCCAGGGTTAGCAGGTGGCCCCTTTTTCATGCACCCCCACAATGCATAGGACATTCCCCCCAAACCAAGAAGTACCCACCCCAGAATGTCAAGAATGCCCTTCTCTATGTGCTAACCTGCTGAAAAATGTAGCAATCACTTTAAAAAATATGATCTCAGCCTGGCCAGCATAGCTCAGTGGTTGAGTGTTGACCTATGAACCAGGAAGTCCTGGTTCGATTCCCAGTCAGGGCACGTTCCTGGGTTGTGGGCTCGATCCCCAGTACGGGGTTTGCAGGAAGCAGCTGATGGATGACTCTCTCTCATCATTGATGTTTCTATCTTTCTATCCCTCTCCCTTCTGCTCTGAAATCAATGCAAATATATATTTTTTAAAAATAATAAGATGTTATACTCTTCCAACAAAACCCTTACCCTCCCTATAATACTCAGTAGAATTCACATCAGCACTAAAGTGGACAACAAACCATAGAGAGGAGCAACAAACAGATTGCGGAATCCCTGCCTTTGGGGTTCTGTTCTGATGGGAGAGGTGGACGTATGGGGTGGTACAGGTGACTGTGGATACGGGGTAAGGGGAAGAAGGGGTAGGGGAGGGTCTGAGCCTCTGGCTTCTCGCCTGCCTCGACAAGATGTGGAGAAAAGGGCAGAGAGATCAAAGAGAGGGAGCAAACCCACCTCGTTACTGAAGCTCAGTGTGAAATAAAGATGGCGGAGCACCGTGGGAAACAGATGGGGTAAATGTGCAGGGGAATTGGCTCGGGGAAGGAAGTGTGGGGCACAGACAGGCCAGCGAGGTGCAGCCTTTCCCATGGAACCATCTTCTCCAAGTAAAGGGATCCCGATGCAGCCCACTTCTTGGATCCTGGCTTCTAAAAGCACTGCCCAGCGCCTTGAAAAAGGAGCTCTCTCTCCTCTGGCAGCCCAGGAGACAAAGAGCCCTGCTTTGCAAAATCCATAAAACAAAAGATTCCAACAGTGTCAGGCCTCTTTAAACAATCACTTGTGCTATGAGGCAAAACAACGAGACACGGGATCTGCACTGCGGTGGAATTTTTCACATTGATTGCAATAACACCATCAGAGCCATGCACATTCTGTGTAAAATCAATGTCTGCCTGTTGGAGGAGAGTCAGGGGTGGGGGTGGGGAGGAGAGAGGCCTGGGGATTTTATCTTGTAAGTCAGCTTTGCAGATAATCACATGCCTCGGGGCTGGAAAGAAGAAAAAAAAAAAGATGGTGGATCAATGGTCCGGCACCTGCTGTGGGCTCATTTGTGACGGCACAGGCCGATGTGGGCTGTGAGTCTCGGGGGTGGGAGAGAGATGGGGTGAGCGGATCCCAAATTGGAGTGGTCTGGTAAGGCCTTGGCATGTCCCGCGAGCTAACCAGAAGGGTCACTTCAGGAGGGGTCAGAGATCACAAGGCTCCGTGTCCTGGTGAAGGGTGTGTGCCGGTTGGTGCCTTTGTTTCATCCCAGAGGGAGATACACTGGCTCCGGGTGGAGCAGTGGGTTGAATTGTGAGTTTAACTTGGAACCCAGACTCTTTATTTTTGGCCCATGGGGTTTCTACAGCTTTTCTTTTCTTTTCTTTTCTTTTTTTTTAATTAAATGTATTGGGGTGACATCTATAATAATAAAATTGTAATATGCTAATTAGACTGGACAGCCAAACAACCTTCTAAACATCCTTCCAGGAAGAAGCTGGGGCTGGGAGGGCCGAGCCCCTTGCAGGAATTTTGTGCATCAGGCCTCTAGTTGGTTAATAGAATGCTACAGCTCTTCTTTGTTGGTGAGCATGTTTAGGGGAGGACATGGAAGGAAGGAAGGGAGGAAGGAATGAAAGGAGAAAGGAAGGAAGGAAGGAAGGAAGGAAGGAAGGAAGGAAGGAAGGAAGAAGGGAGGGAGGGAGGGAGGGAGGAAGGAAGGAAGGAAGAAGGAAGGAAGGAAGGAAGGAAGGAAGGAAGGAAGGAAGGGAGGAAGGAAGGGAGGAAGGAAGGAAGGAAGATGGGGCATTTCTTCATTTGTGGATGAGGTTTCTGTAGATAGAACCCTCACCTTCCCTGCTCTCAAACGAAGTGATCTGAATTCCCTTCATTGATGGAGAGAGAGGGAGTAATTGGCCTCCTTCCTTCTTCCTCTTTTCTGACGCCTGTGAGGATTAAATGAGTTATTCCGCATAAAGTGCTTACTCTACTCAATAAGAATTTCAGCTATTGTGTTTTCATCATATCCCCCCCCTCCCCCAACCCTCCTCACAGACACAAAAACCAACAGAGATTCAGACAGCTCTTCCCCTGACGTTGCTGGGGATAAAGACCCAAGTCATACAGAGTCAAGATGAGGTAGGGGAGGGGAGGGCAGAGAAAACCTGCTCCTGGTGCTCAACCATCCCACTCTGCCTCCTAGTTGCTGTGTCTTGTGCTTAGCTCCCCAGCTAGACTGTAGACCCCGTGAGCACAGTGGCTGCTTGGCACCCTCTCTGGCCCCCAGGGTGCCCGGCCCAGGGCCTGGCTCCCAGCGGCTGGCACACCCAGCAGGCGGCCGTGGGAAGGCCCTCGCCGCCTTAAATGTAGTTGTTGGTGATTAGTTGGAGGCCAGATTTCCACCTCGTTAAATCTCTGCTTCTTCCTCCAGCCTGAGACCCCGCTCACGCTTATCTCCCTGCTCTGCCGTCCTCAGCAACATTTCTCTCCTCCCCGAACCCCTAATGTAATGACCGGAAAACCCTGCTCTGGAGCCGTTTCATTTCCAAACGAGACCATTTCCATCTCTGAGACCAGGCCTGGCGGTGCCCCCTCCGAAGCCAGATTTTCTTTATTTCTTTAAAGACTCATCTCCGCTAAATAGGTTTGTCGCCGAGAGAGTCTGTAGGTGTAGGGCCCTCAGGGAAAGGGCACGGGACTTGGGGGAATGAGTGGCATTCGTTGCACAGAATTTCGTTCCAAACCCCAAATGGGAGGGCGCCCCTTGTAAAGAGTCTCCCCCAGAGCTGCTCCTTGGATCCTGGGTGAAGGGAGGAGCGGAGGAGGGAGTGAGGGTTTGCATCTCAGGGGAGTTGGGGGCGAGGCCTCGAGGCATGAGCATCTGAAGACCAGGTGCTTGGGTTTTGGTAGAGCGGGTGGGTGAGGGCTGGCAGCCGGGCCGGGGCCCTGGGAGTGCCCGCCTCTCAGGCTGCCCGTTCCATGGAGAAGGGGCGCTCTGACCCCAGCCCTGTGGTGAGCCGCTGTGGGACTGGGGGGTGGGGAGTAGGATGGGGGGGAGAGTCACCATTTCTCAGAGCCTCAGAATGTCAAGAATAGTTCCTATATCCATTCAGTGCGGTTAGGACAGGAATTTGGGACTTGCTGACCTATAAGACGTCATCACTGGAGACTCCATCTCCAGCATTCTCATCCCAAGGCAAAGCAGGGGTGTGACTCTGTGTGGTTTCGCGTGTTCACTGGTCTCATTGCGAGCGTCACTTCACGTGATACACAGATGTCCATCATTGTGTTGTTCAGCCGACATCAATATAATGTTATAGGGCCGTGATCAGCAAACTGCGGCTCTTTGGCCCCTGGAGTGTGGCTCTTCCACAAAATACTGGCCTGGGCCAGTCTATTTTGAAGAAGAGGTGTTAGAAGAAGTTGAAGTTTAAAAAATTTGGCTCTCAAATTTCAATTGTTGTGCTGTTGATATTTGGCTCTGTTGACGAATGAGTTTGCCGACCCCTGGTCTAGGGTATTTCCCCAGACCCAGCTTCTAGAGGAGGTCACGGGGTTCAAGCCTTCATGGGCTTTGGCTTCAATAACTGTAGAGTCTTCATGGGGACCAAAGGGTTGCGGGTTCGATGCCCAGTTAAGGGCAGGTACCTCGGTAGCAGGTTTGATGCCCAGCCCTGGTCAGGGTGTGTGTGGGAGGCAACCGATCAGTGTCAATTTCTCTCACATCAAAGTTTCTCTCCCTCCCTCTCCCTCCCTTTCTCTCCCCCTCCCTTTTACCCCTCCCTTTTACCACTCCCACTCTCTATCTCTAAAGTTCAATGTTAAAAAAAAAAAAAATCCCTGGGGGTGGGTTAAGAAAAAAAACCTGGCTTAGCAAAGGCAGGCCTTCAAGATGGGCACCCAGGTCCTCCCCGTCGGAAGCGAGCCTGCGCTATGCTTCTCACGGATGCTTCCGGTGACTTGTTGAGATATAGATAACGGTGATTTTCGGGGGCTCTGCGGGCGGTGGAGCATCACCGTAGATCATAATTATGAAATCAGCCCCGAGCTGCGTTTCCTTGTAATTCGATTGTAACAACATCACAGCCCCTGGGCTGGGGGCTGGATCCTGTTCCAGCGGGCGCTTCGGGCTGCCGTGCCCCCAGCAGCTCGGCTCTGATCATCGCCCCGGTGGTGGTGGTGGTGGCATGAAAGGGGGATGGCAGGGGACCGGTGGGGTTTTTTATTCTGGTGGCAAATTAAAATGCCAGAGGCTGTCATTGCCGGGCCAGGGGAATGCACAGGGAAACGCTGACGGCGTGGGGAGGCCCAGCGGGTGACGGAACCCAGACCCCTCACCCTCCCCCCTGCCTCAGGCCTGGGCTGTGGCACGCAGATGGAGTCACGGTGTTTATTAATTTCTCTGATTTACAGAGAAGAACATTTTCCTCTTCCTACCCCCCTTCCCCCCCCAAAAAAAAAGAACACGAGGCACCTGTCATTTGGACTCTGCTTTAAGCAACTCCATCACAATGTTCTTAATTTAGAACGGTCACTTTCCAACCTGAACGCAAACATGTGTGACCCTTGGGTCGGGGTTGCTAATGAAAACCATGTCCAGCTGTGACCAAAGAGAAGACGCGTTTTATAAAAACGAAGGGAAACACGCTCTTTCCCGCAGGGCTCCTTGGCGACGGGGATGAGGGGACAGTGACTCTCAGGAAAGGTTGTGACCCCCTGCGTGCTTTGCCTGCAATCGGTCCTCCCTCCAGGTGGTGGCCTGCGGACGGCCATCCATCCTCACCAGTCCTCTCCTCAAGAGGTAGAGCCTACTTCCTCCTCTGGCGTCTGACCGATGGACGGTGGTGGGTGTGACCCTTGGTCGCTTTGGGCTGGGCCTTAGGAGACGGACAACCTCCATCTTCTCCACTCGGAACTCTCCTTGAAACTTGGCCACCATGTGGTCGCACCTCAAGCTGCCCCGTGGAGAGAGAGCATCCACGGATGAGAATTCAGGCCCCCAATCTGGCCAGTGTGGCTCAGGGATGGAGCGTCAACCTATGAACCAGGAGGCCACGGTTCAATCCCCAGTCAGGGCACAGGCCCTGGGTGTGGGCTCAATCCCCAGTGTGGGGCATACAGGAGGCAGCCGATCAATGATGCTCTCTCATCATTGATGTTTTTATCTCTCTCTCCTGCTCCCTTCGGCAGAATAAAATAAATAAAATAAGATAAAATAAGATAAAATAAATCTAATATAATAAAAGGCTAATATGCACATTGACTGAACAGCAGGATGACTGGTTGCTATGACGTGCACTGACCACCAGGGAGTAAATGCTCAATGCAGGAGCTGCCCCCTGGTGGTCAGTGCACTCCCACAGGGGGAGCACTGCTCAGCCAGAAGCTGGTTCATGGCTGGCGAGTGCAGTGGTGGTGGCAGGAGACTCTCCTGCCTCTGTGGCAGCTCGAAGGATGTCCACTCCCTGCGGAGAGTGGGCCTAAGCAGTCAATCAGACATCCCCCAAGGACTCCCAGACTGCAAGAAGGCACAGGCCGGGCTGAGGGACCTCCCCCCGAGAGCACGAATTTCATGCACCGGGCCTCTGGTAAGTAAAAAATTAGATAAGTTAATTAAAAAGAGAGAAAGAATGATTCTAAGGCTGTAGGAGAATCTGCGATCGCCTACTTCTGTCTGCCCTGAGCATGGTCTCACAGATGGTGTGTGTTTACATTCCTGCCTTCCTCCTCATCTGATGTCAGCCATGTCTCCCAGGATCTACGAAGAGCCTGGGGGATTAAAAAAAATGGAGGTGGGGGTGAGGGGAGGGATGAAGTCTTGCTTTGATGGTTACAAGAGCCACCACTCATCCAAGAGGTGTCTGTATCACTGCCAGGGTACACGGGGCAGACTCTGCCACCCTCTCCTGCTTCCTCTCCCACCTGCGGGAGCCGCTGACCCAGTTTCCGGCTATGGAGATCCTACCAGTCAGCAGCCGAGGCCGACCCTTACTGAGCCTCAGAAGCAGAACAATACAGACACCAGAGCAAGGGACACAGAGCTGCCAGGCAGAGTCCACGCAGAATCCTGAATAAATAACTCCTGGAGCAATAATTTGTTTGCGAGCTGTTAATTAACAGCACGATTAATTTCTGCAGATTATAAATAACGGAGCGCCGAGTGGCATTCCCCGGAGAGCCCGTGAAAAATTACCTACATCATCTCAGGAGCCCAAAATAGTTTACCACGTGACAGGCTCCAATGGGCTCTGGAAGCAGGGTGGCACTACTCTCCTTTCTCTTTCCTGCGGGTTAAAAAGGGAAAGGAAGAAAGAAAAGAAAAGAAAAATCCCCGGCAAACTCAGCAACTATGAGCTTGGATCCGAAGTGAGAAATGTTATTGGTGAGAAGCATTTCATTAATCACCCTGTTCTCTCTTATGCCTGGCATGTCGAGAAGAAGAAAAAAAAATCTGTTTATCTCAGCTTCAAACAAACAGCGGGATAAGGAGATGATTCCCAACAGAAAGATCTTCCCTATGCCTCTCAGCTCTCCGTCATCATTCACTCCTCTAAATGAGCAGTTATTTAAGAGTGTTAAGGAGGGATGCTAATTAGCTCAGGAAACCCTGCCAAGTGTTTAGTTTTCAGAAAATAAAATAGAGATAGGGGAGGCCTCTGCCCCTTACCACCCAGAGCCATTGTTTCCTATCTCCTCTCCGTCCCTGAGGCCCAGTCTTAGGATCTGGACTGCGGGGTGTTGGGGAGTGGTATGAATGGATCTCTATTTTCAGAAACAAGAGAGTAAGAGTTTTCTTGAAGTTGGGGGAGAAGGAGCCTTAACTTTATTTATAATGCGTGATCTTTGCCGAAGGGTTTAAGTGACCTACCAAATCAACAACAAAGAGGAATCTAAGAAAGACCAAGGCAGGTGGATGCTGGGAAGAAACCGATCTAAGAGGAAGGAGATACGGATTCCAGTGATAAAAGTGCATCGGGCGTCTTGTAGCTCTGAGCTTCCCAGTAGCCAAGGTGAGAAGGGCAACTGGTGACAAAGAGCTGTGCAGCCTGAAAGGAGGGAGGGTGGAGAGCCAGGGAGCTTGGCCTGGAAGCAGTGTAGTTGGTGGGGGAGACCTGGGCTCTAGGACCAGGCAAACGTGGGTTCAAATTGACCTCTTTCTATACAGACGTGGCAATCCGAGCAAGCTATTTAACTTCCCCATGTCCCAGGAGTCTTTATTCTTTTTAAAAAATATATATATTTTATTGATTTTTTTTTTTTTTTACAGAAAAGGAAGAGGGATAGAGAGTTAGAAACATCAATGAGAGAGAAACATTGATCAGCTGCCTCCTGCACACCCCCTATTGGGAATATGCCCACAACCAAGGTACATGCCCTTGACCGGAATTGAACCTGGGACCCTTGAGTCCACAGGCCGATGCTCTATCCACTGAGCCAAACTGATCAGGGCAAGAGTCTTTATTCTTTCAAAAAAGCATTATTTATTTAAATATATATATTTTGAAACAATTTTAGACTCACATAAAGTGGTAAGAATAGTACAGAGTTCTCTCCCATTCTTCCCCCTGCTTCCGCAAAGGTAAAGTCTTAGACTCAAAAGGACATTATCGATACTAGGACATTGGCATTCTTCAATACTACCAACCAACCAATAGGCCAAGTTCAGATTTCACCAGTCCCAGGTTTGACTTTTTATTATAGCAAAATAACATCAATGACAACAACAAGAATAATAATACCTAACCACAAGGCTTTTGTAAGCACTACAGAGCATAAAGCACTGACTCCCTTTACATAATTGACCACGGAATATTCACCTCATTCCTAACCTCATATAGGAATGAGAAGAAGGTCTAGCCACAGCAGCTACATGATGTCTCCTAGACCCGTGGTCAGCAAACTGCGGCTCTCAAGCCATTTGAGGTTCTTTGGCCTCTTTGGTTCTATCCCAAAGGCCAGAGTGTGGCTCCTAGGCCAGCTTAGGAGAACCCTAATTAAGTTAATAACAATGTATCTACCTATAGAGTTTAAGTTTTAAAAATTTGGCTCTCAAAAGAAAATTTCAATCTGTTGTACTGTTGATATTTGGCTCTGTTGACTAATGAGTTTGCCAACTGCTGTCCTAGACACTAAATGTGTCTCAACTTAAAATATATATATAATTGATTTTTTACAGAGAGGAAGAGAGAGGGACAGAGAGTTGGAAACATCGATGAGAGAGAAACATCGATCAGCTGCCTCCTGCACACCCCCTACTGGGGATGTGCCCGCAACCAAGGTACATGCCCTTGACCGGAATCGAACCTGGGACCCTTCAGTCTGCAGGCCAACGCTCTATCCACTGAGCCAAACTGGTCTTGGCGTGCTTGGAATTTTTTCTTCAGCCTAGGCTTCCAGTGTAAAGAGTGGTATTGAGCCAGGTCTGATGGGTTAGACTAGAAAGAGGGCCCACTTAACAGTGAGGAGATGCAGGCTGGCTTCGGGGTGCTGGTGATAACACCAAAGGAATGGGCGCATCTTCATCTGTCTCAGGCAGTGCTTTATTTTCTGCTTCCCCAGCCGCCCGGAAAGCAGGCGCTCTTTTCTCATCCCTCGGATATAAAAAGAGCAAAATGCCTAATTATAGCGCGTTCTTTTCCGAGACCCATGCCGATGCCGCCGAGGGAGCGGGTGTGAGTGTGCAGTTTTATTGTAGTTGCTTCTTGCCTGGGTTTGAACATTTCTGCAGACCTGAGTGCGATTCTATTCCATCCCATTGGGCATAGCTAAGCTCTTAGGGCATATGGGCATTTCGCTGTGCTTTCCAGGCACTACAGGGACACAAGAAGGGAAGAGATGACTTTTGTCCCCAGGGAGCTTATAATCGAGGGAGGATGGACACACACGCTGATATTATTTCCTGTGGAATTTATGTATTGCCAGCACTTTTCTTTATCTCGGTAGTAATACTCTCCCAGGCACAGAAAAGTGACTATAAAAGGAATATCTGTTCTAGAAGGTATTCCCTGAAGTTTCTAATATTCTTGGAGGAAAATTCTTTATTCGTCTACTAAATCTTTTTTGAACACATACTATGTGCTAAGCACTTTTCTACGTGTTGCAAGTTCTGCAGTGAACAAGATAGACATTCTTCCTGCTCTACTGGAGTTTATATAATAAAAGCCTAATATGCTAAGTGTCCGGTTGTCTGTTCAACCAATCAAAGCGTAGGATATGCTAAGACCGCTCAACTGCTTGCTATAATGTGCACTGACCACCAGGGGAAAGATGCTCCAACCAGTAGGTTAGCTTGCTACTGAGTCTGGCCAATTGGGACTGAGGGAGATGAGCTGGACACACCCTGGAGCCCTCCTATGTATGGTCCTTCCCCAGCTGGCCAACCTCCTGTGTCCCTCCCCAGCCCCTATGGTGCACTGGTGGGGTCCCTCAGCCTGGCCTGCACCCTCTCGCAATCTGGGACCCCTCAGGGATGTCAGAGAGCCAGCTTTGGCTCTATCCCAAAGGCCAGGCAGAGGGGCCCCACCGGTGCACCAATTTGTGCAGTTTATCTTCCAATAAAAGAGAAATACGGAAAGTCGTGTCCAAATTGGAGAAAGCAGGTTGAAGAGCACCCGATGAAGTGTAGGATGCCACCAGAAGGTAGAATTGGCAGCAGTAGGAGCCTTTGGGTTCTCTTCCTTTTCCTCACTCCTGTTTTGTGGCAAAAGACCCCCTTCCTCCTCCTTACAGTGAGGACTGATCGACTCAGCCAACACTTCCGTCTGAGGAACATAATGTGGCCAGCGAGAAATCTCAATTTCCTGTTCAGTGGGACAGTCCTGTCCTTTGTGGAGGAAGATTTTGTCCTCTGGAGTATCAAGACCCTTACATTAGTCAAGTCCAGAATTGTAGGCTATTTATTAATAGGAGAAAACAACATATTATCTGAAAAGAGTAAGGCTTTCATATCAAAACCTAAGAGCCACCATAATGATTCTCCTAACTTTTCTTGCCTCAAGCCTCATACAGCACCAGTCAATCACAAATCAAATCAATCAAGTCGGTCCAATCAAATCAGATCAAATAATGGCATCAGAGGGCTCCTGTAGGCCAACTGGCAGAGATGGACCAGCTGGAGAGCATTCTCTTGCTCTGGGACTCCCTCAAAATCGGCAGCCTATGTGTTACTTAATAATTACTTCTGGTATCTTCTGCTAATTGGATAGAGAAAAAATTGCATTAGGCAGATCGATATCTGCATGCTAGGTGCCAGAGGCTGTATTGATTTGCTCCACCAGGAAGACTACATCTGGACTGGTAGATGCAATTGAAGTCAGCACCTCCTTAAGCTTAGAGTAATCCACTGTGATTCTCCAAGACCCATCCGTCTTCTGTGCACATCACACAGGCAAACTAACTATAATAAGATCGTGATGGGGTTGATCTCCAAGCCATGGTCCGTGGCGTCAATCTTGGCATTCCTACGGGGGTTGGTATTGTTTTTGGTTTACTGTGTTTGTATGGAGGAGAGCTCCGGGAGCTTTCCTTTGATCCTCCTTTCATAAACCCCTCACTCCACAGCTGATCCGAGAGTACCCTTTCCTCCCGTGAACTCGGGAACTGCGGACATGACCAAGATGGGTTCCTGTAGCCACGGAACCATCTGTCAGAAGGTATAGGCCGAATCTCTGCTCACCAGCCCCACGCTGGCCTCCATTCACAGTTGTGTTGTGAGGTCCCAGGAATTGATGATAATTCAGTCCAGTGATGCCACAAACACCTGTGTATCTCCCCTTTCCTACTGCACAGTTACCATGGCAAAGGGCCGTTACATTCCTGTGGGGAAGATTTACAACTCATATCTGTGATATGATTGTAGGCTCCTTCTTCAAGGTCCCTCCCCCCTCACTCCCCCCCCCCCCCCGAGGGATTCTGGGTCCCAGAATCACACGTTGGGCAGAAGAATGAGACACCTTCTCCAGGGACTTCTCAGGAGGACTTCACAACCGTGGCCTCAGAGATCTCGCTTCTGCTTCCTAATTAAGGACCCATGGGACTCTCGCTGCAAAGGAGTCTTAGACATACATTCTTGTTGCAAGCCCAGCCTCTGACGCAGGGTTTGCAACTTGAGTGCCATCACTATTGGAGGACAGAAGCTTTGTTTGTGGATGGGGACCATGTACACTGTAGGATATTTAGCAACATCCCTGGCCTCTAGCCACTAGATGCCAGAATGCACCTCCTCCTTCCACCCCTGGTTGTGACAATCAAAAATGTTTCCAGCCATTGCCTAATGTCCCCTGGAGATGGGGGGAGGGGAAAACCTTGCCTCCTATTGAGAAGTACCCCTCTAGGGTGATGAAGGCATGCTAGAAGGGGTAGGACTGGGGCTAAGTCAGCTGCCACAGAATAGATTAGTGGGAGGTGAGTGTAGGGGAACAAGAAATTCCATGCTATCACAAGGATCCTGATACAAATAAAAATGTCATTTTAGATATACTAAAACCTATTACCGGAGTAGAATGGAAGGGTCTAACTAGATAGCGGTGAAGGAGATAGAGGTGAACGCCAGACCGTTTTTTTTTTTTCAATGATGTTGACAATTTGGGTTTAGAAAAAAGAGAAGCTCTTTCAACATGGTTTCTCCCAGGTACACTCACTTGAAAGCCCTCTCTTTGCTTGAGGTTCCGTCAACTTGGCAGGGATGGTTCTTAGTGTTTATGAGTGCCGGGTGTCCTTCATCTGTCTGCGTTTAACTGTCTTGCAAAAACCAATACGAGTCCATAAATGCAGCATTGCTGTCAGTGCAATCTGACAATTCACTGCCCTCCTGACCTTTATTCCTTAACCCAGGTTCTACTGGGGCCATTTTTTTTTTTAAACAACTCAGTTTGTTTTTAAGTCATTTTGAAAACAAAGATAATCTGAGAAAATAAAATTTGTGGAATACACTCATTAACTAAGTACGGTGATTATGTCACCATAAGGGAAATATGTTTTCTTCTGCAACTCCAGGACAAGCTGCTGTCCTGAGGCAGCTCTAGGAAGCTGGCTGACCAAAGTGCAGAGGGGGGAGAGTCCACATGCCTGTGGATGAAGAGTTTGTCTCCTGCCCAGCCAGCATGGCTCAGTGGTTGAGGTTGACCTATGAACCAGAAGGTCAGGGCTTGATTCCTGACCAGGGAATGTGCCCAGGTTGCAGGCTCAAACCCAATAGGAGATGTGTGGGAGGCAGCCAATCAATGATTCTCTCCCATCACCCTTTCCTCTCTGAAATAAGTTGTTTTGTTTTTTTAAAGAGTTTGTATCCTGTGTAGCTATAACGATGTCAGTCCCATGGGAAAGTGTTTTGGAGACAGGAATCCCAGTCATGGAAGAGAAAGTAACGCCATGTTGTGTGACACAGATGCTAAGAATACAATGGAGCAGCCAGCTCGAATCTTTACCTCAACACAAGTCCTGAGGTGGGATAGGAGACTGAGTCAGCAGGATTTATTTTGCTTTTTCCTAATATACTGGTTGGTACTGGTATATTAATTAGGCACTTAACCATGAGCTCAGTTCTATGAGAGATCAACGTGGAAGGCATTGCCCGCCATGTGCAATTGTATCAATTATTCATTTAGTGAGAACTCACAACATGCAAGCACTGGTTGAACTGCTTTGTATACATTTACCTCATGAAGTATTGGAAATAACCCTAGAAGGGATAGACTCTCCTTTTTTCCATCTCACTTAGTAATATGTGGGGTCCAAATGGGTCAGATATTCATAATGTTGACACCAAATTCCTACCAAGATGCGACCTTTGCCATCCAATGGGAGTAGGCATTTGGTTATTGAGAAAACACACATCAATGGCCCCTTCTGATTCCCCAATGCAATCACCTTCACTGATGGGTGTCAAGGGAGGAAGGCAGCACCCGGGGAAACAGTGAGGAAGACAAGCAGGAGCCCAGTTAGCCAGGGAAGACCGGAAGTTCTGCCATTCAAGCTTAGGTTACAAGGCTCCATGCATCCTGGATCCTCTCCTGGACATTTCTATGCACCTTTACCCAATCCAACTTCTACTTAGTCACCTTTATCTTTTTCTTTTTAAAATATATTTTATTGATTTTTTTAAAGAAAGATCTTTTTTTTTTAAATATATTTTATTGATTTTGTACAGAGAGGAAGGGAGAGAGATAGAGAATTAGAAACATCAATGAGAGAGAGTCATCGATCAGCTGCCTCTTGCACACCCCCTACTGGGGATGTGCCCACAACCAAGGTACATGCCCTTGACCGGGATCGAACCTGGGACCCTTCAGTCCCCAAGCCGACACTCTATCCATTGAGCCAAACCAGTTTCGGCTATTTTATTGATTTTTTTACAGAGAGGAAGGGAGAGGGCTAGAGAGTTAGAAACATTGATGAGAGAGAAACATTGATCAGCCGCCTCCTGCACACCTCCTACTGGGGATGTGCCTGCAACCAAGGTACATGTCCTTGGTTGGAATTGAACCTGGGACCCTTGAGTTCATAGGCTGATGCTCTATCCGCTGAGCCAAACAGGTCAGGGCAGTCACCTTTATGTATTTAATGTCCCCTGTAGTCCTGAAAGAGAGTGGCCAGGTATTACTGTGCCCATCCCTTGGGTGAGACAATTCTCGCACAGATTTCACTACCAACCAGCATCTGACTGTATCCTACTGACTGTGCCATAGACCTTGGCTGTAGACTCCTATCCCTGTGAGGTCAACAATCCCCTCCCTGCTGGCCCCTCCCTGGCACGGGGACTCCGAGTGGCCTCGGCCACTCCGTGACAAGGAGGAAGCCCTGTCAGACTAAGTAGATCTTGTAGGGTCTCGGTGGAGAGAGGCGCCTTTCACCGGGGAAGCCGCAGCTTGAAGGCTGGAGGCTGTGAGAGATAAATGAACCTTCCCTCGGATCGTGTCCAGCCTGCCAAGCAAACTGGAAGTAACTACTTTATGGGGAGTGCTTACTGCCACTGTGGTGGCAGGGATTTGATTTCGCCACTTAACAGACCCATCTGTTCCCGCCTTGGCAGGCGCGCTGGCTGCGTGTCACCTGGGGCCCTGACACTCTCGGGCCTTGATGGCCGGGCATGTCTGAGGCGCCGACGTGGGGGGTATGAGAGAGAGAAGACCTGGCTTCCACCCCGGTCTAGCCAGGGAGGTGGGAAAGCATGTGATGTGATACATACCCATAGAAGCATGTTCGTATTAAAAGAGTGGATCAGATTGTAGGGCGTCATCCAGAACATCGGCAGCCATGTACTGTGGTCACAGCCGTTAGCCTCTTTCTGTCACCTCTCACTGTGTGATCTTGAGCAAGTGACATAATCTCTGTGTGCCTCAGTTTTCTCAGTAATGGGCATAATCATGTTAATCTCACTGAGCAGCAAGTAAACACTCTATCCACTGAGCCAAACCAGTTAGGGCTGTCCTTTCCTTTTTAAAAAATATGTTTTATTGATTTCAGAGAGGAAGGGAGAGGGAGAGAGAGGTAGAAACATCAATGATGAGGGAGAATCGTTGATCAGCTGCCTCCTGCAGGCCCCCTACTGGGGATTGAATCTGCAATCCCAGGCATGTGCCCTGACTGGGAATTGAAGTGTAACCTCCTGGCTCATAAGTTGACGGTCCACGCACTGATCCACCCGGGCCAGGCTGTCTTTTCTTGCCTGATGCCAATGCCTTGAAAGCCAGGGTTGTATATATTTTGCCTGCGTTTCAGTGATTTCAGGAGCAAAGGTCCCTGTTAGAACATCTTGGCTGGAAGCAAAAGCCCCGAGTGTTACTGGTTAATTAATGGCTTCTAATAACAGGAGGGCTACTCGTTCTATGCGATCCCTTTGGCTTTCAGATGTCTCCTGGGCTGACTTAGCACAGTAGGCGAGGGCACATTCATTGCATATTCATTACAGAAGATAAAGAACCTTTCGATTTTGAAGCATTTTAACATGAAGGTTCGAGCGTATGAGTGGAGCCGTAAAATGTTTAAGTGTTGATTGACTAATCTCTGAGAACTCCGGGACTTAGATTTGACACAATATTAGTGAGCGTGTTCCCAGCACACAGGGCAATTACGGATGACAGCCCATCTATGGCGCTAATGGAACAAATAATGATTGTGTAAAGTCTTCGAACAGATGGGCGGCTATTTCTGTTTCTACAGAAGTCGATGCTCAAGATAAAAGTAAATTCATTTTCTTCTAACCAGGGAATTTTGTTGATGATATGAGAAAACTCATTCCTCATAAAGAATGAGCATTAGCCTGTCATTGACTCAGAGGGCCTGGAAAACTCCCAGGCAAATGGTAATCACTTTCCCAGATATTTATTGAATAAAAATAGCATTATCTATCAATTACAGGAGCAGCAAACTGGTGGCTTGTGTATAGTGGTCTTATCCACAGTGTTTTTAAAAAAAATAGTGAGATTTCGCATCTCTTTGATAAGGGAAGTTCCCTATACATAAACGTGGCCCCTTTTTATTCATATTTATTAGCTGCGTGGCCTGTGTATTCATTTGAGTTTACAACCCTTCCTTCAGTACTTCATCTGCCCTAATTTGTTTTTCATTGAAATGTCTTTCTAATGAAAATAACACCTAGACTATTGTGAGTAGTAAAAGAATATATCATTGAAGCAGGATTGCTCTAAGAGGCACATTAGAAAGTTATTTCTGCTATCTTTTGATGGTTTAAAATCATGGCCACAATAATCTTTGACACTACTGAAAGAAGAATCTATGTCTTTTGTCTCTTTTTCCTCCCCTTGAATCCAGACAGGCATATGACTCAATGGAAAGCAATAGAATGTGCTGGAAGTAGCTCTGTGTCTTCCCAGTGTAGGTTATCAAAGAGGAGGTCAACCACTCTGAGGCCGCCATATTGTGGGGAAGCCCAAGCCACATGACTTTGGGGGCTGCAGCCATCAGCTCCACCTGAGCACCCAGTCAGTAGCCAGGGGTGAGTGATAATGCTTCCACGTGGTCTCAGATTCCAGCCCTCAAGTCAGTCTTTGTCCCCGAGATCTAGGTGAGGCCTCAGGCACCGTGGGCAGGGAAAATCATTCCCTCTGGGCCCCGTCTGGACTTGAATCCACCAAACGTGGAACCATGGAAATGGAAATAGCTAAGTCCTAGTGTAGCTTTGCACACAGCAATCAGAATTCGGATAGAGCTATTTCAAAATGTATTTGAAGTAATTGTAACTAAAGAACACACACACTGCCCTCGCTGGTCTGGCTCAGTGGATAGAGCGTCGGCCTGCAAACTGAAGAGTCCAGGTTCTATTCCAGTCAGGGGCACATGCCCAGGTTGCAAGCTCGATCCCCAGTAGGGGGCATGCAGGAGGCAGCCAATCAGTGATTCTGTCTCATCATTGATATTTCTCTTTCTCCTTCTCCCTTCCTCTCTGAAATCAATTATATATATAATTTTTTTTTAAAGAACGCATACACTGATCTGAACCTCTCTCTGTAGAATGAGGGTGATCATTTCCATGAGATTAAGAATGAAAGCATATATGTGCCAATCCCAGTGCCTGCACTTGGTAGGTTCTTGCTTTTAGAAAGAGTTAAAACAGCCGAAACGGTTTGGCTCAGTGGATAGAGCGTCGGCTTGGGGACTGAAGGGTCCCGGGTTCGATTCCGGTCAAGGGCATGTACCTTGGTTGCGGGCACATCCCCAGTGGGGGGTGTGCAAGAGGCAGCTGATCGATGACTCTCTCTCATCGATGTTTCTAAACTCTCTATCTCTCTCCCTTCCTCTCTGTACAAAATCAATAAAATATATTTAAAAAAAGAAAAAAAAAGAAAGAGTTAAAACAAGCATAATTTATCCCTATGAAATACTGGTTTTACCATAGAAATGTAGGAGGGATACTAGTACATAATGATTTCATCTTATCCACACCCCACCCCCCACCCCAAATCCTAACCCCTCACTACCCAATGGAACTAGTTAGTACTAGAGAAATCATTTAGCTTATGGGTGAGAAGGCTAGTTAATGGAAGGCATACTACATACAGGCAGCATTCTAGGCAGCTTGGCAAAAGAACAAAAACATGAATTTTGTTTTTACCCTTTAATCAGTGCAACTGGGACTTGTATGTTTTTCAGATAATTGAAAATATTAATTCCAGGAATCCTAAAACATTTGATACTTTAGGTACCATTATTTTTACTTACCACATAACACAGCCATTCCACCCTCCACGAGTATGTACACAACATTTACAGTTTGTATCTCCAGGACCAAAGCGCCCCCTCCCTTTTTTTATAGATGTGGATTCCCTAATTGGGGTTTCATATTGCCTTTGTTGCATTAAACCACACCTGTGATGTATTGGCTGTGTTTTTACTTCACTTCTTGAAAGAGGAATGAGAACTTAATGGAACTCGAGAAGCCGTTGAGTGCCGACCCCCTTCATGTTTTGCAGTCCAATTAGATAGCTATTCTTTAAGCCACTCACCAGCTATTGATCCCTTTTGAAGCACTTACCTTAGCTTTGAACACCTATTTTCCTTTCTGAGCTCCTATTACACAGGTGGTTACACCTCTGAATTGGTCACGGCAGCTCCCTCATGTCCTCGATACATCTTTGGGTCTGTATTATAGAAAAATTGCATGAAGAGGTTATAGTGCTGTGTGGAAGGGAAAAGGGGGTTTACAACCTTCCACCCTGGTTATGCCCAGGTGGTGGACTAGATCCCCGGTGGGGAGCATGTAGGAGGCAGCCAATTAATGTATAATCTCTTCCGCTTCTGAAATCCTTCTCTGCTTGCTTATCACATTGTTCATTGTGTTTATCATGTCTGCATCCATATTCTTGATGTGAAGGTTTGGGGCAGCTTTCAGTTTGCTATCACATAGTAGGAACCAGCATGTTGAGTTAAGCATCTGTGAGCTCCAAGGCAGAAAGGAGATCCCTTATGTTACCCCAAAGACACCTGACATTTCATCAGTCCACTCTGCAGGGCCTCTGAAGACACAGGGATCATTTCCAAAATGATCGTCAGGGACCAAGACTCAAATGGTTTTACTTTTCCAAGTTGCCTCCCTGTTAGATCTTTACTGTGAATCACGAGAGATCCCCATACCTACAAGACCAACTGTGGTTGGGTCGAATGGACCCTTATGCGAAATTTTATTAAAAATCACTTATAGTCTAGCCAAAGAGGAAGTTCTTTTTTCCCTTTTGTGCTCTCTTGCACCTGTTTTTGTGTTGTGTGTTTTTTACAGGAAAGAGAAAGGATAATTTGGCAGACAAGAAATTGTTTTTAGTGTAGCATGTAGGCTATAGAACATATCGAGGCTATAATCAGCTCTCCATCCCTCTAAATTGAGTTGGTGCTATTTTACCAACTTAATGAGTTGTTAGTTATCTTGATTTTTCCCTAATGTCTGGCCTTGAGGCTTGGGAAGGCTTTCATTTTCTAACCCAGAAACCAGAAAACATCTTTGCGTGTTTCCTCAGGCTTATAGCATCTTCACACTAAGGCATTAAGAGAAAAATAAAAACCCTATAGTTTCAGAAACAGATGACGGTCAGGATAAAGTGGAAAACACCTTGCCAACTCTGGAAAGTCATAGGATCCTAGAGTTAGAAGGACCATAAACTCCAGAAACCTGCTGTGGGGACTGTAGGAAAGACTTCACAACAAGAGAACAACCTGAAGAGACCACCTGCTCAGAACATTGCTTATGGAAATATTGAAAAGTCACACAAAGACTATCCATGAGATTCTGGGAAAATATGCAACAGAATGAAGCTCTGGCTGCCAAAGCAGGACTCCCTGGCCTGCCATGATAGAGGAATCCTGATAGACGGACTTTCCATGAAAGACTGCCAATAGCTGTTGCACTGGAAATGAGGACTTGTTTGATCCAATCCCCTCAAAGTAAGTGGCCGCCATGTTGGCCATCTGTCATGACTGACTGGCAAATGGAAACCACTGGAGAAACCAAACTGCTATTTACCAGGGGTCATTAAAGAAGAAAGTCTCCTTGTTCAAGGAACATAGGAAGATGCAACCTTTGTTGAGGCCATATGTTTTAGGAGTTCAGTCCCCTGATTAGGAAAATAAACCACTGTTTCTTCAACTGGGACTACTAATTTTAAAGCAAAATGGGTTCAATTATGTAGAAGGTAGAAAAATATGTTTGTTACTAAAAATAAAATAAATGTCCCTGGCCTGGTAGTTCAGTTGGTTAGACCATCACCCTGAGATGCCAGAGTGTGGGTTCGATCCCCAATCAGAGCACATATGCAAGAATCAACCAATGAATGCACAAATAAGTGAAACAAGAAATTAATGTCTCTTTTTCTCTCTCTCTTACTAAACAGTTAATTATTAAAAAAAAGAAAAGAAAGAAATCATTGAGGTCACGTATCTACCCAAGGCTGAATTTATTTACAACAGATCTAAATAAGATCATGTCTCCCTGACACATGAATCTTTCCCCCGAGGGAGAATGGAGTACCTTCTAAGGAAGACCATTCTGGGTTTTAGTTATCTCTGGTTACTGGATATTGCTTATACATACCAATTTCATCCCATTACCTTCAATGAGACAAAACCTACGTCTCTGACATCTCCCCAGCAGTCCTAAGCTTATGTCTTATCTCTGGGCTAATTAAAGCAAATTGGGTTTTGACTTGGAAGACTCAAATGATGGCCCTTCACATGATCTCCGACAAGCTTTCGATGTCTGTGTCTTCAGTTCCTCTGTGAAATATAGTTCGTCACCCATCTTAGCGAATACTTGCTGCTCTGGCATCTTTTATATCTCTCCCAAATTGTCCTTTGTCCGGGCTTACCACTCCCTGTGGCCTCAGCGGTTCTGGGAAAAATCAAAGATGATTCATTACGTTGGCAAAAGAGCAGCAACTCAGTTTGGAGAGACGGAGAGGTGATTACAACCTGGATATGTTCTATAGTCTACATGTTACCATAAAGAAAACACATTTTTTGAAAATGATCTGATTTGCATTCTCCTTGGTTTCCTTGGTCAGGATAATCATTGTTAGACCCAGGTAACCAGAAATCAGAACCCAATGAAAACGCTGGACTACGGAATTTATTTGGGATTAGATCTTCCAGAATATGGGAGGAGCTGGAGAAGTCGGGTCCAGAAAGGGGAGTTATATAAAGAGGATTAGAGAAAAGTCACTGCCCGGCCCTCCCAAGGCATGCACACTGGGGAACCAGCCATGACCTATGGGGAGTCCGGGAAGCTTGATATATCCAGCTGCCAAAGTGGGGCCACAAAAGGGATCTGGCAAAGAAGTTTCTGGAAGGCTGTCATCTCTTTGCCTAGTGGTGAACCAGGGTCACCATTGGTCCATCAGGCCTGTGGTCAGAAAGAATAACCTATATAGGGAAAAGCTGGGACCAGTTGGACCTTGTCAGCACCTCTTGATCTGTCTGTCACTTCATCTAACCACATGAGTCTTGGAACATCCATTCAGAGTGATCTGAATGGTCCCCGGAGGAGACAAGGGTGGGGAAGGGAGTGGGGCTGTGCACCCCGTGGTATTTTGTGGAAGAGTCACACTCCAGGGGCCAAAGAGCCGCACGTGGCTTGAAAGCCGCAGTTTGATGACCACTGACTTAAGGAATAGTCTGGAATTGACTGAACCACTACAACGTGGGGAAGAAAAGAAAACTAGCTCTTCCTCTCTGTTTGGCATCTCTGCTGGGAGGTGCCGGGACCAACACTGCTAGCCTGCCGTCATCTCTGACTCTGAAACTGCTTTTGTGAATATGAAGATATTCCGATAGGTGTATCGACTGACTATCGCTTTAGATTTATCTCTGTTTAAAGAACTGCCATTTCTGTACTTATCTTACCCACCGAGAAAGAGAAGTCTTGAATTGGTGTGTGTGTGTGTGTGTGTGTGTGTGTGTGTGTGAACAAGCACACACTGTAAATGCGATAGAGCGTCTGTCACCCAGAGAACTCACTGTACACAGCGTTTCATTGTTCAGGGAGTCGCAGCATTTCAGATTGACCTTGAAGTTTTTTGTTTGTGTGGTTTTTTTTGTGTTGTTTTTTTTTTAAAGTGAATTGATCCACTGGAACAAGCATAAAGCCCGCTTTGGTGGAGCTAAGTGTAAATTGTTAAAAAATGGCCCGGAATAACATCTGCCTTGGAGAATGCCTTAATCAGCGCGGTGAGAAGTGAAAGTTGAACGATCGACTGCAGGGGCCTCTAAAGGGGACGGTAAACAAAGGATGAAAGAGTTCCGTGCATGGCTTGTAACTGATGCCATGCAACACGTCAAGAGCCATCTGCCTCAGACTTATCCGAACTGTCATCGAGCATTCTAATCCAGGCGAACGGGGCACGGCCAGAACAACCTATGGAGCTTGCTGAAGGCTTATCAAAAGCGTTGTAAATAAAGAAGAGGAAGAAGAAGAGAAAGAAAACAACCCGCCCCATCCACTGTGTAGCCGCAGACTGCAGCCAGCTTGCCCATGGCTTTGAAATCCAATCCCATGCCTCTTGTCTGGCAAACTGTACTCAGTGGCAAAATGGGTTTGCGCTGTGCTCAGCCATTCTCGCTTTGTGCCATGGGGAGACGAATGCACGGTTTCCTAACAGCATGGGAAGTGCGGTTTATTACGCAGGATGGGTTGGGCCTTACCACGCATGTGTGTGCAGAGATGCTCAGCTTTCTCTTCCGTCGGTGAGGGTCACGCGCCCACGTCCTGGCTGAGTGGTCTTCGGCACGTTGCTTAACGTTCCTGGATTATTCGATTCATCTGAAAGGCTGAGATTACGTGATGGCCCAGATCAGAGACAGGCCTGAGCTTCTGCGTGTGAAACACTGAAGCCAAGGATGGCAGAGACAGGTCATGCTTCCCTTGCTTTCCCAGGTTCCTTGGTAGCCACGTTGGGGCCCTGTCGCTCGTTCTGGCCAATGGACTGTTGGTAATGAAGAAATGTGCCTGGCCCAGGTGGCTCAGTGGTTGAACATCGACCCAGGAACCAAGAGGTCAGGGTATGAGCCCGGGCTGTGGGCTCGATCCCCAAGTAGGGAGTGTGCAGCTGATCAGTGATTCTCTCTCAGCATGGATGTTTCTCTCTCTCCCTCCCACTTCCTCTCTGAAATCAATAAAAATATATTTAAAAAGTAAAAAAATAAACAAGCCTACTAACATAGAAAGATCCATAATGTATGGTAAAATAAAAGGGATGTTTTAAATCCTTGTGGACTGTATGTATGAGCCTATTTATGTCTGCATTTATGAAGTTATATGTTGTCTATATTACAGTTTTAGAATTTTAAGTTGTAATTTATATGTTTAATTATATTTGCATATATATGTGTGTATGTGTATATGTGCATATATATATATATATATATATATACATATATATACACATATATGCACATATACACTGAGTGGCCAGATTATTATGATCTCTGAACACATAATAATCTAGCCACTCAGTATATATATATATATATATATATATATATATATATATATATATATATATTACAGGCCTAGTGCATGAATTCATGCATGGATGGGGTCCAGCCAGCCTGGCTAGAGGGAGGGGACATGGGCGATTAAACAGCCTGCTGGTCAAACTCCTGGCCAAGGGGGATAATTTGCATATTAGCCTTTTATTATATAAGATATGCACTGAGTGGCCAGATTATTATGCGTTCAGAGCTCGTCATCATCTGGCCACTCAGTGTGTATGTATCTTTATTTATTTGTACCTTTTTGATTTGCATATACATGCATATCCTTTCTAAAATTTTTTAATAGATCCACATTTGAGCAGTTTATATTTGGGTGTTTTAGGTGGTAAGGTTAGACATGAAATTTATTTTTAGTCCTATTTTCATAGTTCTTTTCTTTGTGTACGTATTCCTTTTATAATAAGGAGAAAGCGATTTCAACTTTTAAGAAAGAGGAAGAAACTGATTGAGGATGGCCTTCGTGTTGGGGTGTGGATAACAGTCTCCTCTCAGGGCCTCCTCCATGCGTGATGGGTACGGTTTCTTACAGGCTGGTCACGTCTGCTCTTATAAGGAGAGGTGCTATGAAATGGGCTATTTCTGACTCATATAAAGCATTTTGCACTGAAAAGTACCAACTAAAAAAGTAATTTTTATTTTTATTTATTTATTTTTTTAGTATTATCTGTCACTTCTCTAAAAGTAATTGCACCTCTCATGTTATAATAAGTAGGAATATGTTTGCTAGGTCCCAATAAAAAAGAGATAGAGGGGGGGGAAAAAAAGATAGATTGATGCTTTAAGAACCAGAAGACAGACACCTGCTGCCTTGTGCAGTCAGGGCGGAGAATTCCTAGCTTTGTGGAAAACCACAGCAGCTGCCACGGACTGGGTGCTTCCCATTTGACAGGCCGGTGCTGAGCATGTCCATGCAGAGTCTCCTTCCATGCTCACCACAGTCCTGTTAGGCCAGTTCCGTTATTATTCCCCTTTTGTAGGTGAGAGAACTGAGTTTAAGTCATTTAGTAATAACTCGGTTAAGGAATTTACATTTAAGTAACTTATTGAGGTTTCAAGCAAAAAAAAAAAAAAAAAAAAAGTGCCAGAGTCATTGATTTGCCTGGCAATTGAGGGCTGATCAGATTCCAGATGGCGGAACAGCTGGGTGCCCGGAGAGGGATCAGGAGAGATGAGATGAATCTAGATCATGTTGCCACTAGTTCTTGGTAAATGTCTTCCCCTTGGGTTAGAATAAATGTGGCAAATAGAACGTCCATGTGTTTACACACTCACTCGCAAGAGAGTACTAGTAAAGCTATCCACATGATGATTCTATGTATCTGTGTCTCCATCTACATGGATCCCAACAAGGAAAGGGAATGGAGTGGAGAGGCCACAGATGCCAGACGTCAAGGCGTTTGTGAATGCTGGGAGGCAGAACGAAGACTAGTCATTAGCTGGGCAGGACGGAGGGAGCTGACCCTGGAGTGGATGGTGTAAGTGGATGAGGCAGAGGTGTCTGCTCTGGTGATTGGTGTAAATGTGCAGACCCTAAAGGCATCCCACAGACCATGGGTATCTCTATTTATCAACTTAGTTGCTTTCCCAGGTTATTTGAATCTGTTTGGTAGAATTCTTATTTTCCAATGCATTACTTGGTGGTTGCTTATTTTTTATTATTACTTCGTGCCTGATGCATAAAGATTCATGCAGAATGGACCTTCCTTACCCTGGCTGCCTGCACAGCCTTTGCTCTGTCTCAGAGCCGCCTTTCCACCTTCCCAAGCTGCCTAGAGACCCAGAGCAACTGAGGCAGTCCATAATGTCTGTGTCCTGCCTCAAGCCACTGGGTGCCTGTATATCCTAATTAACCCACCATCTTTGTTGGGTTAATTTGCATACCCACTCCTGATTGGCTGGTGGGTGTCGCAACGGTATAGCCAATTTGCATCTTTTTCTTTTATTAGTGTAGATTATTATTAATATTTGGCTTTTTCTTCTTTGTGTCAAAAAGTTCTGAGCTTTTTATATTTTGAAAGTTATCTTTACATTGTAAGAATCTCAAGCAATACTGAAATGTAAGAATAACAAAATGTCTTCACCCTCCACGTGATGCTCTAGCTGTGCTATCTGACATGGTGTCCACTAGCTACATGTTCACCTTAAATTTAGATGAATGAACAAAAACTAAACTTAAAAGTCCAGTCCCTTGGTTGTCCCAGAGCAGTGGTCGGCAAACTGAGTCTCTCAAGCCACATGTGGCTCTTCCAAAAATACCACGGCCTGGGCGAGTCTATTTTGAAGAAGTGGCATAAGAAGATGCTTAAATTTAAAAAATTTGGCTCTCCAAAGAAATTTCAATCATTGTGCTGTTGATATTTGGCTCTGTGGACTAACGAGTTTGCCGACCACTGGTCTATGTGCGTAAGAAGAGAGCAAAGAATAGCTTTGGTTCATTTGATACTAAATCTCGACTTTCTATGACTGTATATTTCTGCCTCAGCTTTTAAGAAATTGCCGCACAGTGTTCTATGCCTCTGATGTATTTAACCACTCCTCTATTATGGAGCATTTAGTATTTTGAATTATATATGTGTATATTTCTCATATATACATGCATTACGTGTATATGTATACACTGAGTGGCCAGATTATTATGATCTCGCACACACAACCAGAGTTCTCTCCAACCCTCCTGCTTCCAAGGGAAAAGACAAAGGACAGGATGTTCTGAGACTTCCCTGACGCAGGTCAAGATTAAAAGATCAAGTTCAGGTGTGTGAGGCTGCGAGCTCTCTGCTCAGCGTCTTACGTGTATCTCTTTCGGACCTCATTGCCCTGAAATGGGCACCTGCACTTTCTAGATGAGCCCCTTGGGCCCTGAGAACATGAGTCATTTGAGGAAACCAACCAAAAGATATGCGGTCAGCTTACCGTGTGGGCCCGGGCCACCTGCTGGGAAGACCAGAGTTCGTAAGCACTGTTCATCCTCCTTGATCATTCTCACATTTCGTTGAATCCCATGAAAGTCAACCCGTTATTTTATGTGTCATTAAGACACTGGAGAAAACCAGTGCCCATCCAACTGGTGCCCTGCTTTCTTATCACGTAGAACTTCTACTTATTACCCATCGAAATATTTCTCTTACATTCTTTTATTTTTTAGTCCTTACTGGAGGATATTTTCTCCATTGATTTTCAGAGAGAGAGAGTGGAGAGAGAGAGAGAGAGAGAGAGAGAGAGAGAGAGAGAGAGAGAGAGAGAGAGAGAGAGAGAGAGAAACATGGAGAGAGAGACATGGGGAGAGAGACAGGGAGAGACATCAATATGAAAGAGACACACTCCTTGGCTGTCTTCTACACTAGACCCGACTGAAACTACTGAAACTGGGGATTGAACCTTCGACACCAGTATGTGCCCTTGACAGGGACTGAACCCAGGACCCTTGGTGTGAAGGCCAACACTATAACCCACGCCAGCCAGGGCTTAAATCCATTGAGACACACCTTCATTGCACAGAGAAAGCACAACATAGCTGACATAAATATAATAATATATAGTAGTTAGCCTGTACATTGAGATGTGTTGGCTTTGATGCCTTGAAGATGATTGGAGTAGCATTTGGGTTTTCACCTGCAGTTTCCATGTATCCATTAGAATCCTGGGCAGAAACAATTTGCTCAAGAGAATCTATTATTGTCTCCCTGTGGGCCCTGGACCCCAGTCTGCACGTGTGGAGCAGGCAGTGTGACCCCTCATTGCATCGTGACTGCCACCTGGCCAACAGCCATGATCATATGCACCCAGTTTCACAGATGCAAACAGGTGAAAATACACGTGTTAGAGTCTATGAATATGGAAATGTTATCTCTGGTCGTAATCTAGATGGTTTCCATTTAGGCTAAAATGCTTTCTTCCCATTGACAGAGGAAGGGGATTTCTGCTGGCCTTATAGGCTTATTTTTTGGTGGTGGGGGGGAGGGGGGGAGAGAAGGGGGAGGGGAAATATAGTCTTCTGGTTGCTGGGTTTCAGTAATCCCAGCAACAACAACATTCACGAATTGGATTATTTTAGTGGAAAAGCCAGGCCTCTCCACCCTTTGCAAGCTCTGGGATTTAACCATGTTTGAGAAGGTTTCCCACTGAAACTCCTGGGCTTTTTAACTTATGTGGAGTCTTCAGCACAATCTAATCTGATAGCCGAGGACGGCTTTGTCAGAGCAAAGTCAAGTACTGGCAATCCCTCCGGAACCTCAGGAGAATGAATGAAAGAGAAAGGACTTAAAGCTGGAAGATTGAAGTAGAAGTTTGAAATCTTTTAAAAAAAACTGGACAACGGGACCCCTCCAGAACCTGCTCATGCTGGCTCTGGAATGTGACTAGAAAAACAACCTCTGGCGGCAAAACATAAATAAAGAAATAAAAATGGATCTTGGGATGTCATCTCATCTATTGCAGAAGGTGCACCCCGGCCAGATCCCATTACGGTGTGGTGAGCTAGGACGTCAGCCACGTCAGGGAGCACTCGGAGCTCCGGGCCCGGGGAAGCATGCATGCCGTCGGAGAACATCCATCACAAGTTATCTCATCGGGGAGTGCCGCTCCCCCTCCTGCTCCCCGGCATGGGAAGCTTGGAAGCTCGGAGCGTGTGGGTGACGGGCCCTCGGCATCGCAGCACCCGCATCTCCCAGACGTGCTCTCAGCCAAGTTGACATGCGCCATGGGGACATGAGAAGTCAGTGTTATCTCTCGGCTCCTGCAGTTTCTATCCGCCAGAAGCACAGCTGCTATCGGCAATCTCAGTGTCCATTCGGATAACGTGTCCACCTCTGCGTGTTATGTCACAGTAGCTAATAAAGATGGATATCAATTAAATGCCGGGCTGATGGGTAAGGAGCGGGGAATACGAGAAACTGGAATGCTTTATTTTTCTTAGCCTGACGTCTTCAGGGTCCTCACTATCCATTCTATGTTGTTTCTCTTAATGCTCTAAAATGAGGGTAATCCTGAGTACTGTACTTGGAGCTTAATCCAGGGCGTGTGACTGTGTGACTCTGGAAAGCCTGCAACTTGTTTTTCAAAAACATTTTTATTGATTTATAGAGAGGAAGGGAGAGGGAGAGAGAGGGATAGACACATCAATGATGAGAGAGAAACATGGATCAGTCGCCTCCTGCACGCCCCACACGGGGGATCCAGCCTACAACCCAGGCATGTGCCCCAAATTGGGAATCAAACTGTAACCTCCTGGTTCACACATTGATGCCCAACCACTGAGCCATGCCGACCGGGCTACAGCCTCCACTTTGCTTTGATTCCCCCCTTTAACCCCCCGAGACCTTTCTACCTGTGTCTTATGAGACTCATGCTCACCAACAAAACCGCCTGTGCCTTTGTCTTTGGACGTTATCTTCAGCATTCCTTTGAAGACACTGTTTCCATAGTTTTACATGGAGTCATACACCATTTCCATCTTTCCCTCGTTGCTCTTTTCCCATCACTGTCCATCTCCTCTTCCCTGAACGCCAGCTCCTTTGAGATTCCTGCTATCGGATTGTATTCCACACCCCTCTCTGACACACGCCACCCCACATCCCATTGACTGACATGGGAACAGCTCAGCTCAGCTCTTCCATAGTCACGTCTTTACCATTTTGGGTGAATGCAGTGACAACCAGGGGATCCATCCCACCTGATGGCGCCTCCCGCTCTGTGTCCCCGCTGTCCTAGGTCTTCTTTCCCCACGCTGCCTGTTTGAGTCTTCCGTTCCCATCTATCACCAGCCCTCTCAGCTCAGCCCTGTTCCAGGATATTCTTTCCTCTAGATCTCTCAGAGCTTTTCCCCTCACGCGGGTCTCTATGAAAAGAAAACTTCCTTTGAGAAGCCTTTGGACTACCCTACAGAAAATAACCCCGCCCCTCACTATCTTCTATTCCTACTTTACGTTCTTTTTGTTGTTGTGGTGGTGGTTAATCCTCACCAGAGGATATTTTTCTGTCAGTTTTTAGGGAGAGTGGAAGAGAGGGGAGAGAGACACACAGAAACATCCATGTGAGAGAGAGACATCGATTGATTGCTTCCTACACCTCCCCCTGCCCCCCGCTAGGGAGTGAACTTGCAACTGAGGTACAAGCCCTTGACCGGACGTTCTATTCACTGAACCAAACCTGTTAGAGCCTACTGTACTTTCTTTAAACCTCTTATTGCCATCTTGACAGAGGGAAATCACTTTGGTTTCTCTCTAGAAGGTACGCCCATGAGGAGAGACTTTTGTCTGCTTGTCCAACCACTGCGTTCCTCACACCTAAACTCTGTTAACTCCTATTACATCTTAAATAGGCATTTGATAATCAAGCAATGAGTAGATTACATGTGTTTATAGCTATGTACGAATTTACTGTGATCACTCTCAGGCCATTTCGTGAATTACCCCACTCTCTGAGTGCTCACACGGTAGCTCTGATATATTAAGAGCAATCCTGGGAATCGTTTCCATCGGAATTTTCATATTCCCCCACTTGAAATGTTTCTGATGGGTTCTAATTAATCCCATCACGTGCACAGCATATCCTGAATTGCTTTGGAGGTTCCTCCTGGGGCCAATTTTGAAACAGGCAGGCCAGCTCTTCATAATATTTCCATCGTACGTTTTGATAATCCTCTTCACACTGGGTGAGAAACATGGCATAGGCTGCAGGTCTGAGAGAGCGTGGGTCATTCCTGTGAATGAGAAGATGGATGGCGTGCCTAATTCTCAAGGAAACACCTTTAACGCCTTCTTAAACTGTGAGTCAATGGTTGTTCCCATGTGTATGCGCTACCTTCATTCATGAGCCTGCTACCCAGCCCCTGTCATGGAGGTCGGAGACCCTTCATCCACAAGGCTCTGCTCTCTGCACAGACAGGACCTGCGGCCATGAGACCTCCTGCAGGGCCGCAGCTCCAGGGGAGGGGATTTCTTTCTCACTGACTAACTTTTTCTTCTTCTGATTCATAGCCTGAATTTGTAAGATGTGCAGTCACATTAGAAGACACGCCAATGGTGAAGACAACACCGCAAACCTTGAGCAAACCTCACTAAACTTTGTATAGTCTTTGGCCTTATTAGCTGCTTTGTGTAGGCCAGTGGTCAGCAAACTCATCAGTCAGCAGAGCCAAATATCCACTGGACAACGATGGACATTTCTCTGGAGAGCCACATTTCTTAAACTTCAACTTCTTCTAACACCACTTCTTCAACATAGACTCACCCAGACCATGGTATTTTGTGGAAGAGCCACACTCCAGGGGCCAAAGAGTTGCATGTGGCTCGAGAGCCACAGTTTGCCGACCTCGGATGTAGGCAATGCTACAAAACAGTGCCCAGGCTAAGACACTGGATGAAGGCCTTGCCTAAGATCTCCTTGGAGAATTTGACTTTATATTTGGACACTAACTGTTCCAATTTCCGTCACTAGAGTGGGGACATCTTTCCCACACCACCACGCGGTTCTCTGACACCAGCTGGGTGTCCCCCAATTCTGCTCAATTTGGACGCTGGTCTGTGACCTTGAGGGAAATACTCGGTCCTGCTTCCTCTTATGTAAAAAGAGGGAGTTGCAATTCTTACTCATTTTCCACCCCTCTTTCCATCACCGCTACCACCACCACCAGCACGCTGATACCAATGTTTCCATTTCTGGACACTTCACGACCCTGAATTCTGGCGTGTGCCTGCACCTGCATTAGTTGGTAGCTGCCATTTCTGGGGAATTGGCCATTTCCCCGTGCTTTTTGGCTCATTTCTCTCTGCATCGTTTTGAGAGCTGTGCACTCTCCCTTGTTCGGGTTTCACAGGAGGAAGCCGGGTGCCCGTGGGGCCTGAGGGCTGCCTGAGCGGGCTGTGTCCCCCGGGCCTTCGCTTGCAGGTGCTGTAACTGTCTACCTGTTCCTCTTAGCGCTGTCCCCCAGATCAATGACACCAGCCTGTTCGCAGTCACCTTGAATTTGGGGGAGAGTTTCTCTTATCTCTGAACCTTGGCGAAGTCAAATCTCTTTCTCCACACGTTCTGCTCAGTTAATCACTTCACGTACCCTGATCTCTGGGCTCTCCCAACAGGTTCCCAGGGGCCCGGGCAGGTGCTCCCCGGAGAGGGGTGCTCAGTGGCACTATTATGCTGACTTTTCAAAGCGGCACCAGAGAGAGAATGAGGCTCCGGAGAGCCAGTAGCATCCCGTGGCTCTCCAGCGATGTCTGGAGATTCGATTTCCATTGTGTGTGTTTTCAAACAAACATTCACGGGACATATCCTCTGTGCCCGTGGCTGCTGCACAGAGGTAGAGCGCTTCCGGTTTATTGAACATTCTTAAGCCTCAGTGGCTTCATCCTGGTAATTTCTGTCACAGAGTTTCTGCAACTCTATATTTTCATAATGACTCTCGCAGCAGCTCTGTGAAACCAATTATTATTTTGATGCAACTGAGGCGTAAGAACGTTAAATAATCCATCTAAGATTACCTAGTGATCAAGGTAGGGCTGGATCTGAATGTGGGTGTGCCTGCCACCACCATGTAATTCTTTATTTTTTTTCATTAAAAGTATCTTTATTGTTGAAAGTATTACAGATGTGTGTCCCCCCCCCCTTTTTATTCCCATTGACCCCCTCCCACTCTGCACCTACCTTTCCCAGGCCTTCACCCCACTATTGTCTGGGCACCGGGCTGTGAATATATATGCATATAAGTTCCCCAATTAATCATTCCCTACCCACCCTCCACCTCCACCTTCCCTTTGAGATTCATGCTTCTATGTGTCTGGATCTATTTTGCTCATCGGTATATTTTGTAGGTTCCATGTATAAGTGAAATCATATAATTCTTATCTTCAACCATCGAAAGAATATATGCACCCCTGTGTTCATAGCAGAACAATTCACCATAGCTAAGATTTGGAAAGAGCCCAGGTGCCCATCAGCAGATGAGTGGATAGAAAAGCTGTGGTACATCTACACAATGGAATTCTACACAACTGTAAGAGAGAGAGAGAGAGATAGAGAGAGAGAAAGAGAGAGAGAGAGAGAAGGAGAAGGAAGTTTTACCATTTGCAACAGCATGGATGGACCTGGAAAGTATCGTGCTAAGTGAAATAAGCCAGTCAGAATGTCATTCTTAATCAGTGCACTTTGCTGTCAGGCTGTCACTGAGCGGAACCAACAAGCAGAGCTCTGGTAGACGGACCATCTTGAAGGTGGATGGGGAGGAGTGGGGGGAAGGCCTTGACTGGCACTTTTGCTCTCACCTGGAGCCACAGATGCTGGGAACGTGTTGCCTCCCTGATGACTGATTTGGAGGGGATAGAGGGTGAGGGGACCCCTCTCGATGTAAGTCCCTCACTCGCCCGCCATATTCTCCAGTGTTATTGTCTTCCATCCCTTCCAGACCTAACATGTCCCTCACACACCCAAGCCACTGCCCAGTCATCACCCATGGCATTGCAGAGGGTGGCACATGCCCCCTGGCAGGAAGGAAGGCAAACGGCCTTTGATGATGACCTCTGGAGTGGTCCCAGGCAGAGGCCCCGGTATTTGCCCAATTTTGTGAAGGAAAGGGAACCTTTCAGAGAGGAATGCACTTGCGCCAAGTTGCCCTGATTCTAAGGGGGGTGTCTGTGTAGGTCCTGTGCTCTCTCTGTGGGCACAACCACCTGGCCCATTGCCAGATGATGGACCAGCCCTATTTGGAGTGGCTCCTCTTCTGTTCTCCATCCACCTTTTTTTTTTTTTTTGGGGGGGGGGGGGGAGGTTGGTTGTTCTGACCAGGGCCTTTTTCAATCAAAGGACAGCCCGGCAATTCCTGGGGGCCCCTCCAGAGGCTGGGCAGGCACTGTCCCTCCCTGGGCCTCTCAGTGGCCTGGTCTCCCTCTTCAGGCGGCCCAACTGCTGCCACATTGTCATTGCTGGCTGGTTACCATGGAAACAGGTCTCAAGAGGAATCTGCCTTTCTCCCTCCTTGAAAGAGGAGTAGAAGGCTCTGTGAGGGGGCAGCACCGGCCCCCGTTCCTGGCCAGGAGGAGGGCTGGCTTTGAGGGAAGGGGCTTAAACAATTTTGCCCAAGGACCCCAACTCCTTATGAGCAGAAGATGCCAGTGTCCATGCTGGAGAATATCTGGCCTCTTTGGAAGACACAGCCTTTCTCCTTTTTGTGGTTAAATGTCCTTCTCTCATGAAATGATGATGACAGTAGAAGGAACAGTTTAAAAGATGTCAAGTCCCTTGGTCAGGTCCAAGATTTGTTAACCCATGTAACCATATGGACGATCTCAAACACTCCTTATGCGGCGTGAAGTAAGCCTTGTGAGAGAGTCCTTGCTGTGGGATTTCATTTACATAAAATTCTAGGAAGTGTGAACTCATCTGGAGTGACAGAAATCAGACAAGTGGTTAGGAGAGGGATGGATTATAAGAGCATGAGGAACCTTGGTGTGGGTGGGGGGTGGGATTACAACTATTTCTTATTTTGATTGTGGTGATGGCTCCTCAGGGGAATGCCTATTTCTGAACTGATCAAAAAGTGCATTTCAAATACGTACACAGAGAATAATTTAATTAAAAAAACAAAAAACAAAAACCCCAAGCAACGTCGGGTCCTCCAGTTTACTGCAATGAAATTGAAACAGAAGGCAGCTTTTTCATGGCCCTCAATTCTTAATTAATTAATTAAATTTAATTTAAATTCTGTAAATTAAGTTCTCTGTGGAAAGCAAACATGTAGGAAGCAGAGGGAATCTCTGGTCTTGCCTGCCTCTCCCGACTGAGGATGAGGGGGAGTCAGAGAGAAGGGAGAGCTAGGAGCAACGCCCATGGGTTGGCCTTTGATGAATGAACTGTGTCGTTAGCCAAGGACAGGTGGGTTCAGGGTTCAAGAAGGTGATGGGAGATGGTTGATGAGCTCAGCTGGGGACATGTCTAGTGGGAAGTGCCAGAGACACACCTAGAAAGGCCAAGAAGGAAGTCAAAGGCCAGGATCTGGAACCAACCGGGGAGGCGAATCCTGCCCGTCTGTATGGATGGAGCATACGGGCGGGGCATGGAACCAGCAGGAAATGCAAGGAAATGCATGTTGAATGCATTTGGATATTTTAGTCATGACGTTTCATGTTTCGCAGGCCACTCTTGGTTTACACAGTGGGGAAAGCATTCTCATTAGTATATCTGAGGATCCCTTCTGCTTGGGCTGCAGAGAATGGTGTGGCTGTCAGGATCTAGAGGGGGAGCTTGGATTAGAAGGACCCAAAGTCCTCAATCTCTGAGCTTTTGCCTGATGATGCCCTTTCAGGTTTATAGCAGAAATATTTCCTTATTGATGGTCCTATTGCATTTGATACATATCTCCATGCACATACCGTTTTTAAAACGTATGTGTCTTATTGTTGAAAGCATTACAGATGTCCCCCCTTTTCCTCCATGGACCCCCTCCACCCCACACCCATTCCTCCCAGTCCTTCACCCCACACTTGTCTGTGTCCGGGGGCTGTCATATATGCATAGAAATTCCCTGGTTAATCTCTCCCACCTCACACCCTGCCTTCCCTCTGAGATTTGTGTGTCTGTCCCATGCTTCTATGTCTCCGGGTCTATTTTGCTCGTCAGTTTCTTCTGTTCCTTAGATTCCACGTGTGAGTGAGACCACGGAGGGACCTGGACGGTATTGTGCCTGCGCACACTGTTTAACTCTGGGCATTAGTATCCCCTGTGAGTTCAGCCCCTTGAGGCCAGGGCCCATGCATGACTTATTGAGGTTCAGGGATGCAGGGAAGGGTTGGTGAGCTCCAATGAGCGCTTCCCCTCCATGGCTCCCATGTTGTTTTCTCTAGCAAATCACTCTTGACTTCTCCATTGATATGTGTGTCCTCATGAGAGTACATGTACATGTGGCGGTAGAGGCATCCACCTGCAAGGAGAGTTTCCATCACTCTTACCGAAGGAAGGAGTCCTCGGTGGTTGGGGAATGAACTGAGACCTCGATGCCAGGTCTTGCCCTTGCCACTTCCGGTCCATCAGAACCAGTGGGCCGATGCTCCTCTTGGTTTCCTCTACAAACACCCCAAAGAGCCCCTGTTGATCGGGCCCATGGGCTTTCTGAGGTTTCCCTGAGCTTGCCAGACCAAATGTCAGTAGCCAGGATCCCCCAGAAATAAAAAGGAACCAACGATATCATTGTTCCTGTCACACGCTGAGATACACCGATGCCATTGGGATGTCGTCCATCCCTACTGAGGAATTTCCATTAAGCCAGCTGTCTTTGTGCTGGCCATCTGTGTGAACACACGGAGGGCACCCTAAACACAGTTCCTGTCTGAAGGGTGCGTTTCATACGATGGAGGATCTCTGCAGGGGCTTCTCACTCCTCTCAGAGTTGAGAACATGTCATTATTTTACAAGCACGCATGATAAATCATTTGGCAAGTACTCCCCCATCCTTTAAAATCGTTTTTATTCTCTGTGATTCCCATCGTCTCCCTATTCCACCCCTACCCCCCCCCCCCCTTGTAAATAGTTGAAGAGTAAGCACATTTCCAAAGAGCTGTAGGGAGCCTCCGATGCCAGTTGCATTTTAACGATAGCGGGCATTATCGTCCTCACTGTAGCCAATTCTCTTTCAAATCGCCACGGCTTCTGCGCTTGCCTCCAGCTATAGAATTCCTTTCAGGCGGGCAGTGAGCTTGGCCGGCTGCCAGGAGGCACAGAAAGGTGTTTTTCGGTCCACCCAAGTATTCCGAGTGGTTCTTAGGGATGCGGTTTTCCCCCGGTACATCTGCAAAACATTCCCCCTGAAGGGAATTTTCATGTGAAAAGCCTCCTTCATCATCAGCAGCATTGTCTGTCTCAATGCGGCGCTTTGAGTGCCCCCCTGGGTGCCCGCAGAACAAACAAGGGGATCGTCTGAAGAGTTTTCAAATGGCAGGTGCTGAGGCTGTGCCCCATTCACCGGGTTCGCAGTGACATGTCTGGGCTAATCTACAGACAAACAAGAGACAGGTGACACACCGAGGCACGCACAATGGGCGAGAGAAGGCGGTTTGGCCAGTTGGGCCAGCTCCAGAGAAGAGGCATTTGGGGCAACATGTGGGTACGGAGCAACTGCTTCTCGCCCTCCTTGCTGTTTGCCTTCTGGCTGTGAGGATCTGATCTTTAAACCTCACGTGTTCATTCGCCCGGCTCTTTTGGTTTAAATGATATGGAAAGGAGATTCAAGAGGAAAAGATCTGTCTGTGCCTGTGAATACACAGTGACTGTGTATGCGTTTATGTATGTATGCACACTCACATGCATAGATATTTGCATGGGAAGCAAGAGGCTGTGATTAAACATGCAAACGCGTAAAGATGACCGTTTGTTTGCTATTTTGGTCACGGATTCATAACACGGGCTGTCGTATTTCCACAACAAACCACCCTATTGACAGGCCAAACAGCAACGCACGATGGGACCCAAGAAAGAAATGATTAAGCACATTTGTACGTCCTTCCCCCCTTTATGGCTTGCAGTGTGTAGGCACAAATTCTGCTCCTAGGGGACCTGCTTTCTTTTCTTAGAAGTTGGATTAGTCATCTAGTTAGAGAGACTGGTGGGAAGTTGACTTTATGACGTTTTCGTGCACACACATTATTCTCCACCACCCACCTCCTTCTTTGATCCTACTCACAAGTTGGTGGCAGAAGAATTCTGCAGAAGATTTCTTTAGATCTTAATTCTTTTTGTAAAAGACGAAGCATGCCTAACATTGCTGTAAAATCATGAAAATGTTCCATTGCACCAAGGGGCACCATTTTGAGAGCATATACACGTCGCTTAGAAAAAGTTAGAAGTTTTGTGTATAATCTCCCCACCACTCTCCCCTTCCCCCCAAAAGAAAGAAAGAAAAGAAAAGAAAAAAGAACCAGACAGTGAAATTGTATCCAGCTTTTTCCACCTTAAGAAGCCTTGGCAAGGTTCGTTTTTATCATTGTGATCAAGAACAAGAAGTACTCTGTTGTTGGTTAGATCTGTAATATCATTAAATTTCAAGCTCTGGGTGGATTGGTTTGGGTCCAGCTGCTTCCATGGCAATCAGCCTTGCTTGAAAAATAATTATTTACTAAGTGGCTAAGAGAAGGAAACACACACCTCCTTGTAGCCAGCAAGCATGGCACTCCTAGAATTTAAGAAACCTAAGGAGGTTTAGATAGCACGTCTACGGCGGTGAGAGAATATGAACATCATTACAGTGGAGTTGAGAATCCACGGACCAGACATAGCATGTCCCCAGGTTCGGTTGGGCTTGTTTGTGACAGAGGGGGAGCCCTTGGCCAGAAGGAGGGGTGGCTGCCTGATGACCCAGCAGGTACACAGCGGCGGTGCCCGTTGCCATCACTGGGAAGCTTGTCATGTTCTGAGTTTTGTTAAGAAACTCCCAACTGTCTGGCCAGCATGGCTCAGTGATTGAGCATTGACCTGTGAATCAGGAGGTCACGATTTGATTCCCTGTCAGGGCATCTGCTTGGGTTGCAGGATCAGTCCCTAGTGTGGGACATGTAGGAGGCGACCAGTCCATGATTCTCTCTCAACATTGATGTTTCTCTCTCTCTCCCTCTCCCTTCCTTTTTAAAATCAATACAAATATCTTTAAAAAAAAAAAAAAAAAAAAGAAACTCCTAACCAACTAGGTACTGAGTCAGTGGAGAGAAAGGGATTGTCACAAGACTGCAATGGATTTCAAATTTGTAATTTGCTACTTTTCTCACTGAACATGTTATGATTGTTTTCCCATCTAAGAATGGCTCTGGATTTATCCAAGTGGTAAACCTTCTGGTCACTGTCTTTGACCTTCAGAGTCACCTTCCTGACCTTCATTAGAATATCAGTGTTCTAATGCCTGGTAGAGGTTGAGTGCAAACAGAATAGCAATGTAAGGATGTGGCAAACTTCGTAGGAATGAATCCCTAGAAGGAATACCTTGTCAGACAGAAGACTATTCAGTTGCAATATATTGAAGGTCTTCCTTCCATTTGAAAATGGGGACAATGGCAATGAGGTACAGATTAAGTAGGTGACATATATGTAGTACAGGTAAGAGTCAATGCATTTAGGAGGAAGCAGTTGGCACATAGATCCCTTTGTGAATGTGATGAAATATTTGTACCTTCTGTGCACATGCAAACACATATGCTTGTACTCACACATATTTACTATGATGTACATAAACATAAACATACATAGTTGATCAAACTTGACCTGAAACCATGACCTCCCCAGGGACTGAGGACACCTGGTTGAAGACGCTATGTTGAGCACACAACATATTGTCAATACATATTTGTGTGTGTGTGTGTGTGTGTGTGTGTGTGTGTGTGTTGTGTGTGTGTGTGTGCAAACCCCGGTGGGCTTGTACTTGTGAAACTGCAGTCCCATCGGCAGCCTTGCTCAGCAAAGAGCAGACACTGTAGCTTGTAGCATCATCTTCATGTAACCATTTGAACCCCCTGCCCCTCAGCCACTTATCCCTGACCTTATTCTCCGGTTGCTACATGGCTCTGACAAGGGCTTTATTTGACTCTGAATCAAATCCTTGTCAAACTTGACTTTTCCTTTTTTAGTTTTCAAGCACTTCACGCAGGCATATGGTTTTGATATAACCCACTTGTTTCCTTTCCTATGATCTTTGAGTAGATGATATTGATTGTAGATGTTTCAGACAAGCCAGTCTTGGGATGTTTCTGTAGCCAAAGAAACATCACTTTCACCCTCAATGAATATAGGGCTTTGCCATCTGCAATTTTATTTCGTCTTCATATGAGGAATAACTAAGCAGGAAGCTGGAATCCAGTGTTACAGACGGGGCACTGGAGGCAGAGAGAGAATGAAGAAAGGAACTAAACTGAAACCAAAATCTCCTTAATTCCAGCCTTCCCCGTGGTTTTGGATCCGCTGGTCCGTTTTGCTGACATGATTGTTATTTATGCCGGAGAAGGTCCCATGATATTGGTTCTTATTTGACACCTATTGCTCCTGACCCTCCTGTGTCCTTGCAGGCGGCCCCTCAGTTGACTCTGGAGATTCAGGGAACCGATTTCCTTGCAGCTCGCTTAAGAGCACTCATTGTGAAGCACACGAAACTGGCTGAGACCTGTACACAGATCCCCGGGGGATGGCCTAAGTGTGCGGGGCTGAAAGTCGATTTAACAAAACCATTAATTTGCGTTTCTGGGAATAAACAGTAGCTGTCACCCGCCATCAGACAGGCACAGCCAGCGCTCTGCCCTCCACATCGCCAAGTGCCCGCGCCCACGACCGGATCAGGAAAACCAGTCGGGTGGCATCCGAGCCCGCCCCTTGCTTCCCCTCTCCGGCCAGGGCGGCCCATCTCAGCCTGGTTTTCAGAAAACTGGAGATTGGGTCGTGCCTGCCACATCCCATCAGTCACCCTGCATTACGGGCATTAGGGAGGCGCTATGAATTCTTTGGGGCTCAGATTGACTGCGAGATGAAGCAGAAATCCATTTAGGAGGCCAAGGGAAGGGACGGTGAGAGTCCCGTTCACCGGGGGGGAGAGTGTGTACATTGTTCCTTTGTGACGATTCTCCTGCCAAACCCAGTCCCTCCCCTAACATGAAGAGACAACGCAGTAAAAGCTGAATGCAGATAGAGGGGAAAATATTTTTTCACGGACCCGGACTCATTGCAAAATTGTCTTTATTTATTTATTTATTTATTTATTTATTTATTTATTTATTTTTTTTTTTAAACAACCCTCAGTCAGCCTAAGGACAAGGAGCATAAAGACCAGTTGCAACGCCAATGACCGGATGAGCTCACAAGAGAGCAGCTACTGACCTTCCTAGGTGCCTGGAGACTAAGCCCCGTGGACAAGCGAGTTCATGACTTTCCACGCTGAAATGGTTAAAACTACTTAATGCGGAGTTCCCCGAACATACAGGGAATCAGGGAGCGCCGGACCTGACACATTGGCCAGACAGATCTAACCAACAGGGACGTTTTGCCATGTTTTCTTCAGATCTCCGCTGTTTCTTACATAAACAATGCTATTGTGCAGGCATGCAGGGTGGGGCAGAAGTAGGTTTATAGTTGTGAGTAGGCAAAGCACAGAGTTTTATTTTTGTATTATAGTTTATTTTTAAAATATATTTTTAATGGTTACATGGAGGAAGGGAGAGGGAGAGAGAGATAGAAACATCCATGATGAGAGAAAAATCATTGATCGGCGGCCTCCTGCACACCCTCCACTGGGGATCGACCCCAAAATCTGGGCATGTGCCCTGACAGGGAATCAAACCATGACCTCCTGGTTCATAGTTTGACACTCAACCACTAAGCCATGCCAGCTGGGCTGTAATTTATTAATTGTTGTATTATTTTCTATGTGAACAATTGTAAACCTACTTTTGCCCCACCCTATATATTTATATATGTGCATACACACACACATGCATGTGTCTATACATACTAGTACATATGCATACATACATACACCAGGCCAAACAACCATATGGGTTTAAGATTTTAATCTTAATTAAAATTCTCAGAGGAAAGAGTACTAGTGGTTGCTAGGCGGCCAGTGGTTGCCTGGCCCCGGGTTCTGGGTGTCTCCCAGGACCAGTGAGCCAGGCTGGGCTGGGCTGGGTGGGTCATGCAGCACCACAGGGCTTAAGGACCCGTCTCCTCGTGGGGCGAAGGGAGAAACAAAGGCCATGGCGAGAAGCAAGCTGGCGCAAAGACAAGGAAACGTGCCCGGGAAACGAGAGCCTGGGGGCCTGGCCACGCAGAGCCCCGAGACAGCAAAGCTCGGTGATTCTCAGGGAAGCTCACCTCTTCTGAGAACACCCTCCTGAGCAGAAAGTTCTCTCTTTCTACTAATTATGTCCCATTAAAACGTGTCCCATAAATATTTAACCAGATATGCTTTTTTGAGCAGCCCAGAGAACTACCATTCTGCCTTCCTCATGGCAGCTCTCTAACTATCTGAGACAGCCTCCCCCTGTCATCTCTTCTCCCGGATAAAGGCTCTGGCCTGAGTCCTTACTAATTTTAAAACTTTCAAGGGAGAAAGAAAAGAAACTGCACTACTCCTGTGCCTTCTGGATGCTTCTGTCCTGGCACTTGCCGCCCTGTCCGGGAATAATTCATCTGCCTCGCCTACAGGGTCATGAGCCCCTGGAGGCACTGTGTCTAGTCAACCAATGAACCCCCAATAGTTTGACCCCCTGCCAGGGCCGTAGTAGGCGTCTAAAGAAATGGGTACGTTAAGGTGAGCTCCATTTTGAATCCTGAGGCGTTTGACTTTTAAAGTCCTGACCATTCATTCTATCCGATGGGTGATGAATCACAAGAAGGGAGCACCGAATTTGAGACCCTTTTACTGCACGTACTGTGCATTGGAAGTGCCCTCTCCTCTGTTGGCATTTTCTGGGCAGGTGTCGTTCAAGGTGATGTGCGTGGAAATCAGTCACACAGAATTTTCCAAGTCACGTGGGGAGAGAATTGGAAAAAGTGCATAGAGACGGCCTCCGTAGTCTTGACGTTGCTTGATCATTTGGGAGAGGGTGAGGGAAGAAAAGGAAGCAGCATTATTATTATTTTTTAAGGGTGTTTTTATTGACTTTAGAGAGAGAAGAAGAGAGAGGGTGAGAGGGAGAGAACTGTCGATGGGAGAGAGAAACACCCACTGGCTTCCTCCTGCATACTCCCCTCCTGAATACTGAGCCCTGACGGGGAATGGAACCAGATACCGTCTGGTAGGCACATGGATGACACTCCGGTGTGCAATGGCACACGTTACTGATCTGTCCCACTGGGTACTGGGTGACAGTCCTGGGTTGAAACCGTAATTGGCATTTTGAAGAAACTCTCCATTCTGGTTTCTCGGACTTGGTGACGCAAAGGTTCCAAGTAGCATGGGATGGGGTGTGTCCATGAAGATTTACTTCTGGGGCCTGTGATCCAGGTTTGCCAGTTGGAGGAAAGGAGCAGGTACACTGTTCAGACTCAGACAGTGTCAGGGAAAACTGAGTTGGCCGTTTGCTGATCTGTAGACACAGTGAAGGGACCTGTGAGACATTCATCCAAGTGACTTAGAGGGTCCCATTCGGGGAGCCTCTGCTCTCCGCCCGCTGACTGCCTCCTTCCAGTGCTCCTTATCTGCCCAGACTCCCAGTCACCACGCTGAAGGGTGGCTAGGTGTAATGAGTTCCCAACTCTGTACGGAACACACATTTGCATGTTTCCAACTGATTAGTCTCTTTACTGGTTAACTCGGCAAGGTCAAGTGCCGGTCACCGATGCTGCTGATAGGCACCGCCAATATTTTCCAGGTCCAGGGCCCGGTGGTGGGCCTGACGCTCTTGTTCTGGTTACTGAAGGAGGCAGCGCACACCTGCCAGGGGGCTGATGGCCCCGAGGCGCAGGGCCTGGCAGAGGGGACACTCCCCTAGCCTCTGCATGCCTGCCACCCCGACAGAGGCCTTTTAAGAGCCTTTCCCTTGCCAAGACCGGTTTGGCTCAGTGGATAGAGCTTTGGCCTGTGGACTGAATAGTCCCAGGTTCGATTCCAGTCAAGGGCATGTACCATTTTTACGGGCACATCCCCAGTGGGGAGTGTGCAGGAGGTAGCTGATTGATGTCTCTCTCATATCAATATTTCTGACTATCCCTCTCCTTTCTTCTCTGTAAAAAATCGATAAAATAGATATAAAAGAGAGAGAGAGAGAGAGAGAGAGAGAGAGAGAGAGAGAGAGAGAGAGAGAGACTGACTTTCCCATGATGGCCCAAGGTTTTTATTCATGATTTCACTGCAAACTGGGGGAAGAAGGGAACTGGGGCTGTGGGAACAGAAGGCACTGGACTGGAACTCCCCATTCCACCACTCTCTAAGCTTTGTAACCTTGAATTTTTTTCTGGGCCTCAGTTTCTTCATCTATAAAATGGGGAGCATGGCCATTTCCTTCTGTGTTGTTGTTTTGCAATTTTTTTTTTAGGATCAAAAGAGGAAACCTAGGTGGAATGCCTTGCTTAGTGCTTGGTACACAGTGAATGACGAGTCAATGTAAATTGTTTTCTATTATTGAAGTCCTAGGTCAGAGATGATGGTGGAGGAGGAGAGCAAGCTTAGCGCCACTTATACTGTTCCCATGTCTCAGCTCTTCCTGGTACGTGCACACATTGGTTCCGGCCCTGGGCCCAAGAGTTGGACACTCCTGACTATCAGTTCAGGCTCCACTAACTGCAGGGAACGTCTGTGTCCCTAGAGGAAGTGCTGTCGAAACTGGTGTGGCTCAGTGGATAGAGCGTTGGCTTGGAGACTGAAGGGTCCGGGGTTCGATTCCGGTCAAGGGCATATACTTGGATTGCGGGCATATCCCCAGTAGGGGGTGTGCAAGAGGCGGCTGATTGATGACTCTCTCTCATCGACGTTTCTAACTCTCTATCCCTCTCCCTTCCTCTCTGTACAAAATCAATAAAATATATTTAAAAAAAAAAAGAGAGAGAGAGAGAGAGAGGAAGTGCCATCCTCCCTGGCTCTCCCAGCCTGTGTCGCTGAGGTCACGGAGACAGGGCCGCCTCTCGTTGGCATGCATGTCCTTTTGGAACACATGCCAGGATTCTGGTGGACTGAGGCAGGGGCTAGTAGCAGCCCCAAAAGAAAGAGGTGGCTCCACCAAGGTCTTGGGGAGCTAGGCTGTCGCCCCACTTAGTATCGACCATGGAGAACTGAGGAAGGAGCCCGGCGGGCGTGGCTCAGGGGTTTAGCTTCTAACAATGAACCAGGCGGTCACGGTTAGATTCCCTGCCAGAGCACACGCCCAGGTTGCAGGTTTGATCCTCGGTTGGGCTGCCTACAGGAGGCAACGATTGATGTTTCTATCTCCCTTCCGTCAATAAAAACAAACAAACAAACAAAAAAACCTTATTCACTTGGCAGTTAAATTGCAAAGAGCATTAATCAATCAATCAGCATGAATCAATTCTGCTAATGGAAGGACCCAGAATACCTACTTACCTGCCTACGAGGAAGTCATTGTTAGATGGCAGCCACCTGCCTGGGGAAGGCCGAGGATGTTCCCCTGTAGATTCGGGGAAGACAATAGCCTTCTGCGTTGCCCCAAGTGAAAGCTCTCTGCAGGACGCTCTGGCCTCAGGGGCGGTGACAGGGTAGGCTGCCCGTTAGAAGGCAGCAAGGTGAGTCAGATCCATCCACGGGTGGGTATGGGTTGGGGTGTCCCCATCACTTGTTGGACCTCCTCGGTAAGAGAATCACCCTCTGTGTCGCCACCGAGGCCACGTCTTGTTTTGCATTTTTAGAAGGACGGTGTCTGAGACAGGTCGAGGCCCATTGGGTGTGTGGCATCGGGATGAGTTGGCCAATGCAGGTCTGAGAAATCAGAGAGAAGGGTGGAGAGAGACTGCCCCAGCTTGGAGAAGTGCCATGCGTGGCGGCATGGTGACCAGCCCATTTGTCCCATCATCATGGTTTCACCTCCATCCGGTGTGATTTTTCCTGGAGTAGTAAATGCTGGTCCTTATACCATCTCCCCCTCCTTGGGCCCAACCCAAGCCTTCTTTCTCTTCCCAGGTCTCTAAGCAACAGGATCTTAAAAATGAAATATTCATCTTCTGAAACCTAATTGAATTTCAGCGATGACTGGGTGGCCGAGCTTATCACGGAATCTGAAAAATTCTCTGAATTAACAATTCTCTCCTAGCGATGGCGTGTGTGTGAGTTCTTTTTTAATGTGTTTTTCCCCCTTTCTGCACCTTGTTAAAATGCACACGGTGCTAACCTTGGTTTGTCTGACAGTGATTTACTCGTTTGCGATCTGGGGGTAATGAGAAACACTGTATGCAATCATCTTGCTGTCAATAAATGAAATATATTGTTATTTTTTCTAAAGCAGGGATTCGTGTTTCTCCCAAATGGTGGCTTCTCTTCTTCCTGAGAAATAAATGATTTTTTTTTTTTTTTAGTTTTATTTTTTGAGGCCAACCGAAGTGTGGTAGTAAGGAATTCATCTCTCATAAATTCTGGAGCTGATGAGTCATCACTGACACATAATATCCAATTAAAGCAGTGACAAATGTAATTGCGAGTCGTGCACCCAGGGGGTGATAAATCGCCCCGCGTCCTGAGATGCGTGTTTTGGTGAGCGCGGTTTTGCTGAAAGATAGCAATTAGGGCCTGCTCTGAATGGCGCCTTTGTCTTAAACTCGGGTTCCTGGTGTCCTAAATAGAGAGATCGGTTAACCAGGGGCAGTTTCCAGCAAAGCGGGCCCAGGCTGACTAGCAGGTGATGTTTGGCTACCTCTATCGTTTCCATCTGCAACAGGAATCTATCCTAATTCCTCCAAGTGGGATGGTCCCTAAAGATTTTGGACCAGTTGACTTTGATGGGGAGGGGGATGGCGATCGGGTAGAAGGGGGAGAGGAAAGGGAGGAGAATGGCAGGGAGAAGAATGAAGAAGGTAGGAATGAAGGAGGCGGGAGGGAGGGGAGGGATGGTCGGTGAGGGAGGAGGTCGGGCGGTAGGGTGGGGGAGAGAGAGAGCAGAGAGATCGCTCTCGCTATACGAGAGTCGGGGAGGTGCTTCGGGACGCTAGAACTCTGGGAACACTCCTTACTCCTCCAGCCCTCCCTCCACTCACCCCCTCCCTCCCTCCTTCCTTCCTTCCTTCCTTCCTTCTTCCTTCCTTCCTTCCTTCCTTCCTTTCTTCCTTCCTTCCTTTTCCTTTCTTTCTTTTCTCCTTTCCATTTCCTTTTATCTGATTTTTTATCTCCCTTCAGTCATTAAAAACAAAACAAAACAAAACAAACAAACAACCTTATTCACCTGGCAGTTAAATTGCAGAGAGCATTAATTAATCAATCAGCATGAATCAGTTCCTTTCTCTTCCCTTCCTTTCCCTTCCCTTCCTTCCTTTCTTCCTTATATGCTTCCCATTTACTCTAGAGAGAGAAAGGTAGAAAAAGATCAATGTGATAGAGAAACATTGATCAGTTGCCTCCCATTGCACCCCAACCAGGGAATCAAACCCACAACTGAGATACGTGCTCTGACTGGAATCAGACCCGAAAGCTTTGGCTGTACTGGATGACACCCGGTGGGTGACACACAATTACGTTTGTCACACTGGCCACGGCTCGCTTCTGTCTCACTTTCGTGGGCCCTTTGGGCTAATACACTCTCCTTGAACTAGCGTGACACTGCAGGTTCCTACAATAAAACAGAAAGGCAGGAAATGAGCCAATGGAGTGAACTCATGGGGAGAATGCACATCCTTCAAACTTTACCTTTCTCTGAAATATTTAAGCAGAGGAAGTGGATAATTTGCTTGAGTTTTGGATTTATTGGATAATCTTCCTTTTGGCTTTCGCTATTCTGTATAAACCTTCCTTTCCTGGCACATGTAGTTTATGACTGTCATACAATGTGTTATGTGTGTCTGGTCTACACATAGATCATCCTGGTCTTAATAAGGAGATTGAGATAAATGACATGACTATAGCCTAAGTTTTTTAGGTTAAGTGGGAATCAGGCGTTTCGTTTTACATGATGATTGCTTTGCCCATGAAAGTAAGTGTGCTGAATTTGGTAAATGGCTAAGCCAATTACACTGAGTGGCCAGATGATGATGATCTCTGAACGCATAATAATCTGGCCACTCAGTGTATAGCCTATAGAATAAAAGGCTAATATGCAAATTGTCCCCTCCACCAGGAGTTTGACCAGCAGGCAGGCCAGCCAACCACCCATGTCCCCTCCCTTAGGCTAGGCTTGCTGGACCCCACCCATGCACGAATTCATGCACCGGGCCTCTAATGGCGATCATAATAATCTGGCCACTCAGTGTATATTACTGTGACAATATCTTTGTCAAGGGTTGTCTCACAGAAATATAATAATGCACTTATAGTAATAGAGATAGTAATCGACTGTATTAATTGAGGACCTCGAATATCCTTAAAATGATGATAATTTTCATGATTTTTCACATTGATTAAACAAACTTTCAATATCTGAATCCAAATATTCCTCTCTATTCAAAGTTACATTGTCTTTGTCTTTAAGACGATTGCTAGATAGCAGAGGAGAAAAAGAGAGCAATACAAGAACACACAGGTGTTTTCCCACAAATATTCCTAATGATACTTGGGTGTGAGATATGCCGAGCATTGGAATGATATGTAAAGTACAACAGGCCTTGATGGACACGCTACCGAAGCTGTTTGGTGCAGAGGATTTTCAGGGACCAGAAAAGGTAAGTGGCCATGGCCATTCGGGACTCCCGGGAGGGAGTCAGCAGTTTGGTGGTTTTGAGTAAGCGATGTCATCACTGCCAATCCTGAGCGAATGAAAAGGGAAAAGGAGAGGGAAAAGCAGGAGCCATGGATGAAGGCTCTGGGGTGAATGCCAGCCACAATGCAATGGCCAATTTGGCTTATAACATTGAAAAGAGAAGAGTGAAAAAGATCACTCTTCTAATAATAATCCTAATGATTATTTTTTAAAAAAATATATTTTATTGATTTTTTTTTTTTTTTTTTACAGAGAGGAAGGGAGAGGGATTGAGTGTCAGAAACGTCAATGAGAGAGAAACACCGATCAGCTGCCTCCTGCACACCCCCTATTGTGGATGTACCCCGCAACCAAGGTACATGCTCCAGACCAGAATCAAACCTGGGACCCTTCTGTCTGCAGGCCAACGTGCTGTCCACTGAGCCACACGGGTCAGGGCAGGTGTCATAATTCTGAAGTAGAGACTTGACACAAAGATCCCAGGTCACCGTTCCTCTTGAGACAGGAAAGGATCTGGCAGCCCCGTGCCCTTGTTTGTATGGCAACAAGCGGACCCTGCTCTCCGGCTTGCCATCGTCCCCACTCAGCCTGCTTCCCGCACCTGTTCTTCTCTCCGGGCCCCACGTGGGTTTGAACTTGATCCCTATTTAATGGGTTGGTGGAGGTCAAAGACCAGCTGAGGGAGTTGGCGGCAATCAATACTGTGCCATAAAAATCTGAGCTTTTGGGGTTCTGTCAAAATATTACAAACCCATCAGGGAAAGACCATTAACACTTGGCCGTATGTTAAAAGCATTTCAAAAATCTGCTCTGGAATTGTACACTCATTGATTACTACTTAAGACGTCACCTTAAAGAAGGCGGTCATTAGCCGCATTTGTGTCCCTGAAATCTTTCGTTATTCTAGGGTGAACGTGAGAATCAGAATAGGGTAACAAATGGAACAGGGTTCTGTAAAGTGAATGAGGTTTACAAATACAAGAGAGGATGTACAACAAAACAAAAGATGCGATAAAACATTCATGATGCAGAATAAACGTGAGCCTGTGAGAGCAGGGGAAGACAGTGGTATCTGCAGGGGTCTCTAGATTTTAACATGTCATATAACAGTACTTGGGTAGACGGGGCAGGGGGCATTATTGTGGGTGAGTACAATATGCCTACATAGGTGATGACCCCCAAGGCACATATGTTGGCTTCCTGCTTGCAAACCTATCATTGACCCACTCTTGTATGAATCTAAGCCTTTCTTGAGCCTGTTAAATTGTTCACGGAAGTAGCAGATTAAAAAAAACAAAACAGTATCAAAAGCTGTGTATTGAATCAAGGTAGATCCGTAACCCAGCACTGGCTGTATCTTTCCTTGGTAACTAACCCCGCACGTGAAAGTGATTTAGAGTTAACATGCTCTCTGGTGATTTATTTTCACTCCCTCGTCAGAGACGTGGCTGCTTAAATGGCAACTCTCTTCTAGTAATTAGTAGAAGTAGAACTCGTACACCAAACGTCCAACGGGGTTCCCTCGCAATCGATAAAAAGAGTTCACCTCCTTCCTCCGGAGAAAAGGAACGGAAATGAACCTGGAGGGCGGGAGATGCGTTTCCCAGAAGGTCCGCCTTTTCGACAGTTTGTATGGTAAGCTGATACGGTGACATCACGGCTGTGGATACCAGGATCAAAAGATATTTGAGCGAGCGGTGTGGAAGCAAAACAGTGAGAAGATAAATGTAGCGCCCTTTAATATACTTATTCTCACTCCATCCACAGAGCGGTGCCTCAGCCTCCTCCGAGAACCTTGCTTCCTCTCATCTTAGAATCTGGCTCTCGGATTGGTTAGCTTGGAGGAGGGTTCCAGGGCATTGCGTCATTTCTCTCCCCCTGTGCAAACAAGTTTACTAAAGAATGGAAGGCAGATGTCTGAGTACAGTTGTAATATTCTGTATATTCTCCCTTCTGATTTCAGAGAAGGGAGAGGGAGAGAGATAGAAACATCAATGATGAGGGAGAATCATGGATCGGCTGCCTCTTGCATTCTCAACATTGGGGATGGAGCCCACAACCCAGGCACGTGCCCTGACCTGGAATCCAACTGTGACCTCCTGGTTCATAGGTCGATGCTTAACCAGTGTGCCACACCAGCCGGGCAACAACAGTGGTTCTTCAGTATAGCTGTCCAACCGAATCATTGGTGGAATTTTTTTTTAAATACCCATCTCTAGCCTCAATGCCCACCCATCAATGGAAACAGAACTTGTGAGGGGTGGACACCTGGAAAGAAATCACCTTCCTTCTTCCTCAGGACTCCTATCCCCCATCCCAGCCCTTCGCACCTCCTCCTCCTCTCTCCACCCTCCTTGCCACCCTAAGGGGCCAGCACCCTTCTCTCCACTTTTAGTGGCAGCACCTGCACCCACCCTCAGCTGCCAAGCATCAGCCATCAGGCTCCCATGGTTCTAACTCCGCCCACAGAGCCAAAAGGGCCCTACCTGACCTGGCCAATCAGAATAGGAACGCCCCCCCCCCGCCACTGAGTGATTGGATGAGGACAGGGCACGTGACTGGGTCCTGGCCAATGAGGAGCGAGGTCTCGGAGAGGTGCGAGAGATGCCCTCGTTCTGCAGGAGCCGCCCGCTGGTCCTGGCATCCGGTGCAGAGGCCGCGGGAAGAGGGTCCTGGCATCCGGTCCAGGCCGCGAGGAACCAGAACTGCAACCAGAACCAAGGCTGAGCCAGGGGGACAGAGGCCTCTGCCCTGGGCCCAGTTCAGAGCAGGTGCACAGCTGGACTTCCCAGCGGGGCGGCCCCAGGCGCCCTTTCCCGGCCTTTCTCTGGGCTGCAGCTTCGGATGGACAGATGGATGGACGTGCCTGACACCCCCAGAAGCGCCAGGTCCCCTGCCTGGCTGCGGGGAGAAGATGCCCGCAGGCCTCTGTCCTGCCAGGGGGCCCTGCCGGCCTCAGCCAGCCCGCACGCTCCCTGGGGCCAGCAAAGGGCGCCCACGCAGGGCTGACACAGCCACACGTGCCGGTGGCCAGGGGGGTGCAGACTGGATTCCTGCTGTCCCCGGGTGCTCCTGGCGGAGGACGACAAGGACAGCCGCCTGGAGGGCAGCCCGGGCCTGGGCTTGCCCTGGAACAGGAGCCTCTGGCTGGGGACCCTGCTGCGAGAATAGTTAAGTCCTTGGGTTTATTCTCATCTTCTATTGCATGAGAACCAAGTCAAGCTCAGCGTCTGTAATGAGTGTGCAGTTGTGAGTCCTCCATGGGGGCTCACAGACTGTAAGCCTTTGGCCGCTGTGGAGGGCATTATGGGTACTGTTTATGGAGGGCTTGCTGTGCATCACACATCATCCATGTGATACATTTACATGGTAGGCTGTGTCTCAGACTGTGTTCGTGTTACATATAAAATATTCACTGGTGGGGGGTGTGCAGGAGGCAGCTGGTCGACGTTTCTCTCTCATCGATGTTTCCAGCTCTCTGTCCCTCTTTCTCTCCCTTCCTCTGTGTAAAAAAATCAATAAAATATATTTTAAAAAAAGAAAGACATCAGGATTTAACGAGGGTGCACCTCCGGTGAAAGAAGGAAGAGGGGGGAAATAATACGCTGATCACAACTGGGAGGTCTCCCCCACTTATTCCTCATGGGTAACTGAGCACCAAAAACACAAAACAAAAACGAACAAGCTTCCAGCAGTTTCTGGGAGGACGGGGAATTGATTGTTTCTGTTATGTTTCCTTACTTCGTTGACTCTGTTCCTCGAGTGGCTCAGTACCATCCCTAAGATTGGCCGTCCCATTGGCGGGGCATCTTCGGGGAAAACCTGGAACAGCCCCGCCTGGCCAGCCGAACGCGGGCCCTCCTTTCCTGTGGAGACTGCCTTCGTGGTGGTGTCACACAGGAAAGCAGTGGTTTGATGGGGCCTTTTTTTTTTTTTTTTAATCCTCATGCCTTGGCTTAATGGTGTGTCAGCCTGCCCCGGGAAGACAGACTGGCGTCCTGCTTATTCCTTAAGATAAAGGTAGATTTCTGTGTGATGCGGGAGCTTTTCAATAGACGGGGTCTTATCGGAGGAAGTCCGCCTAGCCCGGATAGGACTGGCGGCTGGCTTCCACATTGCTGCTCGCTGCCCCTCTCCTGAAATTAAGGAGGAGAGAGAGGGGGAGGAGGGAGGTGCGGATTTGAGAACTGGAATGGAAAGTGCCCTTCTCCGTGTGGCTCCTGCCCGTGCGCTCGCTCAGCCCGGGGCCTGGGGACCTGCATTTATTTCCTTGAACGCAGGAATCGAACCTCACACACCCTCAGAGGGCCCCTTTATCTTTGGGGGTTCCCGGGCAGGGTTGGGGTGGATTCGCTCTGGAGCCTTTCCCTCTGTACAGATCCCCTCATCTCCAAGGCCTCCTGGAGGACTCGGAATCTGCGTTAGGCAGGGGGTTTTCATATCTCAAGCCAGGGATGACTTAGAGCAGCGGTGGGGAGCATCCGGCCCGCGGGCCCCGTGAGGCCCCTGAAACCGTTTGGTCTGGCCCGGCCCAGGGACGAGGGGTGAGTGGATGCAATGTGTGACCTCATAGAGCAGGCTCATTTAAAAAACACACATGTTTTATTGATTTTTTTTTACAGAGAGGAAGGGAGAGGGAGAGTCAGAAACATCGATGAGAGAGAAACATGGATCAGCTGCCTCCTGCACACCCCCTACTGGGGATGTGCCCACAACCAACATACATGCCCTTGACCGTAAGGGAACCTGGGACTTTTCAGTCCGCAGGCCGACGCTCTATCCACTGAGCCAAACTGGTTTCTGCTGAGCAGGCTCATGTTTAAGGTGATGATTTTGCATGGCCCACAAATGATGGTATCCACATGGCCCTTGGCAGAAAAAAAAGGTTCCCCAGCCCTGAGCTGGAGAGACAGGAGGGATCGGGCGTTGGGGTCAGCCTGGGGGGGTGTGCACCTGGCACAGGCCCGGTTTGGAATGCACATGGCCAGGCCACCATCGCACTGCAATGGCAGAGGTAAAGGGCTTCCGTGGGGACCCTCTGGCCCACAGAAGCCAGAAATGCCACCTGGCTCTTTAAAGGAAAGCAGACGGACCTGGAGGGGAATGTCCTGTGAGCACTGCTTCCTTCGAAGCCTGGCCTGGGAAGCACCGAGGCAGATCCACCTCCTCGTGTCTCCGCGCCCGGGGGCTCCGGATGAGGGGAGGCTGGGCCTGAGGACTGGATGGGGTGGTGGTGTGAGTCCACCCCAGCTCCCTGGGGGGCCAGCGGGGGCGGGCGAGGCTCCTGGTGCATGGAGAGCCAGCTGGCAGCGCCCAGGAGGCCTCCCCTGGCTATTGGAAAGTGATGGTTGTGGGTCAGGGGTCAGAGTATGGGGACTTCACAGCCCGGTATGCTGAGCTCTTTTTGAGAGCAAAATACATGAGCCTTGCACATAGAATCTTTCCCTTTTTCTTAGTTTTTGTTTTTATTGGTTTCAGAGAGGAAGGGAGAGGGAGAGAGATATAGAAACATCAATGATGAGAGAGAATCATGGATCGGCTGCCTCCTGCACGCCCCACACTGGGAATCAAGCCTACAACCCGGGCCTGTGCCCTGACCAGGATTCAAACCCTGACCTCCTGGCTCATGGGTCGACACTCAACCCCTGAGCCATGCCGGCTAGACTAGAATCTTTTCTTATATCTAAATATTTAATTTAAAAAGAAATATTGGGCATTATTTGCTAAAAATACTTGGACAATAAAAAGAAGGCAAACGCTGAAACCGGTTTGGCTCAGTGGATAGAGCGTCAGCCTGGGGACTGAAGGGTCCCGGGTTCGATTCTAGTCAAGGGCATGAACCTTGGTTGTTGGCACATCCCCAGTAGGGGGTTTGCAGGAGGCAGCTGATCGATGTTTCTCTCTCATTGATGTTTCTAACTCACTCTCTCCCTTCCTCTCTGTAAAAAAAAAACAACCAATAAAATGTATTTTTTTTTTTTTTAAAGAAGGCAAATGACAAGGGGTGGTATTTAACATACCAAGCAATGGTTTGGCACAAAGTCAGCCTGATGCCAGCCATCAGCGGGAAGTGCCGCCTACCAGTCTGTGCCAGGGCAGTGTGTACCGGCTCATGACCCCTTGACCACCCATCCCTGACTTGTCCCAACGGGTCCCTGTCTTGTTGTTTTTGTTTTGGCATGCAGCTTTCCATGGACTGCGACATGCTTGTGTGGCGACATCCGGGTATTTGCAGTATTTGGGGGACCATGTTTCCATAAAGTTTCTATCACAGTTTTCATAGTTACTCCAAAACTCACTTCTTTTTAGTCGATCTTTTGTGTTAACCCAGGTAGATCTACCTCCTTTCTTATAGCTGGGGGGCAGTGCGATGTAGTACAGGTGTTTTAAACACCGAATAATAGAATTTTTCCCCAAATGAATGCAGGTGTTACTAATAAAACCAGTTCATTTGAAGTGCGACTGATTCAGTATCTGTTTTGGCACACGGGAAGCAAACGTATAGCCGAGGTCTGAGAGATGATTCCTGTTAAAAAGAAATACAGAAAATACAACAACAAAAAGTGTACATTTTTTGGTGGAAAAATAAATCTTCAGAAGGATCAAAAACCGAATCTAGAAACTGAGAGAATCACCGTCTCGAAGGAATGAACTACAGGGTGGGGACGAGTCAGCAGGCCATTATTTAGTAGGTTTAGTATTGCGACTCCTGGAACTATATCATTTGGTTAAAAGGATAAAATAACAAAAGCAGAAGGTGGTTGACATAGTGATTTCCCAGCCAGGCCCGTGACCTCTAACCATTGTTTTCCTATCAGAGCAAATAATTGAGTACTTACATTGCTGTCCGCCACCTCTCAGGAGATCTGGGGCTGGATTGAAAAACGCTTTCCTTGCCACAACTTAACATACAACACAGATCCGCCAAATTAAAATCATTTCATTGAAACTTAAACAAATAACCTCCAGGGGACCCAGCCCCGCACACAGCAGCTGCCGCTCCTTGGGGCCTGTGTTTGACCTTGAGCGCCAGGGGTCATCTGAGCAGACCCTCCTCCCTCACCCTTCCTGCCTGTGAGTGGCAGGGGGGCGGGGAGCAGCTGTCTCTGAGAGGCGATGGGCCCAGATGCAAGGTTGGGACCCCACGCCTCAGCCTCAGCCCCCCTCCCCCCTCCCAGACAGTAAGGCTGAGGAGAAGGCAGCATTGGGCTCTCCTGTTACCTCTAGAACCTTCTAAGGATACCCAGAAAACCTCCCAGCCAGGATGAGAGAAGATTTTCTTTTAATCCTCACCTGAGGATATTTTTTCTTTCTCTTTTTTTTCAGTTTTCTTAGAGGGAGTGGAGAAGAGGGAGGAGGGAGAGAGAGAGGGAAAGGCATCAATGTGAGAGAGACATATTGATTGGTTACCTCCTGCACCCACCCTGACCAGAGTTGGGAATCAAACCTGCAACTGAAGCACATGCCCTTACCGGGGAATTGAACCGGTGGCCCTCTCATCCTGAGGCCCAATGTTCTAACCACTGAGTGATTATCCGGTTAGCACAGTGATCAGCAAACTCATCGATCCACAGAGCCACTTCTTCAACACAGACTCGCCCAGGCTGTGGTATTTTATGGAAGAGCCACACTCAAGGGGCCAAAGAGCTGCATGTGGCTTGAGAGCCACAGCTTGCCGACCACAGTCCTAGACTGTTCCCCCAGGTCTTAGCTAAGGGGCCTCCTTCCTTCCAACCAGCAGCCCACCCTCCCTCTCACCCAGGCTCTTCACTTCCGGTGTGTTGATGCCTCCTCTCTGGCTCCTTCTCCCTACTGTGCCCTCCTCACAGCTGATCTTCCCGCTCGGCCTGGAGGAGGGCTGCCCTGCAGAATGCCAGGGCTGCTGTGGGCTTCTCCTGCACATGTGTGCATCCTCTCCATGCGCAGAGTGGGTAGGGAAGGCCCCCCCGGACAGGGCCTGGGCAAGCTCCAGAGACTGGCGCTGCCCCCAGCACGCCTTCCCCCAAAGATGCCCAGCTGCCTCTGCGATTGCATTCGGTCCCCTGGAGGCCTTACTGTTTCTTTCTGAGATCTATTTGATATTGTAAACAGACTTGTCATTTCTTTAAAAATATACTAAACGTTTGCCCAGCTGGTGTGGCTCAGTGGCCACGGGTCGACCTATGAACCATGGGATCAGGGTTTAATTCCTGCTCAGGGCCAGCCGATCCATGATCCCCTCTCATCATGGGTGTTTCTATCCCTCTCTCCCTCTCCCTTCCTCTCTGAAATCAGTAAAAACACATTTAAAAAATATACTGACTTTTAAAAACTGTGTCACATAAGCGCATTATGGAATAAATACATATTTATTAGCAAAGGGTAGAAAGTGAAACTTCCCTTTCATCTTCTCAGCTGCTTTATACTTCTAACCACACGTCTGTCATAGGCTGTTCAGAGTGTGGGCCATGGGCCAGCGTGTGTGACTCTGAAATCCATGTGTTACTGGTATGGCCTCAGGCTCAGGAGTAACCTCGCTGTCCCCGTGGCTTCATCTTTAAAATAAGGGAACCATAGGAACATCCTTAGGGTGCAAGGATAAGTGAGCTGATACCTAAAAAGTGTTTAGAATCGTATCTGGAATGCAGAAAGCCCCCAGTAAAGGTGCTACTGCTATACCACTTGTGAAGAAACGAGATCACACTACATGTGGGACTTGACAACTTGCTTTTTCACTCAAAATATGTTTTGGACTTTTTTCGTAGCCTTCACTTCATGTCAATCTGCCTGCCATCTTACACTTGAAGCATACTATTTTTTTAGCAATATATTTTATTGATTTTTTACAGAGGGGAAGAGAGATGGATAGAGTTAGAAACATCAATGAGAGAGAATCATTGATCAGCTGCCTCTTGCACACCCCCTACTGGGGATGTGCCTGCAACCAAGGTACATGCCCCTGACCGGAATCGAACCCGAGACCTTTCAGTCTGCAGGCCGACAGTCTATTCACTGAGCTAAACCAGTTTCGGCAAGGCCTAGTGTTTTAAATGGTAGTACTAGTATAATGCTCCATGGTGCAGCTGAATTTGAATTTACTTACCGCTCATTAGGTGAATTCTTTCCAATTTCTGGAGACAATGCAGCTGTTAGCATCCAAGACCACACCTACATCTTTGTACATACCCATGGTTTCTAGAAATAGGAGTTATGGGTCAACAGATAGACACATCTTTAAGACTCTTGATGTAAACAGCTAAAATGATCTCTAGATGTACTCCTATCCGTTAGAGTCAGTCCCCTCCTCTCTCCCCCACTCCCACAACATTAATTTCTTCAAGGACCCGCACAAACATTACATTCACTGAATTCCCTTGTGTCCGATGTGGCCAACTCTTCTGTGTATTGGCTTTCAAACAGATATCCTGCCAAATACGGATTTTCAGATCATCATAGTAAGGCATGGTCAATGAGGTTTCAGGAAGGGGTCCCTGGACTAGCCAAAGACCTTAGGAAGGCCTCGAGATTATAGCTAGACCCTACAGCACATGTGTCAAACACAAGGCCCGCCGGCCAAATCCGTCCCGCCAGGCCTTGCAATGTGGCCCGCACCGCGCTGTCATCACTGCACTCCGCTGCGTTTCCATCACAATGACAGTTTATGACTGTTCAGTAAACCATTTGGCCCGCGATTTAGGCTGGATTTTAGATTTTGGCCCCTTCTCTGATTGAGTTCGACACCCCTGCCCTACAGGGTGCTCTTACATAAGAGGTTCTTAAAGTTAGCTGCAAGTTAGGATCTACTGGGGGAACTATTTAAAAAAAAACACACACACACCAATGCTTAGATTGGACTCAATGAGTGTGGGGTAGGGCCAGACATTGAATGATTTCAAAAGTTCTCCAGATGATTATAAATGGACAGTTTGGGTTGAAACCATTAATGGATTGACTTTTTTTTTTTTTTTAAATCACATGTGAGATTAGCTGAATTTGTCACATGTTCTGTTATACCTGCCATAGGTGTCATCTAGACCCACATGTACAACTGTTCAGTCATTCCCTCTTTTCTTTGTGAATATAAAAAGAACTATTTCAAAAACTCAGCAGTATCTAGGAACTCAGGTAAAATGTCTCCTTACTATTCAGCTTTCTCTCTCGGTTATGCGTACACAGTAGCCTCACGTTAATCTCGCTGCTAACCCATCAGTCATCTCTCTTTGATCAGAACTCTCCTTCCAGACACTAAATGTGTCTCCTCTCAGGTGACTTCACCTACTGTTCTACTTCCTAAGTGGACTGTGATGTACATGTCACTGGCCCTGTTTTGTTCCATTTGTAAGACAACTTCAGCACTGGCCGTGCTTGCTGGAAGCGTGGGCACTTGATGGGGCTCACTGAACCAGAGACTCGACTATTGGAACTTTATAAGCTGTGGGAAACCTTAGGCAATGCTTCCAGTGTAAGACTAGCAAAGGCATTTGATAAAAATGCTTTGCAGCAGCATGTTCTTGAGTTTTCACAAGTTTATTAAAAAAGAAACACAGCCGGCTGGTGTGGCTCAGCAGGTGAGCATTGATCAAGAAACCAAGAGGTCACAGGTTCGATTCCCCGTCAGGTTTCGGGCTTGATCCCCAGTGGGGGCCATGCAGGAGGCAATCAATCAATGATTTCCTCTCTCATCTCTGTTTCTATCTATCTATCTATCTATCTATCTATCTTCTTTCCTCTCTCTCTAAAAATCAATAAAATATATTAAAAACAAACAACAACAACAAAAAACAAAACAGCCCTAACCGGTTTGGCTCAGTGGATGGAGCATCAGCCTGGGGATTCAAGGGTCCCAGGTTTGATTCCGGTCAAGGGCATGTATCTTGGTTGCGGGCACATACCCAGTGGGGAGTGTACAAGAGGCAGCTGATGGATGTTTCTCTCTCATTGATGTTTCTAACTCTCTAATCCTTTCCCTTCCTCTCTGTAAAAAAAATAAAAAAAATAAAAAATCAATAAGATATATTAAAAAATATTAAATAAGAAACACAAAGAGCTAATTTCCTATAAAAGGATATTTAATGGGACAGGGGGATAAGAGAGATGGTGTCTACCACTCCTTACAAACTTCTAACCAGCAGTAAATCAGTCATAGAGACCCAATGCATAGTATAGTGAATATACAGTAGACAGGGTATTGTACTGTAACTACATAAAGTGCTAAATACTGCTACATCAGCAGCAGTCACAGAAGTGCATCAAACTAGCACACTGTACACCTTAAACTGACACATGGTTACCCATCAGACTTATTGTAAAAAAGCATTTTATTTAATCACACCCTGTAATTAAAGAAACAAATCAAATTGACAATGGCACATGGTCGCTAATAACTGGATGTCAGATAGTGAATCAGATTTACGGGTCAGCATATTAAGGGTATAAGGGGATGTGCAGGCTTACAACTTCCGGTGACAATGTAAGCTGGTGAACGGCATTTGAAGAGCAATCCCGCTATATTTACTGAAGTTAAAAGCAGTTGTTTCCTCTGACCCAGAAATCCAGTATCTAGGACATTACTCTCTGAATCTTCTGATAAACTTCTCCCAGGACACGTACTGGTAGCCAGGGTTTTTTGTTTGAGCGCTGAGTAGAATACAAAACACTGGTGACATCCTACAAGTTCCTCCGAGGGGACTGACTACATGGATATGGCACATCCACTCAGCTGTTCAAATATGTGCTGCCCTGGCCCGGTGGTTCAGTTGGTTAGAGCGTCCTCCTGTGCACCAAAAAGGTTGCAGTCCTGGCCGGTTTAGCTCAGTGGATAGAGTGCTGGCCTGCAGACGGAAGGGTCCCAGGCTCGATTCTGATCAAGGGCACATGCCTGGGCTGCGGGCTCCAACCCCAGTGGGGGGCATGCAGGAGGCAGCTGATCAGTGATTCTCTGTCATCATGGATGTTTCTCTCCATCTCCCTTCTTCCCTGAAATCCGTAAAAAATAAAAAAATTTTTAAAAAAAGGTTGTGGTTTGATTCCCAGCTGGGCACATACTTAGGTGGTGGATTCCAACCCTGGTTGGGGAACCTACAAGAGAGAACCGATGGATGTTTCTCTCTCTCCCTCTCTCTCCAATCAATGCACGTATCCTTCAGAGGATTAAAGAAATGTGCTGGAGTGATATTTATAGACAGGGAAACACTCCCACGATGCATAGAGTAAGCAAGCTCTAAAGTGATCTCTAGGGTTACATTTGTGTGAATTTAAAAAAAAAATCATGAATAGGGTTTTATGTCCTTTTTATCTGGAAGGATAAATGAGAAACTGTTAACAAAATTATCTGTGACATATCAAGGTTGGGGAGGAAGAGATGCTTGTACATTGTGATTTTATACCTTTATGTACTATATTTATACACACACACATTGAGTGGCCAGATTATTATGATCTCTGAGCCCATAATAAACTGGCCACTCAGTGTGTGTGTGTGTGTGTGTGTGTGTGTGTGTGTGTGTATTAGAAGCCCAGCACATGAATTCATGCATGGGTGGGGCCTGGTCAGGGGGAGGGGACATGAGCCGTTGGCCGGCCTGCCTGCTGGTCAAACTCCTGGTCGAGGGGACAAGTTGCACATTAGCCTTTTATTCTATAGGATAGACACTGAGTGGCCAGATTGTTATGTGTTCAGAGATCATCATCATCTGGCCGCTCCATGTATGTGCTTCAGCGTGGGCCGCCAGCATAGTGTTCTGTGTGTTTTTGTTTTTTATCCTACCTTGCTTCTCTCTGTTCTACACATGCATCTTCTTATGTCTTTCCCCGTGCTAAGCATGCTGTGCTCTGTGCCGCTTTTTGGATCCCACTTTACCAATGCGGTAGCCTTAACACCCCCTTTCCTCCTTTACCTGCCACCTCTTCTCTGCATCTCAAGTCAGCCAGGCCCCCGTCGCTGTGGGACGGCGCTGCTAGGATGTGCCTCTCCCAGCCCCCCTCAGGGCCGCCCCAGTCCTCTGCTAACCGCTTCCGAGCTAATAAAGCACAGTTAGCATTTAATAATGAAAAATGTGCCCAGTCCCTTGTAACTCCCTCCCCGCCATGATAAGCAAAACCCTTCATGGTGTGATGTCTCAACAGTTAGTGGCACGAGTGCTAAATGTTGCTTTTAATTAAACAATAAAGAGCGCGACACCCTTTCGGGTCTCGTTATACATGTTGATGCGGCACAACAATTTGATTCTTTAAAAATTAATCGCCTAGGAGTACGTTTAAGTGGTATTGATTAGGTGGTGGTGGTGGGGGGGAGCCTCGCGTTGATCTGTGATACTTAACCCAACATTTAAAATATCTTTTTTTTTTTTTTCCATTATAGGCTGGTGATGCAAGAATAAAAAAGCAAAGTACAAAACAAATAGGCACTTGAATTCTAATAGCAATAAGCCATAAATGTCAGGCATCTGGAAAATATGGGTGCAATTTCATCAGAGCACACTTTGTTCTTCTGGCGTGTGCCTGCATGGATTTCGCTGTGGGCAAAATCTATTACAGATAACGGTTAGGAGCCTTTCTAATTTACGCAGATAGCCGTGGCAAAATGCTGGAAAACTAAATGGTGGAGAATGTGATGTCGCAGGGGGAAATGGACACTTGTGGGAAGTAGCGCGGCCCCCCTGAGCATGGCACGCGGTCAGCGTGTCTTGAAGACCCCGGTGTGGTGGGTTTCGTGGTGGGAGACCCCGGTGAAGGGCACAGCCAGGCCTGGGAAGGAGCCGTGTCCCGCTGGCTGGAATGTGTACCCACAGGTAGATGCTTATCTGTAAATGGAAGGGTGTGTGTGTGGGGGGGTGCTTAATGGTCACTCCTGAAGTTGTAATTACAAGGTCAGGTCGCACAGGAGAAACCTGGGGCTTTTTCCACTGCCCTGGGGTACGCCGGAGAGGAATGTTTCTATTCTGGGGCCAGTTGACCCCTCCAAGAGAAAGATTAGTCTGTACGCCCCACTTCCAGTGGTACACAGCGACCCTGGGACTCGGTTCCAGGGTGCCTGGTGGCCTGAGAGCAGGTGGCAGGTGGGAAGAGAGGACATGAGGAGCCTGAGCCAGAGGGGGCGGGGCAGACCAGCAGCACCAGGCGCCTGTGAGGATCGAAGGGACTGCAGGGTGGGAGCGAGAGGACATGGAAGGGGTGGGATTGGCTGCAGTGCTCAGGGAGGGCCCGGGTGCCCACCGCTGTCGGAGATGAAACATGGGCATTTGAGGACAGCAAAGCACCAGAGGAACGGGTGTCACAGACATCCTCTCTCTTCTGCTTCTCACTTTCCAGCCTGTAGAGATTTATGTCAAGCCTTGTCCCTACCGAACTGGGGTCTCCTGAAGGTGAGGAGGAGCATCTGGATTCTGAGACTCAGAGCCCAGGATGCAGAGGCAACAGTCCTACACCCACGGATGGCCCTGCGGATCATTAGCCCCGGGCAGCCAGGGACCCCTCCCACTCCCACTGCTTAGAACCATCTCTTCAGGTTCTTGACTGATATGCAAAGAAAGACTAAGTATTAATGTACTAAGCATTACCAGAAGTCTCAGTCATGTCTACTGAAGTTAATTAGGCCCATCCTTATCGTAGGTTAAAAGATACCAAGGGTCAGGCCTAGTTTCCTAAAAATAAATGTCTCATTCTAAGGCAAGCCTAAGTTAAATGTATGCAGTTGTAGCATGTTTATCTCAAAGTCTGATTTAACTGGGTGTCCTGTGTTTTCCCCTGTTATATCTGGCAACCCCATCAGGGTAGGCTAGACAGCCAGACTGGACGCCAGTCCTCATCCCGGGCTCTGAGAGTAACGGAGAGAGCATCCAAGGGATGACTTCTCCCCGTATATGCCGGACAGTTTCCTCCGAGAAGCTGGGAAGATGATTTGATGGTTAGTGAATCGTCACCTAGAGTAACAAGAAGCTCTGCTCTTAGATCAGTGGCCGCCAACCGGTGGTCCGCAGACCACTGCTGGTCCATGAGGCCCGAAAGCTTGGTGACTGCTGCTCTAGATGATTTCTGTAAGGGACGGGAGCTTATGGGGAAGACCTTCTAGGTCTTGCACTGGGAGGGTGTGAACTCTGTGGGTACGCACCTTTGGAATTTAGGGGGATTGAATTGGTAGCATCTGTGTGCCCACTGGGCCCAAGACAGTCCTGATAGGCAACTGCTGTCCCCGAGCAGTGGTCAGCAAACTGAACCTTGCGAGCCACATGCGGCTCTTTGGCCCCTTGAGGGTGGCTCTTCCACAAAATACCACGGCCTGGGCGAGTCTGTGTTGAAGAAGTGGCGTTAGAAGAAGTTTAAGTTTAAAAAATGTGGCTCTCCAAAGGAATGTCAGTCATTGTCCTGTTGGTATATGGCTCTGTGGACCGATGAGTTTGCCGACCACTGTCCCAGAGGAATTAGGAGTAGTGCCATCTTTCAGCCACAAAAGGATCCTGGTTTTAGATGGTAAATATCAGGGCCATTCCATGAGGTGGGCAGAAAACCCCAGTAAGTGGCCTACACTTCTTTCTTTCTTTCTTTCTTTCTTTCTTTCTTTCTTTCTTTCTTTCTTTCTTTCTTTCTTTCTTCCTCCCTCCCTCCCTCCCTTCCTCCCTTCCTTCCTTCCTTCCTTCCTTCCTTCCTTCCTTCCTTCCTTCCTTCCTTCCTTCCTTTATTTTTATTGATTTTAGAGAGGAAGGGAGTGGGAGAGCGAGAAAAACATCAATGACAAGAGAGAAAATTGATCAGCTGCCTCCTGCACACCCCACACTGGGAATGGAGCTCACAACCACTGAGCCATGCTGGCCAGGCTGGCGGGGCGGTACTTCTGTGGGCTGGGATGTCCCATGAGCTGAGGGGCCATGGCACAGAACTCTCGGCTCTCCCTCTGCTCCCCTCTTCTCTTCTTTACCAGCGACGGGTGTTCCATTTCTCCTCGGTGCTTGTTGGTTCATTCAGCAGAGCTCACTCACTTAGTTTCCAGAAATCTCTGAGGTGAAAATCCAAAACCGTTATGTTGTCCTTGAGACGTGAAGGCCACGTGTTGAGAGCCCCTGAAATGATGGGTTTCAGTGACCCAGGGTTCGAAAGGGACCAGGCAGGCTCTGGCCAATCGGTGCCAGGTTGCATAAGCGATTCTTTATACGTAAGAAGTATTTGCATGGGCGGTGAAAGAACATGGAGAATGCTCACGTGTCACCCTTCTCATATCCACAGCACACACCCCCACCCTTAATCCCGTCATGTATGACCTCCCGACCTTGGAAATATGAGTCTGTGTTCCATTCACCTGCATACACACGCATGCAGGTTTAAAAACCAAAACCAGATATTTTTTGGGTTTTTTTCCCAAATATATTTTATTGATTTTTTACAGAGAAGAAGGGAGAGGAATAGAGAGTTAGAAACATTGATGAGGGAGAATCATCGATCAGCCGCCTCTTGCACACCCCCTTCTGGGGATGTGCCCGTAACCAAGGCACATGCCCTTGACCAGAATCGAACCTGGGACCTTTCAGTCCACAGGCTGATGCTCTATCCACTGAGCCACACCGGTTTCGGCAGGGCTGTTTTTTTTTTTTTGTTTTTTGGTTTTTTTTGAACATTAGTCTGAATATTCCTCAGCCACCCCTCCCTTTTATTAAATACAGACCTACCTCATTCCGTCTCTAGCTTTGTGGTATGTCATGGCATGGAAGCACTGAAGTGTGTTTCAATAATTCCTCGCTGATGGGTATTTAGGTTGTTTCCAGTTACCCGCTGTAACAGATAATGCCGCAGGAGGATCTCGCCCTGAAACCTCGCCTGGAGGTGTATTTATGTAGCGTCGATGTCTAGAAATGGAATCATTCATGTTAGTCGTCAGTGATGAACCGGGATTTTAAAAGGCTCTTGTGGTTTGCATGTCAGGTGGAGGGCATTTTCTCGGAGCTGGACACGAACCTCGGTGGCAAGGGTTCGAGGAGTTGGTTCTCCCTGAAGGGAAGCCCTGAGTAGCCTTTTCTTTTTTCCCTTTCTCTTTGGCAGTGACTCCTTGGCCTGTGCCGTTGGATCCATCCTGGACCAGATTAAATCTTGCTTTTGCAGAGGCTCAGTGTCCATGACCTCGAGTTGCTCTGGGTGTGATTTATGGGGGTAGGCTGCAGCCCAGGGGAGGGCCCCGCGGGGGGACCTGCTTACCCCTCCATCTCCAGGAGCTGAGCTAGGCTTGCCGGGATGAAGGGAGGCTGAAGGCGCATCCACCTTAATTCCCCTTCCGAGGGGAGCTCTCTCTGGGACTGGATTTGGGGTCAGGAGAATGGGGGCCAGGAGGAGTACTAGACCTGCTCCGTGAAAGATCTTACTGGACAAGGCCCTTAAGAAGGGAGTCTGCAGTCTCATGTGAGAAAAGGAAAGTTTTCTTTCTTTTTTTTTTTTTTCTTTTGGAAAGAAGGGGCTGTGTTTCAGGGAAGAAGGGATGCAGTTTTATAAACTTGGAGTAATTTGGCTCGCCGATGAAACTGTTTTCCCGAAGTGTCACATCATTACAAGTTAGAGAAGAAAAAAAGAAAAAGAAAAAGAGAAAGAAAAGGTTTCCCCGTGCTGCTCCGCACTCGCACTTGCCCCTGGGAAGCCTCAGTTAACAAAAGGAGGAGAGCCAGGCAGATGGAGGGAGCAGGGAGCTGGAGACAAAGGCGGACAAAACGGCCATTGTGCCCTCGCTGTGTTCTCTGCCGCCCTCTAGTGGTCCTAGGAGGGAGTTGGGCGTAAAACCCTGTCAAGGTCATCCTTCCTTAACTAGATGGTACAAGAAAGGCGGCTCTGGGTAGTCCTTCCGATTGCCCCTGTGGTCCACAGCCTGCCTAGGGATGGGGAGGCAAACGCTAGGTCACAGAAGCCAGAGAACATCCAAATGCCTGCTGGATGTTCCATCTTGGGCCACTCCACAGTCGGAAGACAGCATGGAGAGCTGGGCCCATTCCCTTTGGATTCGATGGGATTCCTGTGGACACACGGCACACACTCTGTGCCAGACTCTGTGTCCAGCCCTGAAATACAGGGAGGCATGACATCTAACCCCAAGCCTTGGGGAGACCCCAGCAGAGGGGGCAGGCACAAACACACACGGCACGCTAGACGGGGAACGGTGGTGTAAGACGCGTGTTCTTGATAGTGATTCTCTGGTTAGAATCAGGTTTCTTACGGAGGGTTTGCTCCCCAGAAGGAAAGCTTCTTCTTGTTCTGGACAGCGCTGATGCTGCCCAGAACGCTGTCTGGTGTGAAGCACGGAATTTGGACTCTGAGACGGCACAGCTGTGACCGCCCAAATATCTGGTCTTGCTGTAGAGATGAAAGCCAAACTGTTGCCCAGTTTAGTCTCAACGGAGCCAGGTGCCCGCCCGCCCCCCAAGTTCATGGAGCACAGGCTGTGTTCAGAGGGCAGGCCCTCTGGCTCCTACCCCACACTCCTACCAGGGTTCTCAACAGGGCAATTGCGCCCCCAGCCTTCAGGGACACTTGGCAGTGTCTCCAGACATGTCGTCACAGCTGGAGGGTGGGGAAGTGGCAGTGCTGGCATTTAGTGGGAAGAGGCCACGGATGCTGTGACACATCGCACAGTGCACAGGAAGTCCCTCCTAACAAGGAGCCATCTAGCCCCAGTGTCAACAGCATCAGAATGAGAAGCCCCACCCCTAACACAGATTATGACGATGCTAAGGATGAGGAACTGGCCCATGGACAAGGCGATCCCATGGAAGAGGTCCTTAGGCCGACATGACATGGTTACACTTAAATAATGCAGGGCTTTTCTCTCCCCCCTTTCATGCAAAAGGCAAAGAACCAAATTTTTGAGCTTCTGATGGAAATTATTGTTCCAATGAAAATATATCCTTTGGAAATACGGCTGCAAATAAACAGGAACTGGAGCCAAGGCAAGAGTCTGCTCCAACCAGAAGAGCAAGGTGCAGCAGGGGGCGGTGCCAATGGCATGTTGCTTGTTTCTGTGTTTTAGTATCACCTGATCTTGGCTCATGTGCTGAGTGAACACTTAGCCAAAGTGCCCTGGCAGGTGGATGTTCCTCACCACAGTTCTGAACCTGTTTTGTAACAACACAGATAAAAACAAAACAAAACAAAACAAAAAAACCGAGGTGCTTCTTACATTAAGAAAAGTGCTTTTCTGGGCTAATGCCCAAAGCTCTCCCTGCGAATGTGAGGAGATAGAGGTGCGTATACTCGAGTGGAATTCACACGTTCTGGATCAGAAAACCTGGCTGAGCCTTGGCTCCTCATCTCCTAGATGTGTGATCCTGGAAAAAATGACTCTTTGGGTCATTTTCCTCAGCTGATAAATGGAAATAATAACTGCACATTTCACAGTGTAGTGAAGATGAAATAAGATGGTCATGTGACGTCATCATCATTGTCATCACCATCATCATCACCACCTCATCATCATCATCATCATTGCCTCCTCATCATGGGGCGAAGGTACCCCAGAATCTGAAGACACTGAGATGCACACACCCACCTCCTGAATCTGCCATTAGGGAACTCTGCGACTGGGGATGCTTTCCAAAAGCCACTGAGACCGGCCCCAGTGGCCAGCCTCCAAGACCAAGCTGGAAAAGGCTGTGGTCAGCAGGTGAGAAGCCAAACTGGACAATGTGGTCAGCCCCGTGTGGCCTCAGTGAGGCCACAGCTTCCCCTCCCGGGCTGGCATGGCCCAGAAAAACCACAATAGGTGAGCAGGAGGCACTGAAAACGCACAGGGACATGAGAAAAACGAGCTGAGTGAATGGCCCACACCATTTCCCCTTTCCCTCTCCCCAGCTTTCCACGCCGAGATGGAGGCTCTGACTTCCCCCTCGCCTCCCCGCAGTCCGGGGCGCGCTGCTAGGAAGCGCATTGGCGAGGAGCTGAGCATGATTGACAAAACCAAATTTGTTAGCACAAGGGCTTGAGGCGCTCGACAGAAATTTTCGTCAACAACGTAGATTAAGGGATTCAAACAAAAAATGAAATGTGCACATGAAGTGGCTTTGATGTTTCTCCTGAAAAGCATTTGGCTGACAGGCTGGATCCGAGTGAGAAATGTTCGTTTTCTCAGCGCCCGGGTGGAAAGTCTCTGACAAAGCGAGCCTCCGTCCTGCTGCTTTCGCTCATGTGTCAGGCACTCCGGAGGCCTTGCCCGGAGCCACCCAGGGGATCGGGCGTAAGTAGAAGGAGCGGAAAAGCACCTGCATACAGCGCCGGGTGATTGTTCAAGTGTCCAAACGCCCTGTTTGAAGATTCTTCCCCGTTTAGAGAGCATCTGATGGCATCAGTCAGGACAGTTCCGGCTAAAAGCAGAAGCCAATGGTTCTCAAAGCCTGGTCCCTCGACTAACCGCATCAGCATCTCCTGTAAAGTTATTGGAAATGCCCTGACTGGTTTGGCTCAGTGGGTAGAGCGCCCGCCTGCAGACTGAAAGGTTTGAGGTTCGATTCCGGTCAAGGGCATGTACCTTGGTTATGGGCACATCCCTATTAGGGGGTGTGCAGGAGGCAGCTGATCAATGTTTCTCTCTCATCAATGTTTCTAACTCTCTCTCCCTCTCCCTTCCTCTTTGTAAAAAATATCAACAAAATATATTAATATTTTAAAAAATTATTGGAAATGCAAGTTTCTGGTCCCCACTGAGACCCACTCTCAGGTGAGGCCCGGCAATCTGTGTTTGCACAAGCTCCTCAACGGTTCATTGCACACCCAAGCCTGAGGACGAGGAGCTGAGAAAGAGCCAGAGGAGAGAGGTTGGTTCCCAGACGTGGAAAGTTCGCGGCTCTCTATGAGGCTTCCTCCGCGGCCGCATCCAGGTGGAGAGGCCGCGAGCCACTGACTCAGGTGCCTCCAGAGCCTTTTCTTAAGAACAAGGGTGACTCCAGTGAAAGCCATTCTTGGCCCTGGGAGCCAGGAATGCCGTAGGGAATTAGAGGGGGATTTTCTTACGGGAACACCTGCCTGAAAACCCCCCTCTGCCCACCTCTCACGTTCCCAATAAACTGACACTGAGTGAGAATGCATTCATTTCCCTTCAGAGGCGGCGGTAGAATATTGCATTGGAAGAGCTTCAGGGAATAGAAAAAAAAAGCGTCCCCGGATAAAATAGAGTCGTCATGCTGGAATGTGAGGGTATTTCCCTTGACGATAAAGTTAATATTGTATGTATATTATTTTTACTGCTTAAGATGATTTCCTGATGGGAGACACTGTGTCTGTGGAGATATTAATGCTTTGGCTAATTTATTGAAGTCCAGTTAGAGAATTGAGTCGAGTTCATGGTAGCTCAGGGATGGCCAGCCCTTCACAGCTGCTAATTCTCTAGTTGGGTCATTCGATAAACGCTGTCTCCCACTCAGTGTCTTCACGTGTGTCGAGGCTTCTAGACTCAGACACGCTGGCAGGAAGTGAAATCTATGAAGGAGGAGTGATGGCTGCATGACGTGAAACCCGACTGGTCATCCTTTTCGGTGGAGAGGAAGCAGTGTCACAGATGAAGAAGGGGTCGAGGCTTCAAGCCAGAAAACCAATCGATGTGTCTCTCTCAGATCAATGTTTTTCTCTTTCTCCCTTCTCCCTCCTGCCTTCCACTCTCTAAAAATCACAGGAAAAAATGTCCTTGGGTGAGGATTAAAAAGAAAGGAAGAAAGGAAGGAAGGAAGGAAGGAAGGAAGGAAGGAAGGAAGGAAGGAAGGAAGGAAGGGGAGAAAGAAGGAAAGAAGGAAGGAAGGAAGGAAGGAAGGAAGGAAGGAAGGAAGGAAGGGAGGAAGGAAAGATTGGCTGAGAAAAACAGTCTCGGCCAATTTTTAGAAATAATATCGGCCACACCAATGAGGACAGATAAACAAACTGGCACCGAGGACTTCGGGTATAATGAGCAGTGGGCAGTGTCCTCCCTCACACTGACTGCATGTGTCTGTCCCCTAGTGGTCCCGTCGGCCTCTTCCCAGAGGCCTGAGGTGTGCGCTGAGATTCTGCATCCTCACAGGGTCCGGGCGATGCAGGCTGCTGGCCGGGCCCAGGCTTGGAACAGTAGGCGTCCGCGGCCCAAGCACACACTTGTCTCCGACCCGAGTTTGATTCTTGGCTTGTTTCGTTCTCTCCGGGGCCCCTGGGACACTTATTTTCCCGGGCAGGGGCTCTGGCTCCTGGCTGCACCTCCCAGCCGTCTGGATGCATTTAAACACCCAGCACCCGGGCTGTTCTCCAGCTCAATCCAACCAGAGCACCTGGAGGGGGGACCCATGCAGTCGGCGTCATAAAACTGTCCAGGTGACTTCGACCTGCGGCCAAGACAGAGAAGCACTGCTCCAGGCGGGGTTCTCCTGCTCAGCCTCCATCAGAACCCCCTCAAGGGCTTATCAGAACAGACTCCCCAACCCTCCCGCAGAGTCCCTGACTCAGTAGGCCTGGGGCTCCTGGGAGTTTTCCTTCTAACAAGTTCGCAGGTGATGCTGACGTTGCTGGTCTTGCTCTTAGGCCTTAAGGTCTGTCTGTAAGATGGGTGTAACCGTCTGTTATGGCCCCTTGGAGGACCAGTGAGCTAAAGTGCTGAGTATGATGTTTGGTGCTTACTAGGCAATCAAGGAAGAGTGGCTGCTTTCTATTACTATTATTAGTAGTAGCATATCCATGCTTTAGTTAGGTCTGTGGTCGGGGGACAGAGGGCTGAACTAGGCCACTCAGTGATCTGGTGATAAGCAGGAAGCAAGGCCACCACCTTATTTCCAAGATAAAGGCCCAAACAGGACGCCAAGGACAGATGGAGGTCATCCAAGTGTCACCAGGTTGATGACAGGTTGTCCCCTCCCCAACCAGAATGAAGGGGGAGGTGGCAGTGACGTCACATTCTGTGCAAAAAGGAAGAGAAAAGGAACATGGAGGCTTGGAACCCCTCTTAAGATTTTGTTATTGTCTGTTTTACAACTACTTTAAAAATACACATTTTCATTGATTTCAGGGATGAAAGGAAAGAAGAAAGAAAGAAAGAAAGAAAGAAAGAAAGAAAGAAAGAAAGAAAGAAAGAAAGAAAGAAAGAAAGAAAGGAAGGAAGAAAGGAAGAAAGAAAGAAAGAAAGAAAGAGAAAGAAAGAAAGAAAGGAAGAAAGGAAGAAAGAAAAGAAAAGAAGAAAGAAAGGAAGAAAGAAAGAGAAGCATCCATGATGAGAGAGAATCATCGACCGGCTGCCTCCTGCAGTCCCCACACTGGGGAATCAAGCGCACAACCCAGACGTGAACCCTGACCGGGAATCAAACTACGGCCTCCTGGTTCACAGGTCGATGCTTAACCACTGAGCCATGCCAGCCAGGCTACAAATACCTTTTAAGGATTTGGTTTTTCGCATTGTGAGAAACTTCACAACTAGAAAATAGTTGACAAGGTAGAAAACATTGTCTAACAGCCTGAGGCAGTCACTGTGTGGGCATGTTTCCTTTCAGTCTTTTATTTTTTAAACCTGGCTGATTATTTTGCATTTAATGTGTATCTTCCGTTTCACTTCACAGTCTTCACAAACATCACCCAAATGCCTACAAAACAGATTCTTTAGATATGGCTTAATTATTCATTTCCTTCTCAATGTTCATTTTTTGAGAAAGCGGTAAGGATGATTTTTTTGAGTGCTATTCATAGTGATAGCATATCTCTTCTTTTTTTTAAAAAAAAAAGTATATATTTTTATTGATTCCAGAGAGAAAGGGAGAGGGAGAGAGAGTTACAAAGATCAATGATAAGAGTCATTGATCAGCTGCCTCCTGCATGGCCTCACCTACTGGGGATGGAGCCTGCAACCCGGGTGTGTGTCCTGACGGGAACTGAACAGTGAGGTGACCTCCTGAGCCACCTCAGCTCGCCTACACCTCTTTTTTCTCTGGCTGAATCTACAATCACCTAAACATCCAGAGCCATCATTGATGTTTTGGTAAGGGGGGGAGCTTTGCACAAGAGATGCAGCATCCAGAAGGGGAGACCTGGGGTTAATAGTGGGCCGAGTTTTATGCATTTTAATTACTGGAAGACACAAATTAGAATCTCAGGTAAAACAGCATCCGGTATTAACGGGGGCCAGGAGGTCAAAGGTCCAGCGCCCTGCCAGCTCTCCCTGTCAGCGCTCTAATTGATTAAAGCGTCACGGGGATGCTTTCCTAAGTGTGTCCGCATTGCTGCTCGTCGGGTGCCATGTTTTCTTGCTCCTGGAAAACACGCTGAGGTAATTGGATTACGGAGGGTCACGGGGAAAAAGAATGTCCAAATTTGATGCCCAAATATTTTAAAGGAAAACAGTCAGGACACTTCTTTCATAGCCTGCAAAGTGTCTGTCTGATTCTTTCCCCTGGTTTACTCTCCACCTCCTGGCTGCGTTGCTCACAGGCCGAAAGGGGTCTGGTTTCTGCGTGGTGTGAACCCAGCAAGACTTGAGCGCCGAGGTAGCTGATGCGTTTCCTCAGAGGTCTTAAGAGACGGAGCAGCTATGTGAGATGGAGGTAGAATATCAGAGTGCAGAGCTCTTTCAAGAAACCACAGATGTCACAGCTTTGTGTGGGGCTGAGAGAAGGAACCCACATTGGAGAGGGTTGGTTTTAGGGTTCCATTTCCTGTCCACGTTGGCCATCTACCTCCGCCAAGCTTTCCTTTCTTTATCAGTAAAACTTAGGAAGTTGAATTATGGTCTCAACAGCCCCTTCTTGCTTCTCAATGAACCATCCAACAGGGGACATCTCTGGTGACATCAGCTTTCTGGACTTCCTTCGCGGGAGTTCAAGTTCACGGGTCTCCTCGGCCTTGGGTGGGGGGTGGGGAGTGAGATGTGATGAGCGGTGGGGGTCTCTCACCATTCCCACTGAGTGGCCTCGCGGGTGGAGTGCGGTGGCAGGGCTGTTCAATGACAGACCTCCCTCCACCGCCCCTTCCCAGGTAGAGCTTGAGCGTCACCCCCGTTACAGCTCTCTCCGGCGGAATGTACATAATGGCGCAAGGCAGCGTGCGACAGTCCCCTGGCAGAGTTCATCCATCATCCAAACCTTGTTGTTTTGTGGGGATAAAGGGCTCTGCATGACTCGAGTAAGGGTTTATGTCCTGGGAATCTTGGGTTAGTAGAAATATATCCTCTGAGTTATTTTTTTATTAATGGCTCCTTGGGGAGAAAAGGTGGAAAGAAAACTCCCCCTCTTGGTCCATGGATTTATTACTAAGAGCCCATATCGAATCTCTCGATCCGTTAAGTACTCCGTGTTCCCATCCATCATAGGGGACTATCTTTGGGGAAGCAGTGACAGAGTGCGTTAGGCAGACAGTGCTTTGTGGATTGAAGCCATTTAGTCCACTGTCCCGGCATCTCATGTTTTGTTTTTGTGTTGTTATTGTGTTTTCTAATCAAGAAGGATCATGCAGTTAAATAGTTGGTCAACTGCTGTTTACGAATGTATTTGCTGTTATCTTAGCAATTTTCAAAGAGTAAAGAACAATGAAATAGTCACACTATTAAATGATCCCAAATTTGCAGCACTCCCTATAAGCTAAGCGTAGCTAATATTTTCTGGGTGCTCCATATAGTCTAGACACCCTATTACCTGCTGGAGGCACATTATCTCACTGATTGCTCTCCATTTTCCTCGAGGTAGGTGCACATGTTGGTTTTAAGTTAATGAATTGGTAATTGCAACTCGGAGGCATTAGGTATTTTGCCCAAAGTTACACAGCTATTCAGTGGCGGGGCCAGGATGACAACTAGGCAGGCTGCCCCTGCTTTGTTGTTGTTGCTAATCCTCACCCCGGGATATTTCCCATTGATTCTTAGGGAGAGTGGGAGAGAGAGGGAGAGATGGAGAGAAACATCGATGTGAGAGAGACGCACCGATTGGTTGCCTCCTGCATGAGCCCCGATCTGGGCCCGGGCCAGGGAGGACCTTGTCAACTAGGTCCATGCCCTTGACCAGAATTGAACGCCAGACCCTTTGATCTGCAGGCCGACACTCTAACCACTGAGCCAAACTGGCTAGGGCTGCCTATGCTTTTGACTGTTGCCAAATGAAATAAATCGCCGTGGTGGTCTAATGTAACCGTTCTCTAATATTGTGGATACAGGCCAGCTTCTGCTTCAACACATCAGACTAGAATCTCTCCGGGTCTGAAGATAGTCCTTTGTTAGAAAACAATCATTTATTATTATCTAAAAATCTCCTTCCTGTCACTTTTATCTGGTGCTTCTGGCTTGGTCTCAGAGCCTCGGATATATGGAAACCCTGTGGGGACAGGAGAGCCGGTGTGGAGATTGAGTGGCTTTGTTTCCATCATCATTGATGTGAGAGAGAGACATCAATTGGTTGCCTACTTCATGTATGTCAACCAGGGCTGGGGAACAAGCCTGCAACTGAGGTACATGCCCTTGACCAGAATCAAACCCAGGGCCCTCTCATCTGCAGGCCAACCCTCCATCCACAGAGCCAACCTGGCTAGAGCCCCCCCCCCCCCCTCTATTATTTTTGTGTGCCTGAAAATACTATTGTAATTATTTCAGATTTCTGAGTACTTGTTTGTATTCTAGATTTTCCTATCATTATTATCCGTCCATGCATGTAAGCTTGGCGGCTGGTGATTCCACAAAATAACAGTTGTTACAGCTGGAAGCCAATCACGTGTTCCCTAAAATTGTAGATAATTGCATGGTTTGGAAACGTCTTGCCTTTTGCAATATGACAACTGCAAATGAAATTTAATGTGGATTCCTTAGAAGTTCGATTTTGCCATCAAGAAACATTGATTTTGTTTCTTGCTGCAATAATCACAGTTAAACTACCCAGTTAGCCAACCTGTCTCAACCTGGGAAAGAGTAACAAGCCGGCATGAGCTCACATGTGTGTGCTAGAGGCAGACTCACATATGAGTGCCATCGAGAAAGATCTCTCACTGGTAATTTTTTTTTTCATGCAAATAAGAACGTGGCTTAACACTTTGCATACGCTGTCTTGTGTGTCCACAACAAACCTGTACTCACCATTCCCATTGGTGGAGTGCTTGCTATGCACCAAGCACTGTTTTAAGTACCTTAGTGCATGATCTCATGAACACAGCGCCCGGGGGAGGGAAGGGGAGGGATACTTCCTGTCTAAACCGGGCCAAACGTGGCTGAAACTGGTGAACATACTCATCATTGGCTTTCTAAAACGTCTTAAAATCGGCCTTACCGAGCTCGGTGATGTCCCGAAGATCTCCCGCATTCACGCTCCGCCCGCATCAGGGGCACTCCGTGTACTGAAAGATGTCTGCACGGTTCTGAGCATCAGGTCTTCCCACAGACACACCAGGGCAGGGGCAGCAGGGGAAGCAGCAGAGGGCCATTTCTCGGTACCGTTCTCTCGTTTTCAGGAAGGAAAAGCCCTCCCAGAGGACCGTTCTCCACTCCTAAGTGAGAGCGAGGTCATACCAACACTCTCCTCTTCCGGAAGAGCTGGGATGAGGGTTGGCTTGGCTGGCTCCGAAGAGTGGTCCTCAGTGCTTCGACCTATTAAAGACCATCGAGGACGAGGCATTGCGTTGTTTCTAGCAAAGGTCCTGGTACCTCGTGGATGCGCTCCATGTTTGTGGGTAGGATTTCATCCACAGTGTCTGGTGCACTGAGCATGGGGCATCTTCCCGCACGCCTGGGACAATCTATTCTTTCACTGGCCGGGCATCATGGAGGAAATCAGGATTGCTTCTCATGCAAGGTCCTCATGAACTTGACACACCTTCTGTCTTCTGAGAGTGGCTGCATCATTGGATATAAGTGGCTAACCACCCATCCCATCTCTTTGATCTGATTTTGATTTTATTTTTTGTATTCAAAATGATATATTCCATTCACACCAACATGGATGATGAAGTGAGAGATCGCTGTTGGATATGAATTCTCACTTGACTCAGTCTTTGAGGCGGTTGATATGAAAATTCGGCACAGGTGTGATTCTTTTGCTAATTTAAGTTACTGTCTCAAACTCACTCAGTGCTGCATGCAAATGAAATGCGCTGAATTGAGTTTAAGTTACTAAATGAAAAATAAAGCTCTTTCTAGATCATTCCTCCCAAAGGCTTGATGATGAACCTGGTGAGTAACGTGCACACCTGTGGTAGCAGGACTGGAAATGGGAGGTGGCAGAGTTAGCTTCACTATGAACCCACACAGCATTTACCAAGTACAATGGCCTCACTTGGGGATTAATACCAGGGCCTTAATGGAAGGAGAGACAACATGAGAGTTAGGGGGTGACAAACTTGTTCCCAACAGGTTATTGAGGTATATTTTATATACGGTGAAACTCATCCTTTTCGGGTACAGTCCCGAGTTTTGATAAACAAATTCGTCTGACCACTACCATATTTAAGAAATTCTTCCTAGTTTGGCTCAGTGGTTGAGCATCGACCTATATGACTAGGAGGTCAGGGTTCAATTCTGGGTCAGTGCACATACCACGTTTGCAGGCTTGATCCCCAATAGAGGGCATGCAGGAGGTAGCCTATCAGTGATTCTCATCATTTATGTTTTCTATCTTTTCCTCCCTCTCTGAAATCAATAAAAAAAATATTTTAAAAAGAAATAGAACTGATTATCATGCCAAAATACCTCCCCTTGCTTCTTTGTACTTAACCCCTCCTACACCCTGGACCCTGGGTGTCCACTGATCCATTTTTTTCATCTCTATGATTTTGCCTTTTTCTAGAGTGTCATATAGATGAGATCACACAGGGTATGACTTTTTGCCTCTGGCTTGTCTCACTTACCACAAAGCATTTGAATTTCATCCATGTTGAAACGGGTATGAGCGGTTTTTCTCTCTTATGGCTGAGTAGTATGCCATTGTTTAGTAGGCCACAGGTTTTATTGACTGGCCACTGGAAGGATATTTGTCTTTAGCTTGGGGAAATTATGAATAAAGACACTGGAAACATCTGGGTACAGGTTTCTGTGTGAACATAAGTCTTCATCTCACCTGGGTAAATGCCAAGTGAAATTGGAGTGGGTTCTTGGGTCATGTGGTATGTTTATATAAGGGAAAGTATATGTATGTATAAGGGGAAAAAATGTTCCTTATAAGAAAATTCTAATTATTCATGGCTATTGAAGTGAGCAGAATCATGGATCACCTAAAACAGTAGCTGGTAATGTCATTGTTGTTTTGTTTGAATAGACATGATGCGGTAGCTTTGCTGGAGATTTATTTTACTTAATTACATGTTGCTCGGAGCTGATGTTTTAATTAGTCCCTGTTCCCTGGGCACCCACCAGTGCGGCAGCCATGCAGAAGGCTGCGGGCAGAGAGGGGCAGCCCACGGAGGCTGCCAGCTTGGCCACAGAGAGTCCACCACGCGGGTAACAAGCGCGGGGACAATCGATGGATGCCCACAGGGTCCTCATGGTCACAGTGACTGCTGCCCTAGTTTGTTTCTGCAGGAAATCGATTCTCTTTCTCCCAGACTGCCCTGCGAGTCAGGATCATCCCCATTCCTTCAAGGGAAAGAGTGAGAGTTGATTCTTGCCAAAAGGCCTGTCCCAACTTCCAGCGCATCCAAGCCAATCAGCGAGTGTCCATGGAGCGCCACTCTCTTTTCCTCTACTCTCTGACAGTTGCCAGGGTGAGTCAGGCAGGTGTAAATTGGTGTAAGTCCTTGTTGAAAACGGCCAAAATCTAGAACACCGTTAAACACAAAATGCTGGAGAGGACATGGACCAGCAAGAACTGTCATTCATTGTTGGTGGGGAGGACAGATGATCCAGGTACTCTGGAAGATAGTTGGACGATTTCTGACGAAGCTAAACAAATTCTTACCATACAATCCAGCGACTTTGTTCCTTGTTATTTACCCAAAGGAGTTGAAAGTACACCCCCACAAAAATCGGCATGCGGATGTTTACTCTGACTTTATAATTGTCAAAAATGGAAGCAGCCAAGATGCCCCTCGCTAGATGTATAAACTGTGGGGCATCTAGACTATGGGATATTGTTCAGAACTAAAAACAGATAAGCTACCAAACCATGAGCTACCAGACATGGAGGAAACGGAAGTGCATATGACTGCGTGAAAGCAGCCTGCCTGACAGGCTACACACTGCCTGATTCCTACTGTGTGACATTCTGCCAAAGGTGAAATGATGGCGAGAATAAAAAGGCCTTGGCTTCTCAGGGTTGGGCAGGGTGTAGCGAGGGAGGAAGAGATGGAGCACAGAGGACTTTTAGGACAGTGGAAATACTTTATATGAAACTATAGCAATGTGTTTCATAGTTCTGTAGCCCCAGGTCTTCTCGCTCACTCGGAGTTTTCTATTTTTTCTCAAGCACCCACTCTTTTGCAGACCAAGCTCAGATATTGGGGGTTGGTCTTCCTAGCCTTCATCCATCTTGGAAGTTGAAAGAGGAACTTTCAACCATGACAGCTCCCCAAAGAACCCTACTTCTTCAGAGAGGAAGGATGAGGGAGAGAGAGATAGAAACATCTATGATAAGAGAGAAACATTGATTGGCTAAGAGAAAACTATTGACCGGCTGCCTCCTGCACGCCCCACACTGGGGATGGAGCCTGCAACCCGGGCCTGTGCCTTGCCTGGGAATCAAACCTTGACTTATTGGTTCATAGGTCAATGCTCAACCACTGAGCCACACCGGCTGGGCAAGCATGAGAACCTTATCCAGTTTGGCTGGCAAAACAATAATTTGGAAGACTTGAAGTTTGGGAGATTTTACGTAAGATTCATAATTGCAGCGTCTCTTTGAGAAGGGCAGTGGCCACCCGCGCCACTGCCCTTCTCAAAGAGATGCTGCAATTATGAATCTTATAATTGTGCAACAGGCACCATTGGCTGGAGCAGAGCGCTGGCTTCCTCGTTGACATGTGTGTGTGTGTGTGGGGGGGGGGGGGGTCAGAGAGTGCCTTCTCCAGTTCCCCACCATCTCCAGCCCGGAGCCTTCTGCCCCATCCACACATGCGGTCCCCATGGGCAGTGAGTTTGCAGTCCTTCCTCTTCCTCACTGAAAGGGTTTCCTTTACTGAGGACACAAGCTGGAGTTTTGCCACCATAGAGTTTAGCTTTTTATCATTTCAGATTTTGAGTTGCTTCTCGCTTGTCAGAGAGAGGTTTTGTTTCTCCTGCAGCAGGTTTCTCTCCGAGAACAGCTGGCTGGCTGGCAGAGAGGGAAGAGCAGGGCTCTTGGGGAGCTGCTGGAAGAGCAGATGCAGCCCCAGCGTGGTGCCCCCATCCCTTCGAATGGCGCCAGAGCGCTGTGTTTGTAAAGAGGGGGGCAGAGAACTCCCCTGCACCCCGTGGCTCCATTTGCATTTCATTAGGCACCCAGTAGGTGGTTCACATGTCGCCCCTCTTCACTCAGGTCTCCAGCCTGGCAGAGGAAAACAGGGCTGCTCACACAGGGTGGCGTGAAAGGAAATCAGAAAATGCAGCTCACACGGTGACTTTATTTTTCTTTCCAAGAGTGCCTTTTGTTTACCGGACTTCTGAGGGAGGGAGGTGGTTGCTAGTGTCAGGTGAAGAGGAGGCACGTGGTGGGGGAGGGAGGCAGAGGACCTGGGGTTCTGCACTTAGCACCCCCATTTGCTGGCTGCGTGCTTTGGCACTGGTGACGTCATGCCTGAGACTCACTTTCCATAGAACCCAGGTGGCCGGGATGCCATGGAGCATCTCCTCTAACTGCCCTGACCTCCTCCATCTTTTCCTTCCCTCCTTCCTCTCTGCAGTCTCCCCTCCCCAGCCTTTCCCGTCCTAAATGCGGCTCAGTAAGCTCCTGGAAGGCCGTCCCAACCCAGAGGAGCTTGGCTTTACTTATGAACTCAGTTGATGACATCATCTTGGTCACTAAGGATACATCTTGCTCTTTCAACAAGAAAAACACACACACAATGACTTTGTTCCAGAATTTTACGGACTGGAAGATGGGAAACTACTGCATGTAACCACGCTTATACCTTCAACTGGGGAAATCCTTTCAAAAATGGAAGGAAGGCCGAAACCGGTGTGGCTCAGTGGATGGCACTGGCCACTGAAACTCAGGGCCAGGCATCAGATAGGGAGCCGGGAAGGCGCCCCTCCTGGCTCTCAGTTCCTCTCTTTCCCCAGAAGGAAGACCCACTGGGGCCAGTTAATCCTCCCCGAGCTGTGTGTTCCCGGATGTCATCTCTAGACCAGGCTGCTAGGACGGCTCCCGGAAGTGTAGAGCTGGTGTGGATCAGTAAGCTTGCTTTCTTACGTTTGCTCTGTTGTTCTGTTTGAAACAAAAACGTGTTTCCGAAGTTATAAATACGACGTTTAGAAGACAGTGTGTTTCTTGCTAGGGATGTCTTCCCCGAGACATCGTTTGAAGTTTGTTTTCCTTTTTCTTTTTTATCTCTGTTCCTTCAAAATGGTGTTTGTTTTTTCCAGTTTTGCAAGATTTGCAGCCAACCTCTCTCTAGTGTTTGCATATTATTCTTTAGTCAGATAAGAAAACACTTGAAGCTTTCTCTAGAAACTTTCTTAGTGAGTATCATTTTAAAAATTCAAATAACACTAGGAAGGGACTAGCCCTCAATAGGCAAATAGGCATGAGCACTGTGTGTGTGTGTGTGTGTGTGTATATATATATATATATATATATATATATATATATATATATATATATATAAAGGTATCAGAGAGATAGAGAAACATCAGTGATGAGAGAGAATCACTGATTGGCTGCCTCACCCATGCCCCACACTGGAGATGGAGCCCACAATCCAGACATGTGCCCTGACTGGGAATCGAACCATGACCTCCTGGTTCCTAGGTTGACACTCAACCACTGAGCCACACGGTCCAGGCAATAGGTGTGAGCACTGTTGTTCATAAAAAAAATACAACCTAGAGCAGATAATGGATGGTCGGGGTCACATGACTTCAAACTAAAATACATTTTCAGGTTATATTGCTTAATAAATAATAAGGGACATGTGTCCTTTGTGCACACCATTGCTTTGCAGGGGGCGGGGCACCGATGTGGTTTCCAAGCGCCTGCCACCAGGATGCTGCTTCCCAGGCCTTCATCTGCAGCGCATCCCAGTGTGTCAGCTCAGGGCCCACAGAGGAGCTGCTGGCCCTGGAGGGTTCGGGCTGGAGGGCTGAGCATTAAGTTGAGCAGAGCATTTAGTTTAGTTTTCAGGGGCAAAATCAATGACTAAAATTCAATTTTCTGAGTCTTTTTTTTTTTCCTAAATAGAATTCTTTTCTATACTCTCTGAGTAAGGAAACACTAGTGATTTTTTTAATGGGGATGAGGGATGGCCTGATGAATCCAATGATCTGAGTTATCATAAGGAAACATCTGATGGGGGGGATGGAAAGCGATTCCACCGTTCACTTAATCATGGAGTCACCAGTAACAACACAGACTGAGGGCTTAGTTTGTTTTGAGAATTGAGCTATTGAGAGCAGAGCCCCAGAGTCCTGCACTTGGTAGCAATCCAATGCTCAGTTAGACTAGAGTTTGGGGCCCTTTCAAAGGGGGAACCCTGGAGCCAGAAGTCAACAGAGATGACGTCAGTTGAAATGATTCCCTGGGGGGGATAATCTCTCCTTGTCTGCAGCAGTCTTTTGCAGCTGGTAGGCCATGCATGCAATACAAGTGTGTTTAAAACAACAACAACAACAGGAAAATTTGAGTGATGGAGGAGTGTTTGTCCAGTCCCTCTATAATCTGATTATTTTGTTCACCTTGATAAGCTTGCCATATATTAATATTTATTTAATGTAGCACAGCGTTCCTCAAAGTAGGCTTCATATAGCAGGGCACCCTGGCTATGCGATGCTGGTCACCTCTCTTTGAGCCTCCATTTTCTCACCTGTAAGCAGAGCGGGGTTGGCCCTTTGAGATTTTTCTGGTTTAAGCTACCTGTGATCTTTGTGGCGGACTGTTTAATGAATTACAACTTTTCTTGCCTTGCTCCTGGCCCACCTTTGTAGAAGACCCTTCGGCGACCGGAGTCCATTGACTCGCTATACTCATGAATGGGAGTTTTCTGCTTCATATGAGCAAAAGCCCATTTTTCTCCAGAGCCCATAGTCTTTGTGACAGAGTTGAACAGAGCTGCCGCGGTATCAGCCTGGGATGATTACTATTCAGAACTTTCCCCTCCGCCATGCTGTGTGGTCTTTTTCATATTTATAGGACTTTTCTGTTTCCATTGGACCAAATGCAGTGAACTTTATGCATTCTTTATTAATTCTGCTTTATACAACTGTAATAAATTCTATCTCCTCTCCACTGGATGGTTTTGCACAGATTACTAAATGCTCAGGCTTTTAAAACATGTTTCAGGGCCATTGCCTATTATGTTTTAAGTTGGTATGAATATATTTGAGAAATTAGAAAATGAAGAAACTAGAAAAATATAATTAACCCATGTATCCACCACCCAGAATGAACTGCTAGTAGCATTTTTCTGTATTTGCTGAAGGTTGACTTTGAAAAATGTTAATAAAATAATAGAATTATTTCAGATGAATGCAGAATTTTCTCCCACCCCTACCAAAAGCTCAACCTTCTACAGTATGCCCATTTCCAAATTTGAAATCCATCCATTTTAACAGTATTTACTCAAATTAAAAATATTTAATGTGCCATAAGTAGACTTTCATAAATTATATTCACATTTAAAATTTGGTATTTAAAATTTTTTAATGGATATCAAAAAATAAGTTTGAGAATTAAACTTCCACCAAGGGGAAACAGGTGAACAAGGATTGAGAAAATGAGCCAAGGCCACAAAGTAACAGGAAAAGTGGGGGAATGGTCTTGCGGCCACGGGATCGTCCCACCAGATGTGGCTCCTGGGTTACTTTCCATCGGCTGCTCCTCTTCTAACCTGGATGTTGCCTTGTACCTGTCAACCTCAGCTGCGGGACTCTGTCTTTCCTTTACCTTCAACTCGGAGTCCAGGCTGTCATCTCATTTACAGGGATACTGCTCAGAGGGTGAGATAGAGCTTTGCTTTCTCTATGGAAATGGAGGAGGGCGATTCTTTGTTATTGTTTTGTTTCTATCCTCCAGAGCCAGGAAATGATGGACTCGAGTGATTCCATCTAGAGTCTGAATCTTGGGTAAGTGTAGAAAGGCTCAGAGACAGTTGAGAAACGATTCATGATTGGGTTTGCAAGGATAATAAGGGTTGATGATTCCTCCAGATTATTTTTAACAGTGTGTGCCAGACACTGTTTCTTGTAGTTTATAGATACTGTCTCATTTGATACTTATGCTAAGTTCAAGTATTGAGAACTTTTGTCTTATCTGCTTCCACGTGAGGAAATGGGTGCTGTGATTCTAAGAAATGTGTCTCGGTTTATTAGGTACTGGATGGAACCCCAGGCAACTTGACTTCATAACCCAAGCTTAGCACCTCAATCAAGCATCTTTAACGAAAATCCACAAATAACATACGTCACACTGTTCCTGTGGTGTAACCTAAGTCATGTTTTCCTTGTCCATTCTCTCTCGGTTCTCCCAGGGTCAGAGCTGAGCCTTCCAGCTGCCTGATGGTTTGTGACCTTCACTCAATTTATTTGGCTGAGGTTGGACTCCTGTTGGTCTATAGGCTCTGCTTCCCAGCTCTTAATTGTGTAACACTAATCTTTATTCACTTCCAAAAATACGCTTCCACATGTATTAGGCAGCTTGACCTTCCAGGTTAGATTTACATGGTGTGGTTTTTTAAGCTCTTTCTTCTATTCTGTATACTCTTTCTGAGGAATGTCTAATTTCAAAAGAGAAATCAATTCTGTTTCCATCTTATTTTGACAAACAGCTTGCTAGTTGATGTGGTGGGTGGAATGTCAGCCTAAGATATTTCTATCTTACTCCCTAGAATCTGTGAATGGTATTTTATATGTCAAAAGGGCCTTTGCAGATGTGATTAAGTGAAGGATATTGCGATAAGGAGATGATCCTGGATCATCTGAGTGGATCCTAAATGCAGTCACCAGTGTCCTTGTACAAGAGAGACAGGGGGACCTTTGGCTTCTGAAGAAGGGAAGGCAGGGAGGTGACAGGAGCAGAGAGTAGAGGGCTGTGCTTTAAAGGAGGAGGAAGAGCCTGCCTACCAAAGAATGCCAGCATTCTAGATGCCGAGGAAGGCAAGGGCATGGATTCTCTTCTCCCCTCTGAGCAGCCGGAGGAACCAACGCTGTCAGCACCTTGGTCTTATCAGAACAAGATTCATCTGAGACTTCTGACCTCCAGAGAATAATTGTATTGTGTGGTTATATATATATATTTCTTTTTACAAACCACCAATTTGTTACAGCAGCATTCAGAAACTAATCGTTGATGAGATGAGATCATTTTGTAGGCTTATGCTTGGTTTGGAGAACAGCACGTGTTGTGAAAGTCCAAGATCAAGCACGTGTTGACTCCATTACGTTTTGGGCCTGGGGAAGATCAATGGCAACTCACACGCACACACTTGCTTTGCACAGCGGTCAGGCAGTGAGTGGGCAATTGCATCATGATTTCTGCTGTGGAGAAGGCGGAGCACTTTTATGAGCAATGGATTTTATTGGGGCAATGAGAGGAAAAGGCCAACAGTCATAAGCTTGATTAATGGCACAGGTCTCTATCTCAGATAATCTTAGGGTGTTTTTTTTTTTTTTCATTAAGTGTCATCAACAATGGCTCTCTCCCTAGTGTTCCCAATGTTGGGAGTCACTGAGGGTGGGTAGAAGCAGAGGCAGGAATGAAGTCTGGCTGCAGCACTAACAGAATGTGTCCCACATCTAAAGAAAAGTCTGAGGGAAAATATCTCCCCAAAATAAAACTCCCCTTTTATTCTCAGATCATGGAAAGATCAATTAATTACAGCGACTGAGTCATTTGAAAGATTACAATGCTTGTATAGTTCCTGCAAAAGCTATGTCTCTCGAAGACGCTATATACCTGATAAGGTTTTAGAAATTTAATTAAAAATGTTATAAAGATTTTAAATGACCATAGGATCATTTGTTGGGAGGGAAAAAAAACACACCACAGAGCCCTGTGATTCTTTTCAGCAGGAGTGTGTGTGCGTGCGTGTGTGTGTGTGTGTGTGTGTGTGGTGTTGAGGGTAGTGAGGTGGAGTGAATGAATAACTGTTAGAATTTCTTTGAATAATGTCTCACTACATTGCTATTGTTAATAAAATTACAGCTGGTGCACCAAGCAGAATACATTTGAAATAAATAGCTTCTAAACCGATAGTACAGGGATTTCCAATACCAACTTGTTTCATTTTCACGGTGTGTGGATAATAGGTGGGGAGACACATCTAAAGGTCATTGCTTTTGCTGTGGGGATATGTCTTACAATGCCTGGCTGATGTTTTTAAAAGAGTGGCTGAATACACATACCATCCAGGATGGCTATTCTCTCGGATGCTGACAGACACATATCTATCTAGATAATGGAACTGATTCTTTTTTTCTTTTAATGTATATTTGTTTGCACCAGTACAACACAAAGAGCATTCAGCTGTGACTCATGAATAAATCTCGAAGACGCATGAGAACACACAGCATTCAAATTTTGTTTTCAACTAACAGTAAGGCGATAGGAGAGGGAGATCATTCTATCGAAAAGAATGCTGTTATTCAATTCCTCCGGATCCATTGGGGAGGTAAGGTTGTACATCATGGAGAATTTGCATGTCTTAGATTCAAACCTTGCTCATAAAAACCAACACATTTTGTCATTTTTGTTGGTATTGTAGCTCTCGTTACCATCATAATAGCATCACTACCTTTGACACTAGACAGAGGTCATTTTGCATAGTCAATTTAATGAATGACTCCACATATAATTCTTCATTAGGATCAGCCAAATGTGGCACACCTACTTGCCACTTTCCTAGCCAGTGTCTATGACCTACTTTCTCTCTCTCTCTCTCTCTCTCTCTCTCTCTCTCTCTCTCTCTCTCTCTTTCTCTCACTTCGATGCTGCTTCTCTTCTCAGCCTCACATGCCAAAAAGCCACTACCCAGAGATTGAAGATGACATTCTCAGTAAAACCTATTTGCACTGCTTGTTCTCAGCCTTATACAGGTGTCTGTCTTAGTCAGTTTGGGCTACTATGGCAACCACAGACTGGATGGCTTAAACAACAAACACATATTTCTCACAGCTCTGGAGGCTGGAAAGTCCAAGATCAAGGTGCCAGCAGACTTGGTGTCTGGAAAACGCCCCCATTCTGCTTCACAAAGGACCATCTTCTCTTGTAGTCTCACAGGGCGGAGGGTACTGTCTAGCAAGGGCATCTGTTGCCTCCATCAGCAGTAGAAGTCTGAGTCCTTCTGCCCACTCCATCTTGGTAGCGAAGTCACCAGTGAAAACTCAAAGCAGCCAAGTGCTGAGCGGAGTAGCACCTTTACTCGCATAGAAAGGGGCGGAGCAAGACCTGCGTCAGCAGTGGGAGTGGGTTCCCCATGGCCAACGGGTCCCTCCTGGCAGCCAACACGGGGCATTTGGTCTGTTTACACTCCTGTTGTGCTACAACATGACCTCGCTCACTCCCCAGAGAGGACAATTAGAGCAGTGGGTTTGAGCAGGTGGCATAGGACGCACAGTTGAGTCTGAAACAGGGAAAGATATTATCCAGCACAGGCTGTGAGGACTCTATCTCTTAGTAAGGAGAGGTTGCAGATCCAGCCAGGTGGGTGTGGCTCAGTGGTTGAACATCGACCTGTGAACTAGGAGGTCGCGATTCGATTCCTGGTCAGGGCTTATCCGCAGTAGAGGACATGCAGGGGGCAGCTGATCAATTCTCTCTCATCACTGACATTTCTGTCGCTCTCCCTCTCCCTTCCTCTCTGAAATCAATAAAAATATTGTTTTAAAGAACTATTATAGGTCCAAGGTCCATTTTTATGTGGTTAAGTGAAGGTCAAAAGGCCTCAGGGAAGAGAATGCATTTCCCAACAGACACTAAGCCCATTCTAGGGCTCCACCTCATGATGAAATTGCCCCACCTCCTGATACCCTCCCACTGAGGCTGAGATTTCAGTCTGTGAATTTGGGGGGACATAAATATTCAGTCCATAACAATAGTCAATCCTATCTCATCAGTTAGCCTTATCCATATCCTGGAAAAATGAGGATAACAATCTCTTCCCTCAACAGAGCTGGTGAGATAGAACAGGACAGAGTTCTGAGAGTAGAAGCTGGTGGATGAGATGTGTATATGTGAGCTACATTATAGTTAATCATATATAATATCGTGATCAGTAACAGCTTCTGGGAGTCCTGAAGTTAGTTTTGAGCCCAAATCCTACCAAAATATTGGGGGATTTCCTCTTTATTTGCTCATTCATTCATTCATACATTCATTCATTTATTCAATAACTCAACAAAGAGCTCACCCACAATGGGCAGCTCTCTGCCTTCTGAGAGACTTCAGCTGGCTGGAGGAGAAGCGCCAGTGCTGTGCGCTATTTTGTGTCTTGGAATTGTCTGCAGCTCTGGGACCAATTAGCATTTCATGTCAATAAATGTGGCCCACAGCTCTCTGTGCTCTCTGCTTGTTGTTGTCCTGAGCTCACCTGCCTCACAGATCTTCCTAGAAAGAGGAGAAGATGCTGGAAACACCATAGTGTTTGCAGCCCAGCGGGGGCACCTGCGACTTCACAGCACAGAAAATTCAGCTCTTTTTGTTCAGGCATCATGACCATTCCGGGGGAAGAATTCCCATTGGGCAGATTGGAAATAGCCCTCTGTGGCACTTTTGTTTTTGGCACATGCTAATTATGCAGGGCTCTTGCTAAAAGAGCATTTTGGAAATGCCAAATTCAGAACAGTAGACACCAAGTATCTTAAGTATTTTCTTGTGTTAGACGCCTGGTGCTTACGGAACCTTGACTGAACGACCAAAATGGCATTGGAATTCACTCTGTGTGCTCACGTAGTTCGCTCTCGTGATTCAAGAGTGGCAATCCCATTACCAATATGCCTGTGAAGTGATAAAAATTGTATTTGATGTTTTCTGATGGAAGTGGAGATGGGAGACAGGAGATGAAGGGGGATAGAAGAAAACACGTGTATGGAACAGTCATTTAAAAATGACAAAAACGATCAGCTTGCTCTCTCATCAAGAGGGATTATGAAATCTGTTTTGCTGTACAGAATTGTTTTGAGGTGCATATTTGTAAGAGACTTAAAATTCCTTGGAGAGTTAGAAAGCATGAGATGTGTCCTGTCACCCCAGTTCTAGCTTAAAGTTATATAAAATAATGTGTTTGTAGTCACAGAGAGCCTGGTAGTTTTGGGGACATGTTAGTCATTATCCAACAGTGCATTTATTTAGATTTACTGGGCACAGAATTCCAGACATGACAGTTTGGTACAAGTAGAATGCTGATGTTGGGTATTGGATGAATTTAACCTTTGGAACCATAGTCACTGCAGTACAGTAACTTGGGACGTTGTTTTTCTTTAACATGACATCATCTCTCGGTAGATGCTAATTTTCGTTTCTGGTAAGTGCTTGCTCAGTCATTTCGGCCCACGTTGGTATTGGATTATTCAGTATCGCAAGAGAGCTGTCAGAGAGTTACAGGAGAATAAAATGCATGCGAATTTCAATAGTCTGCCTCTGAGCAGTCTATTAATACAGTCAGCAAGCCCTTAGAAGTCTTTCTTTGCACCTCAACTGTGTTCTAGCAGTCAAGATTAAAAACTAATTATGCATGTGTCATCAGTACCAATATTTGTAATTAATTTGATTTGCAGCACTAAATAATAAACTGGGCTAACATTTTAACAGGCTATGTGAGTAGGCATTAATGGGTTTCTTTTCTATTGCCAGGTTCATTTTTAGAAGTAGATTAAGGAGTCTTCAAGGCATGCGCAGCCTCTCAGATAAAGCCGGAGAATGTGATTAGTTAGCAGCAAAGTAGATTGTCCTTCAGCCCATTGTGGCGCCCTGTATTTCAAGAGATGAAAAGAACTCGGGAAACAATTAGTTTCTGTGAATCGAATTCATCCATTAGGACAGAGGCAGTCCTTGGGAACTATGGGTTGTGATGGAAGGGGGAGTTGATAAAGGTCCTTCTAGGGTCACGTTCCTTCCGGGAGGCTACAAAGCAAGGCTGATAGATAACCTCATGTGTTAGTGAACAGAGCCACATTTGGGATGACATATTTAGTCATACTGGTGACACTATAGAGTCCTTACTCCATTTTTAGAATAGAAAATAGAAAATATTTCTCCCTTACCCCTACCAGTTGATGTTGACAACTCCATAAATGTTGATTTGTTCCTTGGCATTGTAGAAAGATCCAGGTCATTCATATATATTTACACACACACACACACACACACACTAGTATATGTATCTTAGTGCCTAGCAAGGTGCTGGATTCATTTGAGCGGCTACACAATTAATTGCTGAAGGAGTGGTTAGTGAACTAGCATTAGGTAATTCTGTGGTGCTCTGCTTCTGATGCTCTAGCTAAAACCAGAACTATCATGTTCTGTGGCCCTAGTTCCTACTTCTTTGCTTTAATTCGTGCGTGTTTTTATACAGACTGCCCTTCTTCAGCTCCTGCTTGACCACATCACAGCCATTCTAGTGGTTCGGCTCAGGTTTCCTTCTAGTCTAAGCTTTTTGGCCACAGGAGAGATTTCTTTTCTTCCTCAATTCTTGGCACAACTTTGTACTGTTTGGCACATGTAATGATGTGGCTTATAGGTGACCATAATACATGTTGCATTTTCAGTACTGAAGTTAACAATCTAAAAAATGTCTGTGTTGCCGAAACCGGTTTGGCTCAGTGGATAGAGCCTAGGCCTGCGGACTGAAAGGTCCCGGGTTTGATTCCAGTCAAGGGCATGTACCTTGGTTGGAGGCACATCCCCAGTAGAGGGTGTGCAGGAGGCAGCTGTTCTATGTTTCTAACTCTCTATCCCTTTTTCTTCCTCTCTGTGAAAAATCAATAAAATATATATTTTAAAAATGGCTGTGAATTCCACAGTGGCTGCACCAGCCTGCATGCCCACCAGCAGTACACTAGGGTTCCCTTTTTCCCCATCCTCGCCAGCACTTGTCGTTTGTTGATGGTAGCCATTCTGACAGGTGTGAGGTGATACCTCATTGTCCTTTTAATTTGCATCTCTAAGATGATTAAAGACATGGAGCATTTTTTCATGTCTCTTGGCCTTCTGTATGTCCACTTTGGAGAAGCGTATATTTTAGGTCCTTTGCCCATTTTTAATTGGATTGTGTGTCTCCATCTTGTTAAATTATATATATGGAATCTAGTGAAGAAAATAAACTGATGAACAAAATAGATCCAGAGATAGAGAAGCATGGAAGAGGCTGATGAATTTCAGAGGAAAGGCAGGAGTGGGGAGGTGGTGGAGAGAGATTAACCGGGGACTTTTTATGCATATATACATAGCCCGCGAACACAGACAATGGTGCTGAAGGCCTGGGGGGGACAGGTGTGGGGTAGAGGGGATCAATGGGAAAAAAGGGGGACATCTGTAATACGTTCAACAATAAGTAAAAATTTTAAAAAATTTAAGTGGTTTTATATAGGGTATAATGCAAACTACATATGTGTTCTTTGCAAGATTTTATTACAAAGATATACAACTTGCACATATTCGAAGAAAATCAACTAGTGTTAGAACTATTACCAAGGAAGGCTGCTCAGGTGCCAAACACGTTTGCCCAAGACCCCAGAACATTCCCCATAACGTGAGAACAGGTCATCATTTTTCATCTGAGCATGTCAGTAGGCAGCTCTTAGGTGTGGGTGGGTCATGTATCATTCTATAGCGCCTTCAAATGAGCACAGTCTAGGGAGGACGGAAAGAGAGAAAAAGAAAGTAGGGCTTCTGATGCCATCAAGAGCATGAGAATTTCAGTGAGTGCATACAAGCTTGTATGTACCTGCTTCTGTGTCCTGAGGCATGCACGTTGTTTCATGCTGCTCGGCCCTCTCTGTCCCCCGCTTAGCATCGCTGTGGGGAAGGCTCTGTGACTGCCAACGGGGTGCTGGTGAGCTGACCCAAGATTGTAGGACCCGACAGGCAATTGCTGTGAACAAGCCGCCCTCCTGTTCTTCGTGGCCCCAGTGAAAGGCTGCCAGCTCCAGAGTGGGGAGAGAGGACACCGTCAACGTTAGCCTAGCCCAGTGGTCGGCAAACTCATTCGTCCACAGAGCCAAACATCAACAGGACAACGATTGATATTTCTTTGGAGAGTCACATTTTTTTAAACGTAAACTTCTTCTAACGTCACTTCTTCAAACCAGACTTGCCCAGGCTGTGGTATTTTGTGGAAGAGCCACATGTGGCTCGCGAGCTGCAGTTTGCTGACCAATAGTCTGGCTGGTGGCAGTGGATACACCAAGTACGTGGAAGCAGGTTTTATTTGAAACATGTTTTCCACCTTCTGCATGTGGCCCTGAATGTCGGTGCCATGTCTCTTGGGGTTCCCAGCAGAGGCATGGCTCTTACAGTGCTTGGTCCCCCCTTTCCGTAAGCAGCCCCAGTGCCAGAGGCAACTTTTGGGCCCTGGTCTCCTCCTCAGTGCCCTCCAGGGACCAGGGTTCAGTGCGTCCCTGGAGTAGACGCTTCTAGAGTCTGAGAACGTTGAACGTGTGTACTCCTGACCCCAAACCAGTGCTTGATGCAGAAAAGATATTGTTCCCGGAAGTGCTTCAGGGGGAAGATGTGGAGGCACAGCTTTCCATTCTGACTGGAATGGCAAACTCACATTAAAAAACATTAAGGATAATAAACTGGAAATTCAATTACCAGGCTCAAAGCCAGCACACCGCACACTCGATTTGGATTTGCATCTTAGCTTACAGCTCCTTCCTGCTAATGGTACTTACAGCTCAGACGTCTGCTGGGTGACTTCTCACCAATGCTTTCTGACGGGCCTGCCCCCATGTTGACTTGGATATGAGTTCATATGGGGAGGGGGATTGGAAATATTCCTTCCTTTTATCTTCACTTTTCCCTGATTGCACTTGGGAAGCCACCGAGTCACATGACCAGGGTTTGAAATTTCCAGACTCAGTGGGATCTCTTCCTGGGTACCAGTCGAGTTCCCATTGGGTTTACACATCTAATTTATTCACATAAACAAAGTAGCTAATAGAAATATAAGTAGATGAAAGCCACCGCACAAAATTTAAACATGCATTGACTTTAAAAAATATGTATGTATTTTTATTGATTTCAGAGAGGAAGGGAGAGGAAGAGAGAGAGACATCAATGATGAGAGGGAATCATTGATTGGCTGCCTTCTGCATGCCCCTTACTGGGGATTGAGCCTGCAATCCGGTCATGTGCCCTTGGCCAGAATCGAACCCAGGATCCTTCACTCTGCGGGTCGATGCTCTATCCCCTGAGCCAAACAAGCTAGGGCGACTTCAAGAACATGTTCTCCCAAGCTGCTCAGGCACAGGACACTGGTTCTCAGAAATGTGGATACCCTCGTTTTATGGAGAGAGGAACGGAAGTCCAGTGGGAAGTCCAGCTGCCCAGACTCCACCCACATCCTCACAGCGGAGCATGGTCCCCAACCTCCTGATCCCCGGCCTGGCCTTTCCCCACCAACAGATAGGCAGAGGGTTCCTTTCGGTCCGCAGCCTGGTTGATAAAACCTGTTTTCCCTCTGAAGTATGTGTTCCTTGACTGCTTGCTGTGTGTTTATGTGTCCAATACAGAAGCGTGATTTCCTGAAACCCAGAGATAAAGGGCGATACTAGGGAATGGACAGTGTGCTTGGGCAGATTTGAAATGCTGGGATACTTTATATACTTAATAGAAGTCTAAATGCTTGATGTGATAAGCACCTTTTACTGACCCGACATCAGGAATGCGATTCACTGGCCATTGGCCAGCGTTCATCGGGAGGCACGTCCTAAACTGCTCTGGTGATGGGGCCACCGGCAGGTCTGAGGACAGCCTGGGGTTGAAAACAGCTGAGAGCCCAGCTGGCATGGCTCCGTGGTTGAGTGTCGACCTATGAACCAGGAGGTCACAGTTCAGTTCCCAGTCAGCGTCCATGCCTGGGTTGTGGGCTCGATCCCCAATAGGGGGCATGCAGGAGGCAGCCGGTCATGATTCTCTCTCATCATGGATGTTTCTCTCTCTCTCTACCCCTCTTCCTTCCTCTCTGAAGTCATTACAAAAAAGAAGAAAACAGACAAACAGTGCTCTTCCCCCCAGCCCACATCTGCTTCCTCCTTCCCAGCAGCCCCATTGCGTGCATTTCAAACTCTATTTCCATCTCAATGAGGTTATGTCCAATGTGACTGCACCTTCCCTGGGCAGGGGCGTCCACCAGCCAGCCTCTTTCATCCCCGCCTGGCCTCCGACAGGGGACGGCGGGCAGCTCCTTGTGACCCACTGAACATTAATATTCACTAACCTGCTCCCGGGAGCTACGCTTCACCGGGCGCATTTTCACCTGAAAGGACTTGTTTAATACAAACATTTGGTTAATATTCGGCACATTCGAAAGGGTTTTATCAGCATCGGTGTAGGACCGAAAGTCATTTCAATTCAGTGGGAACTGATTATGCGCCAAGAATCAGTCCTTTCCGAAAGAGTGTCTTCCGCCCCCACCTCCCCACCCCCCCTGATGATAATGTATACATTAGCAAACTCGCTTACACGCCTGATAGGTACACTTTGTGGACAAACCAGCAACCTTGCATTTCATCGACAGAGAATTCATCAGCACTGACGCTGGTGTTCAGCGGGGGGAGGAGGGAGAATGTTACACAACATTGCTTTAAAAACTGTTGAAATATCATTATCAGCATCTTGGGAGTGAGATTATCATAACAAGAGCTTATCAGAGGAAGCTCAGGGTTGGATGAGGATCTGCTGCTCCCCAGGCCCCGCCCCCTTGCAGAATACAATGTTGTTGTTGTTCTTAAAGAACCCCAGCTCTCTGGACTCTCCTTGGGGCCCCTCTGCAATTTTCCTCTACGTGAGTCTCTGTGAAACTCCTTATCCCGAAGAGTTGTTGGGTAGACCCGGAGCCCCAAGAAAGACTGAAATAGATGAATGGAAAGTGAATTCCTGGGTGGCTACGGAAGTTTGTTTGAATTACATTCCGAAGTTTTAGGTGAAGGAGTCACACAAGCAAACTTGTTACCTTTTACTGGGGGCACCTGTTGGATACTGATTTCTCTTTAAAAATGTTTTTATTGTGAAATATAGCTTACTGGAGTGGGAAATGTGTGTGTGTGTGAGTGTATGTGTGTGTGTACACATATAATAAGTAGAAATCTATAGGGTGTGGCAAAAGTAGGTTTACAGTTTTTCATCTGGAAGATAATACAATAATTAATCAATAACACAAGACTAAACTCTGTGTTTCACATTGTAACCCTACCTTTGTCCCAACCCGTATGTGGACATACTATTTGCATTTCACTTCGACTGGATAATACCCAGCGGTTTTCCAAATGGGTGTTACCAGTTACGTTTCCACCGGAAGTACCGTATATGGGAGTTCCAGATGTATCACACATTCATCAATACTTGGCATTGCCAGACTTTCACATCTGAGCTAATCTGAGGGGCGTGCAGTGTTTCTTACTATCCTTTTGATTTTCATTTTTCTGATTGTGAATGAGATGAAACACATGTTTGAGTCTCTAGTTGGCCACCTGGAATTCTTGGGAAGCATCTGTTGAAGTACTTTGCTCAGTAGTTGAGCATCAACTATGAACCAAAAGGTCAAGGTTCGATTCCCGGTCAGGGCACATGACTGGGTTGCAGGCTCCATCCCCAGTGTGGGGCGTGCAGGAGGCAGCCGATCAATGATTCTCTCTCATCACTGATGTTTCTCTCTCTCTCCCTCTCCATTCCTCTCTGAAATCAATAAAAATATTTTTTAAAAAGAGATATAGTTTCAGAAATCTTCTCATTACAACCCCACATGCAGACTCTCCTAGTTGATCAGAGTTTCCATGTCAGAGGAAATTGACCTGCCTTCCTAGCTTACCACAAATAACTATGGTAGCGTTTCTTCCCAACGAATAACATGGACCCCTCTCTCCTTTGGAAAGGTTTTTGTTAAATTTTTATTTTTTTCTTGTATTTGGAATTTTCACTTATTCTGAAAAAAATGGGTAAGAAGAATGTTACCTATTTCAGAAGGGTTTTGTGAGGATTGTGTAAGGTACTAAATGAGAAGTTCTTACTGCTGTAAGGTACATAACACACACTTAATAGACAATAGCCACTATTATTGCCATTACCGTTAAAAATCTACCATGCAATTCACAGGACCTTAGGGTGGCAAGGGTAGGGGGGGAGGGATAGATGAGAAATGTCTCTGTTTAGGGCTTTTCTGGACTCATGGTGCCAAAAGGGAAGAGAATTGCGTGGGTGGTTATAAGATTTCAGAATCCAGAAAGCCCGCTTCTGATATGGGAGTCACGGTAGATGACGAAGATAACAAGGGGTGGGTATTGGATCCTGGGAGTATGCCTGACCAGAAAGAAGTGGGGTTCCCGTCAGGGCTTCCTCTCTTTCTGGGCACTCGGGAGAACTTCACTGAAATAATTAAGTGGCCATTTTTTTATGGAAGTATGTACATGCGCGTGTGTGTAATATACCATAATAAGAGGCGGTGGAGGGGGCCCTAGAGTCTGGATGTATGTTTGTGTCCTTACTGTCTGGTCCGAGTCCCGGTCAGCTCGACAGAGCTTTCTTTATCCACAGGGCCTTTTAGTTCGTCTGCTGGCGAGCCTGCTGCATCTTTGTGTGCTACGTTTTACAAAATGGCCTTCTCTCCCAGGGTCCTTCTGATCACTGGGTCTCAGAAGCATTCCAGTGTTTGTCACCAGTTGTTTTTCAGCCGCGCCAGGACGAGAACTACGAGGAGATCATAATCCCAGAGTGATACACAGACCCATCCAAGGGAGATGCGCTATCGAAGGCTGTAAAGAAACCGTAGGAAGGATCTGACCACGTAGACGTGAAAAGCTTTGGTTCAGCGAAACACCAGGAACAAAGGCAAGAGATGAAACACGCGCCCGAGAAGCCCATTCTCTCAGCACATCTGACAGTTTACAAAGAGCAGCTGCCATCCGTCCAGCGTGAGAAATGAGCGCAGTGATCGGAAGATGGGCAGTGGGCACGGGGGCAATTCTGTAAGAAGCAATAGGAAGGCCCAGTGAACCGCAGAAGGCTGTTCCATCTTAATAAAGATGGAGGAGAAAAGCTTACTAAAAAGGAGAGTTTGCTGAAGATCAAAATGGCACTTCTGCCGTGAATGAAAATTCTAGTGGCCAGAGAGAGGGTCACTAGGATGCTCCTGGGGGTGAGGAGGGGCATCGCCGAGGGTTGGAAACAGCACCATTGGCTTAAGCGACGCCTGAGCTTGTGGTCCAGAACCTGAGCTGGGGCCCAGCAGGTGGGAGGTCCCCTGGGATCATGGGCCACACCCCTAAAGTAAGTCCAAGCAAAGGGGGACTCATTTTGATGACTCACCTCAACTATGGGAACTTTATATATTTGTTTATTTATTTTACTCGTTAATATATATATATATTTTCTTTATATATTGTTTAAGGTATTACAAATAGTAGTACATCTCTCTCTTTTTCCCCCCACTGACATCCTACCAGCCTCCCCTAACCCCAGCACTTACCCTCCTCCCCCCCCCCCCAGTGCCTTGAATCTGTTGGTTGTGCTTATATGCATGCATACAAGTCCTTCGGCTGATCTCTTACCCCCGCAACCCTCCCCTGTCTTCCCGCTGTAGTTTGACAGTCCGTTTGACGCTTTGCCTTAACTATGGGGACTTAAAAAAACCAAAACAGTATTGTGGTGTTTATCTGGTTAAATCTGTGGCTAAAATTTGTCTTTGCGCCTTTTCCTGCCTAGATGCTCTCTTCTTTCTTTTTCCTAGAAGTTTAGCACCAGAATCACGTGGAGTTTTCCCAGGATGCAGACAGTCCTTTCCAGCCTCAATCAAGGTTTCTTTTCTTATAACCCAGCAATGTTCTATGTCCAATTTCTCTCTACTGACCTGCCTTCCCACTCCCCAGTCTACCGGTGACTGTCCGTGTCCATCTCTGGGGCCCGGTGCCCGGGGTCTCTCTGTCATTATGCCACGTCCACAGCAACTTTTGATTCCGTGTCGGGATGTTGGGCTTGGAGGGAACGTTTGGCAACGTCAGATGCTAGAGACAAGCTGCTGACGTCTAACGGGTGGAGGCCAGGGATCTGTGAACATCCTACCGTGCCCAGGACAGCCTCTGTCACAGCACAGAACTGTCTGGTCCAAATGTTCACAGCGCCACCCGAGGTCAAGGCTGGGTCCTGCTAGGTCTGTGATGTCACATTATTTCAGGGGACGGTGGAGGAAACCCAGGACTTCTATGGGAACAGGATGTAGATAACAAGTCCCCTGTAGATGCTATATTTTTGGGACTGATCTAATGCTGGTAGCATTTGGGAGCACGTCTCTGAACATTTGAAGCTCAAAACCAGAGATATCCTTGCATATCTAGCTTATAATTTCAAGTAACGGATACTACAACAAACCCTGATTAAAACCTGACTGTCTAATGTATTTGTGTGAGCTACATTTTCCAGTTAATGGAAACTTTACCTAAAAATAATTTTGTTCCAATCTTTGTTTTTGTTTTAAAAAAAGCTTTTTTTCCTTTTTTTTTTCTTTTTTTTTTTTTCTGGCCTAGATTGTTGCAGGGTCTCTGGATCATCGAGCAAGTTGAAAACCCTGACATCTTCTGTAAATATGGGAGATAATGATGGCTACTAATATAATTTCTCCCAGACATGAAATTGGACTAAAATGACAGTGAACACAATATAATTTCTGAAAGTGTGGGGTTTTTTTTATTTTATTTTTTAAAGTCAATATTTACTCCTAGTGAATGTTAGCTATTCACAGTCTGGTTGAAATACACATATTGGAATGCTCCCTGTTCTAATTGTTTGCAAATTCATTTGCATGATTTCCTTCACTATTTCATAGAACCTACATTAGTTGCTTGATTTCTGTGATAATAACCACTCTGCCCACTCCCTTTCTGTATTAAGGCTAATTTGAAGGGAGGAACTGAACTCAATTGAGTTTCCTTGTTTACCCAAATTACCCGTGCATAATGAGATCCCAGCAGGAAAGACAGCCGAATGCTACCTGCGAGACTTAGTCAGTACCTTGGGGCAAGAGGATACGATAGTCTAACCATGTGCTCATGATGAGTTCCCAGATTATAGACTTTGGATAGTCAAACCTGAAGTATCTGGGGCTCTTCTCATTTCTAAAATTCTTAAAGAAAAAGTTGGACGTGAGGTGGTAAAACTCTTCCAGAGGCAGCGTGTTCGCTTCCGGTGGGAAGCAGAGAGCAGAGCCAGAGCCACTAAGATTTGGGAGTCTTACTCGCTGGGTGACCTTGAGGAAGATGCTGACCCTGAGCTGCTGGGGTTGACTCAGAGTCACAGCCATGAGTCAGCAGGACAGTGCAGGTGATGCATCATTGTTTACACCACGGAACCCCGTGAGAAACGTTTGAGGTGTTAGCTGTCCACCCAGTGATAGGATTCTTCAGATTTTTTATTTTATTTTTTTTAATTTAATTTAATTTTTTTAAATATATTTTTATTGATTTTTTTTACAGAGTGGAAGAGAGGGATAGAGAGTTAGAAACATCGATGAGAGAGAATCATCGATCAGCTGCCTCTTGCACACCCCCTACCGGGGATGTGCCCGCAACCAAGGTACATGCCCTTGACCGGAATTGAACCTGGGACACCCCCAACCCCCAGTCCGCAGGCCAATGCTCGAATTTGAATTTCAGATTTTGTCTTCACAAATCGAGGCTCTCGGGGACCTGACGATGGGAACAGACTGCTCTTTAGGACTTTATATAACTCAGCAGCCACCACATGGCTGTGATGATTATTCCATATGGTTTAAATCTCAGCTTGAAGAGATTCAGTAGTTGCAAAACCTCCATGCTAGCATTTGCTCCAAGAAACTACCTACAAATGGGTATTATTTGGTGGATTGAGTGAAATGTGCAAGGAAATGATAAAAAATAAAAATAAAAAAATGTAAGTGGCAAGACAGAGACAGGGAACGGTAATGACTTGGAGTCTGTGTCTGGAGGTGTGTGGGAGGCTGACGTGGGTAGCTGACTGCCCATTGAGCATTATGGCTGGGTAGCGTAGGTTCCCATGCCCAGGCTGGAGATCCTTATCAGTCCAGCGAAGTGGGTGGTATGAGTCCATCCAGACCGGCCCGTCCGCACACCCTTGGCCCGGAGCAGCTGTGTCTCCCTCAGGACCGCACTGCCCCCGCCTTCACTCGCATGAGGAAGTGCTCCTTGTTCTCATGGCTGTGCCTGTGGCTCCCACTCCGTGTTCCCCGGGGAGACCTGCCGATGCCCCGGACATAGCTGTCCTCTCTCCTCCTCCCACCGCCTCTCTCTGAACTCCTCCTCAGCGCGGGAGCCAGAATGATCTACTTAAAATGCAAATCTACGTGATACTCCTCTCCCCCGGCTCTCCCAGCCTTCTAGATAAATCCCAAGCTCCTTAGCGAGGACAACAAAGCCCTGTGGGATCTGGTGCCCTGGTCGGGGACACAGCCCTCTCTTCTGCCAGGCTCTCACGGGCAACGTATGCTTTCCTAGAGCCAGAGTTCTGGAATCCATGCCCCCTGTCCCTCACCACGACTCTGATTTGTGCCTCCACGCCTTCGCAACTGTTCTTTATTGGAACGCCCTTCCATGTGCTCCTTACCTGGTCCCCAATACTTAACCCAGCCATCTTTTCTCACAACCTTCCTTTTAACTCCAGAAGGGGGTACAAGGAAGGCTGTGCATGCCTCTCTCATGGTGGCACCTTGAAATGACCTGTTTGTGTGATGTTTTCCTCATTAGGTTATGGGTTTTTAAAATGTGAGGACTGGGCTGGCTACTAATGTGGCTCAGTGGTTGAGCGACAACCTATGAACCAGGCAGTCACAGTTCAATTCCTGGTCAGTTGTGGGCTTGATCCCCCTCCCCGTCCCCATGTGGGACATGCAGGAGGCAGCAAATCAATGACTCTCTCATCATTGATGTTTCTATCTCTCACTCCCTCTCCCATCCTCTCTGAACTCAATTAAAAATATTTAAAAAATAATAAGGACTATATTTTGTTGATCTGTCATGGACACTTAGTGAGAAACCTGTCAGCCTATCCAGTAAGTCTGTGTCAAATTGAACCATCAGCATATCTCTAGAACATTCTTACAGTGAAGTCCATCTGTTGGCTCATGAATGGGGTCTACCTTGATTACTGGACAAAAAGGAGATGGGGAGTCCTTACCAGGCTGATTTGGGTAAGCTGGCTGTTGTCTACATTTTCTACTGAATCGATGTCCCTGCGTTTCCGAGGGCATTTCACCGTCTCCCCATTCCCTGCTGGCAGTAGGATTGTGGGGTACAGCGATGCTGAAGGAAAACACCTGCCCCAAAGGGGCTCTTTCCTAGGGGCAGGCAGTTGAAGGTAAGGGCTTCACAGGAAGTCACAGCCTGGAGGATTCCGTGGCTGGGCAGACCGCGTGCTCCCGGAAGAGTCGGGAAAGATGTAGGATAAAGAACACACCAGCCGAGACCGGTTTGGCTCAGTGGATAGAGCCTCGACCTGCGGACTGAAAGGTCCCAGGTTCGATTCCGGTCAAGAGCATGTACCTTGGTTGCGGGCACATCCCCGGTGGGGGGTGTGCAAGAGGCAGCTGGTCGATGTTTCTCTCTCATCCATGTTTCTAGCTCTCTATCCCTCTCTCTTCCTCTCTATAAAAATCAATAAAATATATTTAAAACACACACACACACCAGAGAACCTGGGAAGGGCTGAGAGCTGGGAACGCAGAGATGAGGAGGAGGTCCAGCGGGGAGAGGAGGGGACGCATTCTAGCCAAGGAAACAGCCAAGGCAACGAGTGGTACAGACACTGCACCGGCCTGGGGCAGACGAGCACATGGGATGGTCCCCAGTGTGACCCTCGTGCACTCATTCTTCACCACTCACTCCTCCTCCGTGCTCCAGGCACCCGCCCTGCTTTCTCCAGCCCCGCAGCGCCCACGCTTCAGTGCCGGGACCTTCTGGAGGGCCTGTGACTCGCAGGTGGCTGGGCCCAGCCCTTCCCGCTGCTGCGTTTCCGACTCAGGAGCGGGCCTCCACGTTCACCCGCAGCCTGGGCTTGGGGAGCCACCCCGTGGCAGAGCAGCCACCACCGCTTCCTTGGGGGAGGGGCCGGTGTTTCCCGGCCTCTTGGCAAACAGAAGACTGACTAACAGGAGCCACTGGCTCTGTGACTCCCTCCCACCTCATCCTTCAGTGCAGAGCAGAGCAGCCAGCGCATTCTCTTCCATTCTGTTGCTAAAACACTGCACCCCCAGGCAGGCTGTGGCTGTCCTATCTGCAGGCCGTGTACAAAAGTCGGAGCAGGTGGTGGTGGCACCTGCAGTGGGGGCGGGCCAGGGCAGCCGGGTTCCCAGCCTTTTGCTCTGTGCACACCTCTTATCGGGGCAGATGCCCTCTGAACGGAGGCCCCAAAATGCGTCCAGCTCTCCGGGGCCCCTCGGTCCTTCCTACTCTGTCCACTTCGCTTGCCTTCCCACAGCGAAGAAGCCACGTCCAGCCTTTCCAGCGGCCAGGCCGCGTGCGTACACGTTTATGAAGATTAATTAAAAAGTAACAACTTGCAAAGCAATAACATTAACCACCGGCAGCCGGAGTGCGGACGTTTGACAGTCCTTTTTGAATTTCATTAGGAGATGGTAGTGACAGGGCCCCCAGAGACGGTTTCTACTTTACTAAAGAAATAGGTCACAGATTCAATTACAGCCACTGAAGCACGGACTCAATCTATCATGCCAAATTAAGTACATTTTAGCAACCTACTTTCCTCTAAAAATTTTATAGACACTTTCTGTGGAAGAAGAAAGGCTGCAGAAGAAGAAGGGGGGGAAAAAGGGAAAAAAAGAGAAAGAAATTGCAAAAACAGGTCCGCCCGTCCACCCCCCTCAGCTCTGCGTAAGCATCTGGCTTGTTTACATTGGGCGTAAGACAGAGAACCATTAAACATCCTCAGCTCCCCCACAGTGAGGACTCTCCCCTCCCGGCTCCGTGATGCAGGTTTGGAGCTGGGGGTGGAAACGGCTCTGGACTGGAATCGCTGGTCATCGCTGGGGGATTTGGGGGGGGGGGGGGGAGCTTTGTTCTCTAGGATGAACCCTTCTTTGAAAAGAGGACTCTCTGTACTTTGCAGCTTTTATGAAATTGCTGCCTTTGACTCTCGGAGCAGACACGTTGTGCTCATTTCTGGAAAGATAAACACGGACACAGAAAGGGCCCACCCGGCTTGTGGGTGGGGCTCAGCCACGGGCAGGTACTGGGCCCACGCAAGACCTTCCCACCCGCATCCCTAGCATTGATGGAGGCAGGGGCCGTCCCGAAGGTGCAGGAGCAGCCTCAGCCGCTGTACAGAATGAGGGGGCGAGACCTCATGCCCCCCTTCCACACGTGAGAAGCTGGGGCGGGACCTGCGCCACCCAGAGTGGCAGGAGTCCGCCGTCTGGCCGCCCCAGATCTTCAGAAGCAGGGTCTAGGCCTTGTTCCTAAGAAGGTCGCCCCCGAAGCACTTGCTCACGTTAGTGCTGGTGCTCAATCTCCCTCCACAGCCCTCCTCTCCCTTGGAGCTCGCCCCCATGCTCTTTGTGCAAACGGGGTAAGCGATCGCGTGCGCTCCCAGGCGTGATGCTGGAGCTTCTCGCGTCCGCAGCATCTCGCGATTGACCGTGGCCCGTCACACAGGGCCTGCCCCGGTTAGGCAGAAGGTGAAGCTCGCTGGCAGGAGCCCAGAGAGCCTGCTTCTCGTTTTGGTTGCAAAAATGGCAACTTCTGTAGGGACTGGGCTGAGCAGTAGTTAATAAGGCAGAGATCTCACGTGGGTAGCATCACCCTCCAAAGTATGGCACATCCAGGGCATGCACAGCCCGCTTGCTGGGCTGTATACCGGCCTCGCAGCCAGGAGCAAGCCCTCCTTCAAACTAGAGGTGAGAGAGATGGGGGTGTGGTGTGTTCCTGGCGCTGTGAAGCGCTGCTCTGTGAGCATGTCGGGGTGGGGGGACATCGGGGGGGGGGGGGGGAGCATGGTGCTCATGTGACCAGAATGGCGAAAGATGGCGACAGACAGGCTGTAGGTTCTCCAGGGGAAGGCAGCAAACCCATGTTGGTGTTCACCTGGAGTAGCCACGCTTGGCCTCAGCGGATGGGCTAAGGGAGACTGGGCACAGCACAAAGGAAGCCACGTGCCTCTGATGCCATCAAATGGGGTGCGTACCTTCAGCTAACTCAGTGCAGGAGTAATGCCTATTGCATCTCCTGCGTCTAAACCTGTACCTACTGCCATGCTGGTGCAAAACAAAAACAAACAAACAAACAAAAAAACACAACAACCCACCTTCAACATCTAAATATACTTACAATGATAGTTAGGCAGTGATGGACAATATATAAACTTTCTATGTGCAAACCACGATGTCACCGTTTCCTTTCAGTTACACTCAGTGCAGCGAGGCTTCTACTGGGCCAGGCCCCCAGGAGCTGAGCAAACGGAGAAGCCTGGCCCGCCCCCCGGCCCCCGCTCCCCGCGCCCCTGAGGGTGAGGAGGGCCCCTGCGGTGTGGGTGCTGTGGTTGAACTCAACGGGGGCGGCCAAGTGGTGGTAGTTGTGTCTTAAGATTTGTCGGTTGATCCCATGAATAGCGTTGGTGGAGTATCGTTGATGTGAGTTTTTTTCCTGTCTCATTATATAGTTCTGAATTTGCATACATTAAAATCACTTTCAACATGGCTCCCTTTCCGGTCATTGGGGTCATTGGGAAGGTGTGGGCTTCCGCTGCCATCTTCGCTGCTGGAGAGGTGACATGGTGCTGAGCCTGGAGGCCCCGCCCAGGGCTCTGACTGCACAGGAGCACAGCTTCCCCAGCGGGCAGAGCAGAGCAGGCGCGGCTACCGGAAAGGCACGCACTCTGCTTAGCAGCCCCGGCCTCTGAGACGAATGCCCGTAGACAGTGTCTGAGAACGGCCACGTGAAGTCAGGGATCAGTGGGGTCATCTCTAGGAATATTGTCGGGAATGGCTCCAAACTCTAGATTTAAAAAAACAAACAAAAAAAACCCAAAACATCTTTCTCCTTTTTTGAGCTTTTGAAAGGTCCGACTCCATGCTTAGCCTAGCCTCTTTGGGAGATGGTTGGACTCCAGCTGATTTCTCCATATGGAATATGCGCTCTGCAACCTGCTGTGCAATTTGGGCCCTTCACCCTTTGTGCCTCTACTTCCTCACTGGCAACATGGAGACAGAAGTCACCTGCCAGGCAGTTGTAAGGAGGAAATGTCACGCATGCATGTTGTTTAGCGCAGGGCCTGGCTCGGTGAGTCTCCCGAAGAAGTGCAGCCATTGCTGGATACGCCGTCACAGGAGTCATGTATGTGGTCATCGGTGCTGAGATGGCCCATTCTGTGCCTTCAATTACACTTTCCCCCTAGCTGACATAGTAGGAGACAAACAGGTATGTTTTCAGAAAAAAATACTGTCTATGGCGGGCCATTGCCATAAAACATAGTCAAGTGGGTAAGATGGTACCTTTTTGGGACTTTTTTGAGTCCCAGTTTCATTGAGTGCAAACGTGGAAATTCTATTCTTCATTTTTTGCACCCTTTAATGGGACTCTCATTAGTCCTTGTGTTTATGTAGCACTTACTTTACTAGCGCCTTTCCCATGAATCATTGCACTTATGCCTCACACTAGCATTGGGATGTTACTGTTCCCTATTTACACATGAGTAAATGGAGGCCAAGAGTTTTCCAAAGCCACCCAATGGTTTGTGAGCAAGTACATAAAGCTCCCCACTGCTGTAGGGTTCCCAGTAAACCGACATGCATTATGTCCGATGAGTGATATGTGGGGACATACTTGGGGGGATTCTTAGTGTGTGATGTAAGCGGGATATTGTATCATTTGGAGATTCTCCCTTTGATGCTATGGAGAGGGAAAAGCAACACACATTAGTTATGGAATTCAGTCCCTCATCACTCATTCTCAGTGATAGCATTCGACCCCATATAGCTAGTGTTGACTTAGGAGCGGCATCATACTATTATACTATTGATTCCTTATATTATACTATTGATTCCTTATATCATTTACCTTGCCCCCCCCCCTTTTTTAGTTTTGCTGGTTTTCACTTCAGAGTGACATGTAGCTGGCCTCTTAAACAGTCATTTTTGTCCATGTGGAAATGAATTAGTTGATCATTGTTTTCAGGGGAAAATAAATCCACAGTGAATTTGAGCTCAGGCAGTGAAAAGAAGGCTCTGGAAAGTAGACTAGCCAAGGTTTCTTGGTTGAGTTACGCCCTCCCACCTGAGTCTCGTCCTGCCTTCCCCTCCGCCTGCCCCCTGAGCTCACCATCTCCTGATGAACTTGGCGGCAGAACCAGACACAGTCGGCGGCAGAGTGGCCTGAGCAAAGCCACTCACAGCCCGTGATGTCTGATGAGCTTCAATTTGCTCCAACCACCTGTTGGGACTCCAGGCATCGGTGTGAAAAATGAGAAATTTAGTCACCAATCTAGATAGTAATGGCAACAGTCAGACCCTGAAATGTTGTAATATTTCTCAAGTTACTATGCACATCCACCCCATTTCAGGCAATTTTTACAGCGCCCTGGTGAAATAGACAGGCCTCTCTTTCTGATGAGAGAGTAAACAAGCCTGCGGCTCGGGGCACCTTGAACCTGCCCCTCCTCCAGCTCATGTCATCACCCCGCCTCTTCCCGCGGACACGCATGTTTGGCCTGCCCAGGGCCACCTCCCTCGACATAGGTCCCCCCTTTATTTGGGGGACTCCTGTCCTCCCAACTCAAACCTTTGTTTCCAACCTCCATGTTCTTATCAGACCTTCGCCTCCTGGCCATGCTTCACTGATGTAGGGTTGGACATCTGACCCACTCTAAGTAAATGTTCCCCTAGAATTTCTCAAATTGGAACTAGGAGATGGGGCCAGGAAGTTTCCCATACAGGGAACTTAGACGGGCATGGTTTTTATTCTGTAGATGGTTTGAGAGGAAGAAGTCGACAGAGAGAGAAACTGAACTAGAGGGGAGTGAGTGACTCCGGTAGCACTGAAGTCCCCTGGGAAAATGGTCCTTCACTAAGTTGGTTCTTTTCCCTGAAGCTCAGCATGCCCTCCTATCGCTGAGTGAAGGGATACCCTTACACTTCACCTTGATCTGGGTCAGAGAGATGACTCTGTTTTCATGTTTGCCTTTGCCCCGTCGCTCCTTATCCATCCGATCCACACAGCTATGGACGTCATGAACGCGACGCAGAGGTTCAAACAAGACTGTACTTCGTGAAGCAGACCACACACATTTCAGATCTCACTGTCAGAATTGGCTCAGATGCAGACACATGTTTCCTCCATTTCTGCCAAGTCCGTGTCGTTCAAAACCACGAGGAAAATTAGCGTTAACTTGGTATAAGCAGATAATTACACCCTGAACAGGTTTTCCTAGCTATCTTTTCTCTGCCTTTCGAATCAAGGTTCTAAATTCTTAATGCCATGGGAATATTTTTTTTATTGGTTTAGAGTCCATAATAGGGAGCTAGATTGCCAGGTTAAAAATCTCAGCTCTGGCATTTACCCTCTGGGTAAGCTTGGGCAAGTCTCCTTATGCCTCAGCTGTGTCCGCTGTGACCTGGGAGGCCATCATAGCGATACGTCCTGTGGTATAACAATGGAGGCTGAGTAAGTCACTGTCTGTGAAGTGCTTAGAATAATGCTTGGGCACAATGCATGCTATATAACATAAGCTATTGTTATTATTATTCAAAGAATTTTTACTTTTTAATACCTTTCACTATAATTACAAATTAATATGACCAAGTGGTGCTTTCAAATAGCAGGAGTTAAAGCATGCCGAAACCGTAGTGAGTTCAGTGGATAGAGCGTCAGCCTGCGGACTGAAAGGCTCCAGGTTCGATTCCGGTCAAGGGCATGTATCTTGGTTGCGGGCACATCCCCATTAGAGGTTTGCAAGAGGCAGCTGATCGATGATTCTCTCCCATCAATGTTTCTAACTCTCTATCCCTATCTCTTTCTCTCTGTAAAAAAAAAAAATCAATAACATATATTTTTTTAAAAAGAGTTAAAGCATGACCTCTCAATAGTAGAAGAACATTTCAACATACTCATCAGGAGGTAAAGAGAAGATATTGGGAAACGTAGTAATGGGTAATAAGTTATTCTGTGTGATGAGCACTCAGGATGCTACTGAGTCATAAAGGAATGTTACAGGAAGAGAGAGTCAGGTGAGGAACCCCTGCAGCGTCCATGTTTAAGGTCAGGGCCAGGAACTGAGTAGATGATGACAGATTCGGAGACACTCTCTTTAGTCTGAGCGACGTTGAGAGCCACTTGGAGACGGGGCATCCCTGGCACCAAGAACCATTGTTGAAGAAAAACTCCTGTCTTCCCTGTTGCCAGGCCTAAGCTCCAACCGGCTCCATTTTTCTGGCCTCACTGAACCCAGCCCTGCACACACGGGAAAGGCACTCCTGAGAGCGGCCCTTGGAAGCTGAATTTGTTCCAATGGCCCCATCTTGTGGAAGAAAGGGGAATAGCGAGGTTCCTTCTCCCTGGGGTGGGCCGAAGCCCCAGGAGAACAAATTCAGCCCTCTCTTTCTCTGTCTCTGCCCATAATCTCTCTCACAGAATACATTGCAAAGAATTCCTTTTGAAGAAAGACCAGGATTCCTCCAATATTTGCAGCCTGACCTTTTTTAAAAAAAATTAATTAATTTATTTATTTTATTGATGGGACCAGTACTTGCTCACTGCCTCACAGCATTTGCAAATGCTGGACCAGTGGTCGGCACACCATGGCTCTTTGGCCCCTGGAGTGTGGCTCTTCCACAAAATACCACGGCCCGGGCGAGTCTATTTTGAAGAAGTGGCATTAGGAGAAGTTTAAGTTTAAAAAATTTAGCTCTCCAAAGAAATTCCAGTCATTGTCCTGTTGCTATTTGGCTCTGTGGACTAATGAGTTTGCCAACCACTGCACCAAGAAACGTGGGCCACTGAGCTTTGTCCAGCACCCAGAGGTGTCGTGTTTGTGTGTAGACGGGAGCTTCTGTCGGGAAGCTTGCTTGCTCAGGCAGTCAGCTTGAAAGTTGCCCAACACTGACACCTGGTGTTGGTGTGAGGTCTCAGATTGTACAAGGTCGGAAGGAGGCCCCTGAGAGTCCTCACTGCAAACCCAGCAAGAATATGTATTTGAAAATGTTGGGCAGTTGCCATTTCCACCTACACTCACACATACACACACAAGTGCGAGCACACACACACATACACACAGTCACACACACACACACCCTCTGCATCTTTTGTTTTGAATGTCCTCGGCTTCTCCAATAACGTGCATGATAGAAGGCCAATTTCAATAGGATATTTTCTTATTCTTAATATTTGCCAATTGGACATGAGGGTCCCGGGATGGAAGGGAGGAAAAACCATTGACAAAAAAGTGAATCAATGTTTATTTAGCATATACTACCACAGAGCATGGAATAAAGTGGGGAAAGGCTGTCACTCAGAACAACTCCATAATGGTGATTCCAGGGATGGGAAAGAATATGTGCACAGTCACTTATAATTCCTAAAGGATTTTAGCATGCAGTCCCGCCTTCCCACCATCACTCATCCATGCATTCCTTCATGGGAGAATGATCCTTGAATGCCTGCGGTGTGTGAGTGATTGGTCTAGGCCTGTGGTCGGTAAACTGCGGCTCGAAAGCTACATGCCTCAATCAGATTGAGGACGATTTTAGCAAAGGCCAGCTTAGAGTACCCCAATTAAATTAATAAAAATGTACCTACCTATATAGTTTAAGTTTAAAAAATTAGGCCCTCCAAAGAAATTTCAATCGTTGTACTGTTGATATTTGGCTCTATCGACGAATGAGTTTGCCGACCACTGGTCTAGGCTGCAAGGAATCTCTTGATGTGGCAGGGCAATTAAAAGAGAGTTCGTAACCAACTATGCTTCGGATTCAGACTTAGCTGCTCAAAGCATCCTGGTTTTTGAGTGTTAACTGGCCAGAGATAATAACAGTGCCTATCTTATCGAAAGGTTGTGAAGATTAAAGACAAAAAAAGTAAATGTAGTACATTCACCGCAGTGTCTAGTACAGCACAAATCACCAATGAACCATGGCTTTGAGTATGGCAAGACTTGTTTTATTGCTAGTGTTCATTATGGAAACAAAAAGATTTCCCACTTGACCATGCTTAGCGATGGGGGTGTGGAAACCATGGGTATGGCATTCAGGAGCTGTTAGTCTTGGAAGAGACGAGGGTGAAGGGAAAGGTTAGGTGGAAAGGTTAAGAAACGGGAACTCTGGCGTCTAAGAAATCCTGACATCAGGGAACACTGTTCTCGGAGTGAGGCTTTGGAATGCAGGTTGTTGGGGGTGAGTGATGGGAAGAGTCAGAGACGGGAAGCAGAATAATCCGTTATGAAGCTCTTCTGAGGACCCTGGTCTGAATTAATGTGACGTTGAAGCACAGAGAGGCCAGGGTGGGAGCACAGAGGAGGAGTTGTGGGAAGGATATCGCAGAGAAGGAATCTGATAGATGCTGTCTGCTCCTTGTTTATTGGCCTTTTTTTGTAGGAAGGCCGAATTGTCACCTACTGGCATCTCAATCCTTGAAAATACAGGCAAGACAGAGGGCTCTGTTTCTTGTACGGACTTGCTGTTTGTATTCTGTGGGGATCACTTCTAGTCCAGAAAATTCAGCGTATTCCAGCCTCTTATTTTTCAGTGGACACTTACTCAGAACGAGCTCCTGGGCAGATCATTGCCTCTGGTCATCAGAGCAACCAGACGTCGTTTTTTTCTGAGAAAGGGAATCCAGAGGGGCTTTGCAAACACAATGAGACTTCCTTGTGTCTGATACCCTGGGTTTAAGCCTCCCAAGAAATAGCTTCTAAAAGACACTTCTGGAAAGGAAAGAAAATTTACTCCTTTTTATATGGTTAAAATTGATTTCGGAGAGAAAGAGAGAGAGGAAGAGAGACATAGAAACATCCATGATGAGAGAGAATCATGGATCAGCTGCCTCCTACACGCCCCACACGGGGGATCAAACCAGCAACCCTGGCCTGTGTCCTGACTGGGAATCAAACTGTGACCTCCTAGTTCGTGGGTCAAATACTCAGCCATGCCAGCAGGACGAAAATTAAGTTTTTAATGAAGAAAAAAGTAAAGAGAAGGCTGGTTAAGAGATGGACACTATTAATTCATTTAATACATATAAAACTTTTTGATCTATAGTAAATATACACATTTTTTTCCCTTAGAACTGGAATACTGGTGAATGTTGATCATATGGCCATAAAGAAAACTATAAGAAATCTACACTAATAAAAGAGTAAGATGCAGATTGACCGTACCTTCCGATGCCCACCAGCCAATCAGGAGTGACTATGCAAATTAACCAAACAAAGATGGCAGGTTAATTTGCATATGCAGGTGCTGAGTGGCCTGCCCCCAGCTGCTCTGGGCCTCTGGGCAGCATGGGAAGGCAGAAGGCAGTGCCAGCAGGCAGGGGAAGGAAAGCCCGTTCTTGCACAACTCTTTATGAATCAGGCCTCTAGTTTTAAAATAACAGGGTTCTTAGGAAAACTCAAACCCAAGTTTGCAAATCATTCACAAAAATAAATAATTAACAAACTAAAGATAATATCAAAACAATCCAGATAGAGGTATGAAATCATGGCGAGGAAAGCTGAATCCAGCGATTAGAAAGCAAAATGCAGTTAATAAATGAAAACCTTCAGAGAGTCCTCATGGCCCCATCTTCCCTTAGAGTCTAGACTCTAGAGCACATGTGTCAAACACAAGGCCCGAGGGCCAAATCCGTCCCGCCAGGCCTTGCAATGTGGCCCGCACCGCGCTGTCATCACTGCACTCCGCTGCGTTTCCATCACAATGACAGTTTATGACTGTTCAGTAAACCATTCGGCCCGCGACTTAGGCTGGATTTTAGATTTTGGCCCCTTCTCTGATTGAGTTCGACACCCCTAGTCTAGAGGGAAAGAAGGTGAGAGAGGGGTAAAAGCTCTGGGATGAAGCAGAAGTGTCAGGATCCATGCTGAGAGCTCAGAAGGACGAGAAGGTATACTTTGTGCATCCTGATGCCAATTTCAAAACAGAGGTTAAGTGGATAGCTTCCTAAGAACGCGACTTCTTAACAATTAGCTCCACAAAGGTAACTCTCTGTACTATTTCACTAATTGTGAGAGAGATATAAACACTTGTCTAAGATACTCCGTTGAAACAGACATCGGGATTATAAACAGCTATTATGCTAACTCTGGTGAAATAGACAAATTCGGTGAAAGACACACCTACCAACACTCACAAGGAGAAACAGACAGACTGAATGGACTTGGACCCATTACAATCCGCACTGAAGGTCCTAAACATAGACAATTTTTCATGTATGATAATATATATATCCGTAGGGGGAAAATTACCCCAGAAGTGTCCTTGTTGAGTCCAAGGGGTTAAACACATGTAACCAACAGGTGGGAGCAAGTTTCTGATCTTCCCTTGGCTGCAGCTCCCTCATCTGTCAAGTGGGGGTTGTGATACACATGCCTTGTGGAGTGGATCGTGAGGATCCCATGATATACCACATGTAAAGCACTTGGCATTAAACTAATTTTACCATAAATCAGCGCTACTATTCCATGATACAGTTATAAATGGCAAAGTGCCAGGCACAGCACTTTAAATATTGATTATTTAGTGGTATTATCAAATTCCCTAAATGTGAACTTGAGGGTAATACGTACAACAATACTCAAAGGACATACCTAATGAGCATGTTGGAATTCCTGGCAGTGTGCATATTTATTTTTGTGTTCATTGTGCTATTTGCTTGCTTAAATAGTTTTTCCCCTCTAAAACATGTTAAACACTTTCCAATTTTCCAAATGATGACAAGCTGAGGAGTAGCGGGCTGTTCTCATGGCAGTTTGCTCTGACTGTATTAATAGATCTCAAGCTGCATTTCAGCTAAAACAGCCCAGGTTGATATTTTTCTGAAGGGGCAATGAAACAGGATGTCCGCCGATATGTTTCGGGGTGATTTTCATAGCCATTAGGATGATCAGCAGGTGTGTGAGAGGCCTTATCTCTCCAGCTCCATTTTAACTTTGCAGAGGACAGGAACTCTGTCATATGCACATTGGCTTCTCCTTAGGACCCAGCACAGTACGGATGTTTGCAGATATGTGTGGAATATCAGACCAAAAGGAAAGATGGAGGCTGTACTCTAGGCAGCTTCACCTGCTGTGGAAATTCAGAATGAGTTTCCTGTTCTCCATGATTACGTCCATTCTAAGAAAACAATAGGAAAACAATGATCTGCAAAGAGAAGGCGTACATACCACATGCACTGCACACACATCTCATAGATGCTTTTCCCCGGGGCAATGCAAATGTAATCAGTGTTATCGATCCTCCCAGCTGGCTGAGAGGCTGTTTGAAAGTGTTGATGTCCCTGTATGCACTGGCGGGAATGTATTTACAATACCCTGCACCATGCTGCTCAGTAAAAAAAAAAAAAATTCCAGTCTTCTTAAACAGAAGGTGTTCACCACATCAATATTTTATTATTTTTAAACTAGAGGCCTGGTGCATGAAAATTCATGCACTCGAGGGGAATCCCTCAGCCCGGCCTGCCCCCTCTCACAGTCCAGGAGCCCTCAGGGGTGGGTGGTGACCCAGCAACCAAGGAAAGGCGACACCCCCATCACACCTCTGCTGCTGCCACTGCCGGCAGTACAAGCTTCAGCCAGCCCTGGGTACCTGAGCCTCAGACAGCCCTGGGCGGCTGGGCAGCCACCATCGAGACTTGCCTGAGTCTCGGCTTGGTCCTGGATGGCTGCAGAGCTGAAGGCGGGACTAGCCGCATCGTGTGCCTACAACCCCCCTGCTGGGCTGAAAGGATTGTGGGACCCCAGCAGAGAAGAGGGGATTGGGCGCCACCATCCTGTGGCTATGGGCACTGCCATCTTTGTGATGGTGTGACGATCAATTTGCATATTCCCTCTTTATTAGGATGTATCAATTTAGTGTTCTGTCAGACACACAGAAATATATCCTAAAAATACCCTAAGCCCCCCACATGGCTGGCGATGAAGCTGGGTCCCCTGCATGGCCATAGCTTTCTGTCAAGGCAGATGTTTGAGCTGTGGCTGAATAGCCTTCTCTTAGGGGCAGGTTGGAGGGCAATGGGAACCTGGAACCAGATCGCAGATCTGTGAGATGCACTTTGTGTCCCTGTAGTGCCTGTTGGGAGCATGCCCAAACCCCAAGGAGTTTACATTCCAGAACAGGCCACATCCAGTCTTTCACCTTGCTGGGCAAGTGAAGTTTTATTCCAATGCAGCCACACCCATCCACACATTTCTTTTCCAGGGCTGCATTTGTACTCCAGCCTCGGGCCTGATTATTGACGATAGAGACCATCTGGCCCACAAAGCCTAGACCACGCCCTGGCTCGCCCTTGACAGAAAGTTCGCCAGTCCTCATCAGCAGGGGGTCTGTTTCTTAAGTCTTCATTGTTGAAAATATTACATAGACCCCTTCCCCTCCCCCCACCCCCATTGACCTCTTCTAGATTTATGTTTATCTTATTTGTAAATTTTTACTATTTGCTAAGTCTTAAGTTTGCTATCAGTAGAGTAGAGATATTAATAAGACTCCATTGGATTGTTGTAAGGATTGAAAGTGGTGATGCCTGTGGTGTATTTCAGCTTGAACCTGGGCTCCTAACCACTGCCCTGTGTTGGACCAGAACAGAAGTGTGAAGAGTGAAGTAGATGAGGGGTGGGGAGTGGCGACGGGCATACTGTGACCTCCCTCAGTTGGCTCAGGGCCTGCTGAGCCAACCTCCAATCTTTCCGGCAAGAGAACCTCCCCTTACTGTCCCCCCACCCCACTCTGGCCATGTCTCCCAAGGCCAGAGAGAATTCTCACCTGCCAGTTATGTGCTCGATCCCAAGAAGTGCAGAGCACTCTCATTCCAATCTGCGCTTTCTATCACTAAGATAAACTAGTAATGATTTGCCAATAAGATGCAATTACAGTGCCTGCTGGGGTCAATATTCAATCAGTGGTTCCATTCTGAGTGCCTCTTTGATCAGTTTGGTCAAAAATTTCCTTTCTTCAGATGCTTTGTAAATCCTGATTGATGGAGAGGCACAGGGGTTTCAGATTGGGATGTGATTTTATTTTTAGTCTAGCTTTTAGGCAGCTCTACACACTGGCCGAATGTGACCATCTCCCATGGGAAGACTTAGAACTTCTCTGCTCGATTCCAGTCTCCTTTCCTCCCCCAGGCATAGTCTCCTCCCCGAGTATCCTCTCTAATAAAAAAGTAATATGCAAATTATCCATCACTCTGCTACACCCATAAGCCACACCTGCAACCCATGCCCACCGGGATCGGGCCTAAATGGGCAGTCAAACATCCCTCAAGGGGTCCCAGATTGGAGAGGGTGCAGGCTGGGCTGAGGGACACACACCCTGTGCACAAATTTTGTGTACTGGGTCTCTAGTCTCATATAAAAGGCCTGTGGCCGTCACGCTGTAACACCATCACAAACAAATGAGCATCAGCTCTTGCAGTGGGTGGGGTGGGACACGAGGTACTAGCAATGGAGGGCTACAAGCTGAGGAGGGCAGGACAGTGAACTATGAGGGGCAATGGGCGGGGTGGCCAGCTGAGGCAAGCAGAAGTGAGCTATTCCCACAAGATTTTGTGTGCACTGGGCCTCTAGTCATACATAAAGGGGATTATTCTGCAGGTTTACTGAGGAGATTAGAAATTCACACTGCTCACTCCATAACAAACGTAATGCATTTTTCATTAAACACTTTCCCCATTTCCTTTTTTACTGGTGTCTCCTCACCCTCTTGCTTACCTTTTTTCCTCTCATTTCTCCCAGACTCAGATCTTAGCCTTTCCTCTATCCACTGGAACCACTGAGTTCTCTCTGCACTTTGGAAATTTCCCTCAAAATAAGGAAGCCCCTGTAGTGAACCAAACAAGGCCAATGATTGGCCCCTGCAGGCCACGCCCCCCCAACCAGTGCACGGATCAGATTGGTCCTCAAACAGGCCCCTTGGGAGCACCAGTCGAGTTCACCACAGTAGGAGGTCCTTGGCCCATTCAGAGGAATGAAGCAGGACTTGACCAAGAATAAATCAAAGTGAAATTGAGAAGTTTCATTTCAGGGACCCAAGATACTGATACTTGATTGCTTCTTGGTGTTCAGCTGAGTCATAGTCAAAGCAGACTGCTTTCTGGGCTGGTGTTCTCTCTCTCTGAACTTACCTGCAAATCTGATTTAATCTTAGTTCAAAGGCAGAATTATCATTATGGTTTTGAAATGGATTCTCATTTGCTTAAGACAGTGGTTCTCAACCTTTCTAATGCCGCGACCCTTTAATACAGTTCCTCATGTTGTGGTGACCCCAACCATAAAATTATTTTCATTGCTACTTTATAACTGTAATTTTGCTGTTAATGAATCATAATGTAAATATCTGTGTTTTCTGATGGTCTTATGCGATACTGCTATGGTTCTCAACCTGCTGTAGAGCCTAAGACCATTGTAAAACACAGATATTTATTATATATCCTATATAATAAAAGGATAATATGCAAATAGACCAAGTGGTGGAATGAGTGGAACACCCATGGCCTCTCCCCCCCCCCCAATTGGCCCTGCCCCCAAGCAGACTCCCCCACCCCAATTGGGAGCAGAGATGACCAGCAAATTGCCTGTAGCCCCTCACCCTGGCCAGCCCCAAACTCAAGTGGGCATCCCCATCCTGATTGGCCCCCATCAGGGCGGGCTGGCTGGATCCCACCAGTGCACAAATTTGTGCACCAGGCTTCTAGTTTAAAATATAAGTATTTATTTAATAAAAAAGAAAATGAAATTAAAAATTTTAACTTATAATCCTTCTGGATTTTATTTTTCTAGTGTGACAACATACCTTAAATTGAAATGTATATAGTTATCTTTTGTTTCAGAAATCTCTGACCTGGGAATCTATTTTAATGAAATCATAACAGCCCTGGGGTTTTATGAGAGAGGACATTTCTCACAGCATGATTTGCCAAGACAAAAACATACCCCGCAAAATACACAGACTTCCATCAATAAGTGAAAGAATAGGTAAATTCTGGTATAATCCTATTGTGGAATATTAAATGTTTCCTAAAATAGATAAATCTCTAACCATTGGCCCAGAGAACTGTCAATACTGTCAATAATGTATTGGCAAGTGAGAAAGCACCTAATGACAATCTCAAACCCCAAATCCCTTAGAACAGTGTTTATTCTACAAATGTAGGAAGATGTGACAAAAAACAAAACAAAAACAGCGCCTCACCAGGTGGGTATATTTTACTTTTGTGGGAGATAACACTACATGGTTAGCATCGGCTTTATACGGATTTGTATTCTTTCCTCGGTTTCAGTGGTTGTGGTGAACACGTGTGAATGCTGCAGTTTGATAAAAGACGATGTGTTGGTTGGAACATCATCCATATACCCAAAGGTTCCAGGTTCTATTCCTGATCAGGGCACATGTCTAGGTTGTGGGTTCAATCCCAGGTTGGGATGCATATGGGAACCAACTAATGGATGTTTCTCTCCTCCCCCACTTCCTTTCCCCCTCCCTTCCTCCTTCCCTCCCTCCCTATTTTCTTTTTCCCCTTTCTCTAAAATTAGTAAGCATGTCCTTAGGTGAGGATTAAAACAAACAAAGCTATAAAAGCGACCAGACCTGTCTCTTACTCTCACGTATTTCGGTGGGCTTCCCAGGGCAGATGTGAATTAGGGATTTGGGGAGGAGGAGAGACCGTTCCCTGTGTGGCTGTTACTCTACTCCATGGCCAAGGGGGGGAGATGGATGGCGGCTGCTCAGCAGGCACAGGGAGCGGAGACTGCATCCATCCATCTTCCCTCCGGTCTTGCTTCACAAAGACATCAGGAGCCAGCCACACTCTTCTCGCTGAGAGTATCACCTGCCACAGCTTTGCAAGCGGCCTTAACAGCCTGTCAGGGAGCAGATCAATGTGGCTTTTCACAAAGGAGTCTACTAGCTCAATAGCCCCCAGCGAGCCCTCCCCTCACCCATAGGCCCCATACGCGTTTCCACGATCAATGCGAGTCGCGCAGAACACACACGGTTGGGGGCGTTTCAGTGAACATGTCCTAAGTGCCTCCCGCCGATGCCTCTGCCTCCGGGCGCTGGGGGACCTGCAGCAGCCAGAGAGAAGGCTGCAGAGGGGGTGTCAGACCCTGAGAGCCAGGTCCTCGCCATGGGACGGACCTTAGAAGATGCAGCTCTGGTTTCGAAGGAAACGTGCTCTAAGGATCAGACACCCTAAGTGTTTCGCACCCAAATCTCTGACCATTGGCCCAAAGAACTGTCGATAATGTATTGGCAAGTGAGAAAGCGCCTAATGACAATCTCAAGCCCCAAATCCCTTATAACAATGTTTATTTTACAAATGCAGGAAGATGTGACTAAATGAAAAACACCACCTCACCAGGCGGGTACATTTTACTTTTGTGGGCCTGGGTATGTAACAGGCATAGTACATTCTTGCTGAGTTGGTCATCACGTCTTCTACCTCTCCAAGGACTAGTGCCAGCACCAGGTGCCCATTCTTACCATTGCCACTCTCTGCCTTCCCCCCCCCCCCCAGACGCCTTAAGGAAACACCAGGTTTTAATGTTGTTTTTTTAATTTTTTAAAATTTATTGATTTTTCACGGAGAGGAGAAAGGATAGATAGCTACAATAGAAACATGGATGAGAGAGAATCATTGACCAGCCACCTCCTGCACACCCCCTACCAGGGATGTGCCCGCAACCAAGGTACATGCCCTTGACTGGAATCGAATCTGGGACCCTTCAGTCCACAGACCGATGCTCTATCCTAGGGGTGTCGAACTCAATCAGAGAAGGGGCCAAAATCTAAAATCCAGCCTAATTCGCGGGCCGAATGGTTTACTGAACAGTCATAAACTGTCATTGTGATGGAAACACAGCAGAGTGCAGTGATGACAGCGCGGTGCGGGCCACATTGCAAGGCCTGGCGGGACGGATTTGGCCCACGGGCCTTGTGTTTGACACATGTGCTCTATCCACTGAGCCAAACTGGTTTCGGCGGTTTTAATGTTATAAACCATTTCCTGACACATACCCTAGAACAGGTCATGTGTCCTGTCTGGAAATACGAACAACAGTGGGGCTTGCGGAACAGGCTTGTTGAGGTGATAAAAAATGGCTTGGCTGGCACGTAGGGCTGTGTGGTGCACACAGGAAGTGCCTAACAAACGATGCTCATTACAATGATGCACCATGATCTGCCGGCTTCCATTAAGCACAGGCTCTGTCTATATAATCTGGGGTCCTTATCCCTGAGGGAGGGCTGGGGAGTGGGAAAAAGCTGAAGGGAGTGAACTTGCATGCTTAAAAGGTAGCGTCTCTGCTGACTTCAGCCTGAAATCGTCAATTATTAATGGACACAGTAAACTCGGTCGCATTCATGGTACCTGCGTTTTTTTTTTCTGCAATAGAAACCGCTGGTATTTTCATGTGATCCCCCGGTTGTCACGGCGACTTTGCAATAGTATTCACGCACGACAGTGCTTCAAAATTAAAGCAGTCAGTGAATAGAGCGTCAGCCTGCGGACTCAAGGGTCCCAGGTTCGATTCCGGTCAAGGGCATGGACCTTGGTTGCGGGCACCTACTCACGGGGGCGTGTGCAAGAAGCAGCTGGTCGATGTTTCTCTCTCATCAGTGTTGCCAACTCTCTACCCTTTCTCCGTCCTCTCTGTAAAAAGTCAATAACATATATTTTAAGAATGAGAGCAGCTAGCAGACCTGCCAGGAGAGCTTGTCTGTGAGTGTCGTGGGCCCACGTGCCACAGGTGGGCAGTCGCTCTGGAAAAGGTGGGGTCTGCCTGCGGGAGGCAAGGACCCGGGGAAGAGCCAGCCTCAGAGCCTGGCTTCCTCTTCCTCTCTTCCTTCCCTCCCCTGTGGCTGCCTCAGGTTCCACGGGAAATGGGGATCTCACGCTCTCCTTCAGGTCTCTGCCTTGAGCGGCGTGGCCCAGGCCGGCTGTGGGCTCCCCTTGGACGAGGTGAAGCAGGCCTGTCATCCCAGCTACCCCCTGCTCCATAGCACACGTCTCTGAGCAGGGAGGGAGGGAGGAGAGGCTCGTTGGGCCCACATTTACGGGACCCTCTCGGGGACCCTCCCGGTTGGGCTCTCTCTCTAGTAAGATACTCACGTTTAATGAAAACTCACTGCGTCCCACGGACTGCACTGTCCTTCACAGATAGCATCGCATCAGATTCTCGTAACCATTGGAGACAGCGCTCAGACAGCACCTGCGGAAGGACTTGACAAGGGTGTGTGTGTGTGTGTGTGTGTGTGTGTGTGTGTGTCAATGACCATTGCGTGGGCCACGCCTGGGGAAACGCTAACAGGGAGTGAATTTTCTGGAATGTCAGAACTGGACGGTGCCCTGGAGGTCACCCAGTGTAGTCCTCGAATCTTAAGGTGGATAAACCCGCTCAGAGCCAGAGAGGAGGTACTAGTAGAGTCTGCACCGGTCCGCCTCCCTCGGCAGGAGTGGCCTCCGTCACTCTCCATCACTCACTGAGCCATAGGTACCCCTGGCCCCGTGGCCATGTCTTCCAGCCGACCCATCTGCGCACGTGCAGGGTGTGTTTGCAGGGAGCAGATGCTTTTCCTTTTATCTCCCTCTTTCTGTTCTGGAATTAGATTTTCTAGGACAAGAAAAGGATGCCAAAGGTAATGAAATCTCCAGTTACATGCACAGTGCAAATTAACAGTGTGAGTCAGTGTTCAGAATAGAAACAGCAGCAAGAGCTGACATCCTAGGGGGAAAATATGACTCAGTTAACTGTACGGGCCCTGCCACCCAGTTAACATGTCCTTGGCCATTTATAGCCGGAGACCTGTGAGAGTTCAGCTCACGAGTGGTGGTGGCAAAATCTGTACCTCGTTCCAAGGGTGGGCGGTTCATGGAGTAGGGCACATGTGTCAAACACAAGGCCCGCGGGCCAAATCCGTCCCGCCAGCCCTTGCAATGTGGCCCGCACCGCGCTGTCATCACTGCACTCCGCTGCGTTTCCATCACAATGACAGTTTATGACTGTTCAGAAAACCATTCGGCCCACGATTTAGGCTGGATTTTAGATTTTGGCCCCTTCTTTGATTGAGTTCGACACCCCTAGAGTAGGGTGAGGGTGCCCCCAGAACCGTGGGCCCCCTCGCCCATCTTGAGTTCCAGGTGCCTACAGGCCACGCCCAGAGTCATGGTGCACCTCGTGGACAGGGAGGCGTGCCGACCACGACTCCGTAGATCTCTCTCCTGGAGTCCATGTCCTCAGAAGGCAGACTCGCCTTCCTGGGGACGTAACGGTTTCTGCCAAGCAGAGATCCCCCCGGGGAAAGGGCTGGGTCGGGTCACGTGGTGTGGAAGGCAGGTGCTTTCGAACATGGGATCTGCCTGTCTTTTCCGCACCAGCAGGAGAGGGCCTGGCCGCTCGTCAGCATGTGCAGGTGGCAGCACCCTCTGTTCCAAAGGAGCACGGGGAGCTCCGGAGCTGCGAGGAGGGTGCAGAGAGTTCGGGTCCTGAGGCCAGTGGAAGGTTCCTTTTTTTTTTTTCTTTCTTTTTTTTTTCTTTTCTTTTTAAATATATTTTATTGATTTTTCACAGAGAGGAAGAGAGAGGGAATAGAGAGTTAGAAACATCAATGAGAGAGAATCATTGATCAGATGCCTCCTGCACACCCCCAACTGGGGATGTGCCCACAACCAAAGTACATGCCCTTGACCGGAATCGAACCTGGGACCTTTCAGTCTGCAGGTCGACGCTCTATCCACTGAGCCAAACTGGTTTCGGCAGGAGGTCCCTTTCGTATGCTGCCTCCTCTTGGTGCTCTTCCTTCAGAGCTCCTATTGCTCTGCAGTGCTCCATCTTTTTGAAAAATGCTGGCTTTTTGACCCATAGCCGCATGGAAACTCAGCGCAGATAGGTCAGCCATTTCCCCCAGGACACACAGATGGGAGAAGCGCGAAGCCAGGGTTCAGGCCCAGTACTCGTACCCCGGGTGCGCGCTCTCAGAGGCGCTGGGCTCTCCATAGCTTACCCAAAGTCACAGTCCCCAGTGGCCGTCCTGGGAGGGAACCCGGGTGCTTGACCCTCAGTCTGGTGTTTTTCCCAGGCTCCGGTTGTCCAGCATGGTCTTCCCTTAGCACAGTGTTTCCCAAACTTCTGACGTATGTGCACCCCTTCTATAATTTTCGTAATGCTGAGTACCCCTCGTACTCATGAGAACGTAGAATTAGGCACAGCTAAGCACGGTGTAGTGCAAATTCCCACCAAACTCCGGTGCAATGCGCACCCCCACCAGACTCTTCCCGCACCCCTGGGGGGACGTGGACCACACTTTGGGAAACACTGCTAGCAGATGGCATCTCACAGAGTGGGCGGCTGCTGTCCTAAGGAGGCCGTGTGGTGGGCGTGGCCTCCCAGGCCCTGCTAGTCACCCTGGAAGGAGGTTGCTGCTGGTCAAAGACTCCAATCTGTGGTGTAAACATGTTCTAAAGCCCCGAGTGCCATGATCTCAGCTATATGATCGGAAGACCTGCAATAAGGACTCTCACTGGGCAAGACTAAAACATTGAAAAATGCAGATTCGTCCACAACCCGAAGGAGTCAGCCCGTCAGACTGGGTTGCCTGACTGCCTGCTGGGCAGTGAACAGCCACGGGCGCTGAAGAGGGGTGAGGTGGGGAGGTCTTCCTATCTCCCCCTGAAACAAAGAGACACTGAGACTCAGAGGGCCACTGGAAACCCCAGGCCATGCAGCCGGAAGCCAGCTGAGTGTTAAACTCTGGTCTGTGTGGCTCCCGGAGTCACTATGGGGTGCCTTCTGCTGCCGCCAGAGTGAGGACAGGAGCCTCAGATGGGGGTGACAATTGTGAGCAGGCAGTAAGGGGGCGGGGGGAGAGAGGCAGGTGGCATGGGGAGTGCAGGTGAACTCCAGGAGGCTGGTGGTAACACCTCCCAGGGTCTCTGATGCTTCATCTGAACCCAGACATACAAGCTCCTATGTGGGAGCGACGCACAGCCTTCTCTCTGGCGGGATAGGGCGGTACATGAAGGTTTTATATATTTTTATTTGTCAATAAGATATTTCATATCCTACTTTTTTCCTTGAAATTTAAAGATTGTAAATTTGTATTTTCTTGAAATGTGCCCCCTTGACTGAGTGAAACAGAGATGAGGATTTCCACGTGGACAAAACGTTTGCTTGTGCCACATGGCATTGCCAGTTCTGTTTGGTTTTCGCTCATTGCCCGAGTGCCTCTTCTCCACCAGAGGATCGATAATAATGGCAATGAAAGGCCCGGAGACGCACGCGCCTCTTCAGTTTCCAGCTTCTGTTTTTACGAAGAAAACATTGATGCTCTTTTTTAAGTTGGCCATCACTCACCGGCTGGGTTTTGCAGACAATAACAGTTCATTAGTAATATCTGGTGGGGAAGATGTATGATGCTGTAAATATTTAAAATCAAATCTGAAAAAGAAGACAGAGATGGATGCCCGGGAAGGGGGTGGGGGCAGGGGACGTGCATGGGGCTCAGGGCTGTGGTTTTCACAGCCCCTTCCACATTGGCCCTGCCATTGTTTGCCCTCCCACGTCCCGGGAAAGGGAAGTTGTCAGTGGGCGGGGCCCAGCCGAGTCCAGAATGGTAGGCCTTGAACTCAATGGCATCATAGCCTGTGGCCCTTCCAACAGTGTCCCCATAGCCCAGTGGTCGGCAAACTCATTAGTCAACAGAGCCTAATACCAACAGTACAATGATTAAAATCTCTTTTGAGAGCCACATTTTTTTAAACTTAAACTTCTTCTAACGCCACTTCTTCAACATAGACTCGCCCAGGCCGTGGTACTTTGTGGAAGAGCCACACTCAAGGGGCCAAAGAGCCACATGTGGCTCGAGAGCCACAGTTTGCTGACCACTGCCCTAGACAATGATTTGGGTGCACGCAATTTGTTTAGAGGGTGATTCAGGAAGCACCGAGAGAGCATGAGGACACATGACAGGGAAGGAAAAAAGTGCCAATCAAGGGTATGTTCATGGGGGGTTGGATATTGCCATGGAAAAATAGGCTGAAGCCCATTGGGAACCCTCTGAGAGACCTCATGGAGGGGTCGCCCAGGGCCCAGGAAGGCGGGGTCCACCCTGCACCAGCTCTTTCTCCTCATGGGTGGAGTGTCGTTCTAAGAAGGCCCCTGGGCATCCGCAGGTGGCTGGTGTGTTTGGGAACTGTCTGCAGGGAGGCTCCTGAGAGGTCCCCGACCACTCAGATGCAGCAGATGGGGGCGGAGCCCAGAGTTCGCTGAGGTAGAAGCAACAGCTGACAAAGAGAGTCCAGCTAAGGAAACTGAGACCGGAGTGAACTCGGGACACCGTGGCACCGGGTGACGGGACTCAGCCAGAGGAGACGTGGTCCTCAGAGAAGGCTGCCCGTACCTGTTGAGAGGTGGCCCCGAGAAGTCCCACCAAAACCCCTGTTCTCTCTGCTTCCTCTCGGCGCATGTGGAGGGCTCGGACCCTCATGGGACTGACTGGGGAATGTTCAGAATGTGGCACTTTGAGGAACTAATCAAAAGAAGAACTCCAGATTTCATGGAGTTACGGGGCTTAAGTATAGCTGGGAAGACTGGAAAGAACTTTGAAAACATGAGAGGATAAATGGCATTCCAGGCAGTAAAAAAGTCAACTCTTGACAGGAGGCCTCTGGGAAAATTCCTCTTCCTGGGGCCTGGGCTGCTCCGCAAGCATGTCCCTGTGACTGAGGGTATTTTTGTCCATCAGACTTTCACTGCAAGGAGTCGAGGCCAATAAGCTGTCACTCTAAACCTGGCTGGTGCAACTGGACGGTACGTCCGGAGCTGGGACTCCGGTGCCAGTACATAAATCCAGTCTGTGTTGTTTGAAAAGCCAGAGGCGAACTGACTTGCATGTCTCTGTATTTTTTATTAGGACCCGTGAGTTAGTTGAGTAGGAGAAGCAGGGCCCTTTTGAACCAGAGTCAGATCAGCGCCCAGCTTGCTTGACAGCCTGACGGCCCACTCTTTGGGGCACGAGGACAGCAGGGCAGGAACTCCGCCCCAACTGCCAAGATTTCATTGGGGGGAGGGGGGAGGGAGGGTGCTTTTTCTCCCGCTGACTGGACGGGCCAGGAGGCCCAGGCTCCAGGGCACCTGGGGCCGTTAGACTGTCCCTGCTCCGATTTCTGTACAGTGGCAGGAGCAGCTCTGGCTTAGAGTGTTGGGAAACTATGACCTAACTTTCCGCTGAACAGAGACCCTCCCTCTTCCACACGAGGGACGGCGGCAGCAGAGGGCTGGGGGGCTTGCTTGCCTTTCATCCATACTCCCTCTGTGTGTGGCTTTTGTTTGTTTGTTTGTTTTAAAACCAAAGGCCCCGCTTCTCAGCTTCACCCCTGAAACTCACAGGTTCAAGTCCAAGTTAGTTAGAGAGAGAAATGGATTATCTCCAAGTCCCCACTCACTATCTTCCCTCCATCCTCTCTTCTCTATTCTTCAGACCAAAATTTGCCAGGAGAAAATCCAGTGGCATCCTCCAGCCTTTTACGTAAAGCTGATGGGCGTCAACTACTTCTAGGGAAAGTCTGCTGAGCAAAAATGCTCTCAGTCACAGGGACGGTTTCGTGGCGTGGCCCAGGCCCTAGGAAGAGGGGTCATCCCAGAGGCCTCTTGTCAGGAGTTGACTTTTCTCTACTCCTTGGCTGACAGGAGCAAACCGAGGCTGGTGGATCTCATTAAGGACCAGTCCGTGGCCCAGTGACTCCGGCTGGATGGGGGCGTCCTTCAGAATGCCCAAACCACCCGCCAGCTGTGGGCACCTTGCACACAGATGGCACCATCTACCCTTCAGGTCTTTCCCGGCAGAGGACAGGGGGGTCAGGACCAGAAATAAGGCATTTGTAAAGCTCCAGCACAGCGCCCACAGTACAGTTGGGGTGCACTACATGATCCACCTTCTTGTTACCATGATACTAGAACCAGGGGCAGAGAGATAGCTGGCATAGTAACATTCCATTTCACGTTTGCAAAAGACTAGATTGGGCTGGCATCCTAGGGTGTTAGTTACATGAACCAGGGCCCCTAACAGAGGACTAGAGAACTAGGAAATTACTTATCTTCCCATACATGCATCCATGCATGGATCCACCCACCCATCCATGCACACACCCACCCATGCATGCATGCATGCATTCAGCCATCTGTGTACCCACCCATCCATGCGGCCATCCACCCATGCACCCATCCAGGCATCCATCTAGCCATGCTTCTATATGTCCATTGTACATCCATTCTACTAACAAAACTTTTAAGGGGTGCCACCTATAAGCTAGACCCTTGGCCAAATACTGAGCATTGAGAATCATATTCCTCGTAAGACACTGTCAATCAGAGTCACCTTCTATCAAAAACCCTAGCACAGGCACTGAGGGCTGTGGCTGCTTCTCCCCTCACTTGAACTTGCTGTGTGACTTTGGGCAGGTTCCCTGTCTTCTCTGAGCCTGTGGGATGAGTTAGAAGTCGCCCTGCAGCTCTCCCACCTGCTGATTCAGTGCACGGAGTTAGCATCGGGCTGTCCACCAACAGTTCCTGGTGCGTGCGCCAGCCTGCGATCGGGAGCAAGACACACGTAATTGAAAGGATGTATCTTGGCGCTGGCCCCCATGGACCCCGATAAGCCTTGTCGCTGTCCCAGTCGGCATCGGAATGCGTAATGTCGGTGGCCACGATACTATCAGGGAAAACATAAAAACTTGCACGTATAGGAGGAATATGTGATTATGATTTATAGAATTGAGCTCCCCTCGAGCCGCTGCTCATCTGTGAAAAGAGTCTATAAACGCCAAATGGGGAAGCATGCCCAGCCTCGGTGGCGATGGCGTGAAGGAGCGCCGGGTAATGGGTAAATACGCCTCTCCACGGCCTCTGTGTCTTTCACAAATATTGACCTGTCCTCCGCGGTTATATTTCAGAAGCGCGAGTAAATCAAACGAAGGTGTGTTTTATGGGACTCTCTTGTTTTATTATCTGTCATTTAATTTTTAATACCAAAGTGACACCTGATATATTACCTAATCAAAAGGGGAGAATTATCCATTGCGCGTAATCAGTTATTTTGGCCATATCGCTGGAATTAGACTAACAGATGAGGAAAATAAATAAGATGAACTTTAAAAATGAAAATGCTTAGCCTTTGGAATTTTAGTTGACAGCTTTTGAAAATTAAATTATAAGTCAAGCCCTGATAGGGTTGACATCTTGTGAGCGGCGCCGCCGGTGATGTATTGCGGCTCTAATGGAATATCATTCATCATCTGATAATAACAAATGTAGTATTTCTGAGCTTGTCATCTCTCCTATGATGACAAATAATCCGGCTTGTAGTGGTGATAATGGAATTTTATAATGATCTGTCCTAAACTGACTCAAACTGCGGCCGCAGCTATTTTTCTTCAATCTCCCGACGCCTATCCCGCGGAGATTACGCCGGCCGGCGCCTCCCCTCCCAGCCCGAGGCCCATCCGGGTGGAATCCAGATTTTAGGCATACAGCCCCCAAAGAATCAAATCCTAGATCCTTGTGTATCAGACACAGCCCGCTCAGGCTCATAAGAGAACTCGTCGCTGCCGGAAATGGCAAACTCTGTCGCTTAGAGGATGGGAAATGTGGTGAGAACTCGGTCTGCCTCTGAAGTAGCACGTTCTGTGTGTAGCTGCTACCCGCCCGCTCCGTCACTCCTTGGAGATTTATTGTAGGAGAGGCGGGTGCTGAGAACATAGAGCCCAGCGGCCCTTGCGTTTTATTCCAGGCGGAATTTATTTTACGTCTGAGCACTCAGCTTGTCTGATAGCAGCACCTCGTTGCACCTGCCCATCCTATCATCCCCATCACTGCCCTCTCGGCTCTTTTCTGGAACTTTCAGATCTGCCCGAGGCATCACAGAGAGCCTCCGTGCAGGGAGCCAGGCTCCTCAGAATGTTCTGTCCGTGGGTGGGTGGAACCGCAGCGCCCCGTGCCCTGAGGCTGCATCATGGGGCAGAGGTTGAGGGCATCCGGTGTGGAAACGGGATATGGGAGGTGCAATAGTTCACATCGCCGGTTCGATTCTGACCCTCACCTGATCAGACTTGGCTTTCCGCCTGTGGTCCCAGCAGGCCGGTGTGTGACAAAGGGGCCGCCCCACCCTGTATGTAATGGGAAACATGCATTGTAACACCTGCATGTAAAGGAGTTTTCAGTCACATTCCTCTTTATGACTCAGCTTTGACCTAAGTCAGTGGTCGGCGAACTCATCAGTCCGCAGAGCCAAATATCAACAGCACAACGATGGACATTTCTTTGGAGAGCCACATTTTTTAAACTTCAACTTCTTCTAACGCCACTTCTTCAACACAGACTCTCCCAGGCCGTGGTGTTTTGTGGAAGAGCCACACTCAAGGGGCCAAAGAGCCAAATGTGGCTCTCGAGCCACAGTTTGCTGACCACAGACCTAAGTATTGATGCCTGCAAGTTCATGGGTTTCATGCACATTCCCCTCACCTCCAGACTCTAGCTTCCATGTATGTTTTGTAATGCATTAAAATAAACATGCTATGTAACTTCAGAAGTTTCCTGGGCATCTTACATCATCCTGAGGGGTGTTGGGGGTTTGTGTTCCCTGCTTGGAAAGCAGTTTCAGTGGCCCCTATGGATGAGTCTGCTATCAAAGTCCTATCACATGGGATGTGTGCCCTTTTTTTTTTTTAAATATATTTTTATTGACTTTATAGAGAGAGGAAGGGAGAAGGAGAGAGAGGGAGAAACATCAATGAGAGAGAATCATGGATCAGCTGCCTCTTGCACGCCCCCTACTGGGGATTGAGTTCAAAACGCCGGCATGTGCTCTGATCAGGAATGGAACCATGACCTCCTGGTTCACAGTTCGATGCTCAACCACTGAGCCACACCGGCCAGGCACTGTGCCCTTTCTAGAAATGTGTGCACATAGAGAATGTGATCCTGATGGTGGGATGGGAAGGACCGAGAGCTTAAGACATTCGAGCTTCTGGCCCAGGTCCCTCCCCCTCCCTGGGCCTCCACCTGCCCACTGAGGCGGGGGTGGGGCCCTGCAGGCCTGGCCATGAGTGACCCTGTGGATCGCTCGCTTCCCCTGCAGTTAAGTCAAGTGGGTCTGAGTGAGCCAGCCACCTCCAGCTCGCCTCATCCGGGCCTTTCTCTTAATAAGTAATGAGTGTGCCCAGGGCTGACAATGACATATTTTGAAAATAGTTTTAATGCACAGCTGGCAGAGGACCTGTTGGGCGTTGACAAATTACACAAACAGAGCCGCCGAGGAGAGCATCAAATATTAAAGGCCCGGGGCCCGGGCGGTAACGGAGGGCTCACCTGTACCTTACCCCCACCGCCGCCTCGCACTCTGCCGGAGGGACATGGCTGCCAGCCTCCCCAGGCCAGTGCCAGGCCGGCGTTCAGCGAGCCGGAGAAGCCGCCAGAGATGGATGCACAGGCCTAGACTTTGGTTTAATTTGCTCCTGGAGGATATCGCAGAGTCAGGCGCTTGGAAGAAGATCCCGTTACCCTGGTCCCGAGGGTAGTTCAGCGTTGACAGTACAGAGGCCCGAAACCCAGTCAGAGGTGTAGGCCCAGGTGCCCAGAAACGTGTCCTGGAATGTGTTCCTAAATATGTTAATGTAATAAAAGCATAATATGCAAATCAACCAAACAGCTGAATGTCAGAATGACCTTCCAGGCGACCATCCCAGGGACCATTGGGACCACGCTATGACACCCACTGGTGCCAGGCCAGCCAAGGCCGGTGAGATGCGATTGGTCCGGGGCCTAGCCATCGCCCCATGATCACCCCACAGAGAGGCCCAGGCCACCGACCAGCTGGCTGTGGCAAGCAAGCAGTGCCAGCGACCAGGGGAAGTAAGGCCCTCTCTTGCATGAATTTCGTGCGTCAGCCTCTAGTGTTAATATAAAAGCAAGCGTGCTCCTTGTGTTTTTTTTTAAACTCTTATTTATTAAATTGGGTGACACTGGTTGACCTGAGCATATAGGTTTCAGGTATGGGTTTCTGTGTTACGAGATCTCTCTATTACACCGTGTGCCCACCCCCAAACTCAGATCTTCTCTTGTCACCTCATGTTAGGGATTTTTTTTTTTTAAACACTGATTGATTTTGTCTTTTAAAACATTTATACAAGAAAACGTAAACCATTTCCAGTAACGAGGTAAGCAGTCTTTGCCCATCCCCATGCCTTTGAGCTGAGTTCAAAACCTCACCCCGTCATCCCACTTCTGGGATACGGACCCAAAGGAAATTTCAAACAGGGTATTGAAGAGATATCTGCTCTCCATGTTCATTGCAGCACAATAGTCAAGATGAGGAACAACCTAAAAATTCATCAACGGAATGTACAAATCTCTCTCTCTCTCTCTCTCTCTGTCTTACACACACACACACATACACATACACCTGAGGGAAGAGCCTCCAGAGCAGAAGGAACAAAGCTGATTGGACTCTATGATCACCTGACACCTAAGCTGAGCCAATCAGTGTCCCTCAAAACTATGACTGGCATGGAAGATGCAGGCAGGCCCCTTTGACTTTGGAACTGTACGGCTGACCTTGGAACTCTATGACTGACCTTGGAACTCTATGACTGACCTTGGAACTCTATGACTGACCTTGGAGCCGTACGGCTGTGTGGGAGTGAGTTCTACCCAGCATCTGGGTAGAACGTGCAGAGGTCTACAGGAGCAGACACAAGAGTCTCAGGAAAGGAACGTCTAGAGAGAATGGTATAGGCTTGCAGAGAGAAGCAGAGGGATAGGTCAAGGGGTCCCCAAAATAAAGGGGCAAAAAACAAAGAGTGAGTTCCAGTTCCCATGACAACCAGCTGCGTTTCCTCAACGGGATTTCACAAGATTGCCCTGCATCCTTCCAATAAATTCCTTATTGCCCAAGCCAGCCTGAGCGCATATCTGTTTCTTGAAATAAGTGATCCTTCAGAGGGGGTTGTAAAACCGGATACCCTGGGGAAAAGATGGCCCTCCTGGCTCGTGTCCCAGGGCCCAAGCCAGGCTCAGGCATATGGTTTGGAGGGGGGTATGGGGGGAAGGGGGCTCCAGGTCCAGGTCTCTCCTGCTCCAGGCACACCACCCTGCGGGAAATGGCCACCCCAGGGAGCCATGTTGGGGGCCCAGGCCTTGTCTCTTATGAAACTTCGCTCAATGTGCTGAAACCGGAAACGAGACCATCAGCCTGGAGGCCCTTGGAGAGGGGCCTGCACTCAGGTGAGCACACAGCTCTGCAGGAAGGGGGGCCGGCGGGCAGCCTCTGTGGAGTCTGCACCCCTCCCTCCACCAGCCCCCCAGCCCCTCTTCTATGGAAGGCCTCCAGCAAAGGGGTTCTTCCTGTACCCATATCTATAAACCTATATCTCCATCCCTGTCCTTATACCTGTATCTATATCATCTATGTATCTGTACCCCTATCTCTCTACCATACCTACACCTGTATCTCTATCTCTATCCCTGTACTTACACCTATGTATCTCTATCACTATACCTTGCTCATTGTGAGGCATATATCTCTATCTGTATCTATATTATCTATATCTATGTCTATATCACAAAATCATAAACAGAGAGTGCCTTCTCTGTAGGCCTGGGGCCTTGGGCCCTCCCTCCAGGGAAGGGGCAGGCAGCGCTGGCAGTGTGCAGGGGGCAGAGGTCTCCAGGGCTACCCTCACACTCCTCAGAAGGGGCGGGGGCAGGGGCAGTCTTGGCCACCCAATGCCGCTGGCTGAGGAGCAGAAAGGGGCAGGTGGGCCAGATGGGCACTGGGACAACCTAGGGGAGGCAAGACGCTTACAGAGCTTCAAGTTATTTTATTTTAAAAAGAAAGAAAAGGGGTGTACTAATATATCTATATCTGTATCTATATCTATATCTATATCCATATCCATATCCATATCCATATCCATATATCTATATCTATATCTATATCTATATCTATATCTATATCTCTCTATCTCTATCTCTATCTCTAACTCTATCTCTATCTCTATCTCTATCTCTATATCTATATATCCATATCCATATCCATATCCATATCCATATCCAGAAAAAGCAAGCCACTTCTGAAGGGCCCATCGTGTCCAGTGAACTTTAACCTCTGTCCCGTGGACTCTTCTGGTGCCAAAGGTGTCATGTGTCTCGGGTGGCCTGTGGGTGTGTGGAGAACCAGGATGACGCGAGAGGCCAGACTGGAGATTCTTGGTGTTTTTTAAAATACAGTTTTTAATGACTTCAGAGAGGAAGGGACAGGGAGAGAGGGACAGAAACATCAAGGACGAGAGAGACAGAGAGAGAGAGAGAGAGAGAGTCATTGATCAGCTGCCTCCTGCATGCCCCCTACTGAGGATGGAGCCCACCATCAGGGCCTGTGCCCTGACTGGGAATCGAACCATGACCTCCTGGTTCATAGGTTGATGCTCAACCACTGAGCCAGCTGGCGGAACAAGAATGGGCATTTTTATTGATATCGGAATTGCCGTGGATCCCTATTGGGATTTGCTAAGGAGGCTGATTGTGGGGAGAAGTCCGGGTAGAGACTTCCCTCCCATCCTGCACCTCCATGTCCCTTCCCACCTGCGCCGAGGGCCTGGGTGCTGTCCTTGAGCAGGCCCACAGCGTGTGCCCCGTGACGCCTGCGCCATGCGGGGACCTGGCAGAGGCCCAGAGAGGAGGCGTGCGAACAACGCGATGGCTCAGTGCCAAGTGCAGGCGATTCGTCACTGAGTCACTGAGGATTTCCCACAGCTCCGACCGCACGTCCCCAAGGAGCTCAGAGAGGCTCGGTGCTGGCTGATGTCCCTGGCGCCATGTGCGCTGGGACCGCAAGCTCCCAGATGGACTGGGCAGGCATCCTTCCTGAGCCGGCCCCGGGCCCCGGGCGCCTGGCCCACAGTCCTGCTCACTGTTCCTTCTTCATTGTGTCACTAAGACCGTTGTCCTGGGACGATGACGGGAGCAATTGGAGTCCGGCCTTGGTTTTCTATTACATGTTAAATACTGGGAATGGTAACTACACCGAGAAACGTCTGGCATCGACCGAGCTTCACTTCTTCACATTAATTATGCGAAAAGGACAGTCTTAAATCAATCCATTGCGTATTCTCTGCCCCCTCCATCTTTCGGCTGTTCAGCCCGACCTGCCTAGTCCAAGCCTTTCACAAAGGAATTTCTGTCTGACCCCGATGAAAGGTGCCTTCCAGCGCCCACCCCCCTGGCTGGCCTGGCTCAGTGTCAGCCTGTGAACCAGGAGGTCAGGGTTCGATTCCCGGCCAGGGCACAGGCCCTGGTTGTGGGCTCCATCCCCAGTGTGGGGTGTGCAGGAGGCAGCCGGTCCATGATTCTCCTCAATGATGTTTCTATTGCTCTCTCTATCCCCCTTCCTCTCTGAATAAAAGAGCTGCCGTCTTTTATTCCCAAGGCATTTTGTTAAATGACTAGGTTCTTAGAAGGTATCTGACAACCTCGCCTCTGTTAAGTGTTCCCCCAAGGGGCTGGTCTCTGTTTCCTTGTTGCTTCTCACTCACCTCTTCCCAAGCTCCACTTAGCCTTCCAGGTGGGAGGAAGGAAGAAATCGAAAGGAAGCCAGGGATGCGCCCGCTGTCCAGTAGAGGGCAGCAGAAGCGTGAGAATCGGGGTCCTCCCAGGCTCTGGTCCTGGGAAGTGTTGACATGGGACTTGGCAATTGAATAATTTTTGATACAGTCCCGACACATAAACACCTAGAGGCAGGTTTCCAAAGGTTATTTGCGCACTAAAAGGGGAATTAACGAAACGAACGCGCATGCCAGAAGTAATTTTCAATATTCTGCAAGGAGCCCGGCCCCTTATGAGATTGCTAGCGGAGAATATCGGGCTCTCGTTAGCCGGGTGGGTGTGTTAGAGCTCACAGGCAAGCATGCCCTGTGGATACATCGGGGCGAGTGGACCTAGAAAAGTCCACCCAGTGACTCATACCCATTTCTGCCAGGATTGGGGGCTGGCCAACTCCCCCACGAGGAGAAATCCGGTTTTAAGGGATTTTTCTAAGTCTCCCGACCCTGGTTGGGTATTTCCCGATTCGTGGTCCCAACGCGGTTAAACCGTCATACGCACAACCTGCGTGGGTGTGCGTGCGAGTGTGTCCACGCGGTGATTTATTTTTAGGCGATTACTCCACCTTCAGCAAATAAAACGTCAGCAAATTAGCGGGAGTTTATTCCATTGACATCCTCACACCTTGAGAAATAGCCCATTTGTATTATCGCCGTTTGATATATTTCCCATTTACCGAGCCACGTTGGCAAGCTGGCATTTTAATTTAATTATACTTTTTTTTTTTGCTAATGGTCTTTATTTTTCAGTGTCTGTGTGTAACGGGGCCTGTGGGTTTGATGCGTTCCCCCCACCCCCACCCCCTTCCCAGTGCCAAGCTCTGGTGCAAATTTATAAACTGACAAAATGCGGCGTCAAACGCGGGCAGGCGCCAGGAGGGGATCCGTACAGAAACCCCCCCCCCTCGCAGAATGTGGACCCGGCCTGTGTCCTGCACACAGTTAGCTCCTGGCCCGGGGCCCTCCCTGGAGTCCCGGCACTGAGGTAGGTGGGGCAGAGGGTCCAGGTCCAAGGCCCAGGAGTCCTAGGAGGGTCTCTCTCCCTCATGCCTCTGGGAATCTAGCTGCAGCAGCGATGGATGGATGGATCGATCATAGCTTTCCCTGCCTCCCTGGACAGTCATTGATCGGGGTGGCGTGCAGCTCCCCTGGGCAGGCTGGGGGGCTGGCTGGCGGCGTGGGCCGGGGTCTTTCCCCGGACTTCCTGGCTGCGTGGCATGCATTCAGTAGCAAAGAGGAGCTGACGCGTGGATGCACACCCAGCTCGCATGTGCACACCTGTGCGCGCTCCCCGTCCTTCATGCAAAGATGCCCGACTGTGAGGCCGCCCGCTGATTCGCTAATGGCCTTTAAAGGAAAGAAAAGGGGATGGGGGGGGGGGGGGAGAAGGAAGCAGCCCTGCCTGACTGTGTTGTGCATCCGGCCTCAGGCACACGAAGACGCGGCAGACAAAGGCTGGCTTTTAGACCTGGGAGCTCGGGCGTGTTTGTGACTATGACAGATGTTGTTCAGGCAGAACCAGCTTCCAGACTGGTCCCGTATCTGCCCATTGGTTGGTCGATATGGTCCTCAGCTCGGTAGGCAGCGGCGTGTGTGGGGTTACAGGTTGTACAGAGACGAAGGATGGGTTGGGTCGGTGGTCCCGTGCACCGGCACCTTGGGCTGGGCTCACCGTCTGTGGGTGTGAGTCCTTCCCTGCGGATCCTGCCTGGGGAAACCCGTGACTTCAGTCTCGCTGGCTCACCCTGGGCAGGCAAGTCTCAGAGGACCTCGCTCATAAGTCTGCTAGTCGGAACCGCCTGTGACAGCCAGCATGACCTTGACCTCCCACCTTTAAGGACGTTAGCCTGGGCTCCTTGGCGTGGCAGTGATAGGGTTCCCCAGAGCTTTATCCGCATTCTTTTTTAAAAAAATATATTTTATTGATTTCTTACAGAGAGGAAGAGAGAGGGACAGAGAGTTAGAAACACCATGAGAGAGAAACGTCGATCAGCTGCCTCTTGCACACCCCTTTCTGGGGATGTGCCCGCCACCAAGGTACATGCCCTTGACCCGAATCGAACCCGGGACCTTTCAGTCCGCAGGCCGACGCTCTATCCACTGAGCCAAACTGGTTTCGGCTTCATCCACATTCTTAATGATTTCCCCGGAAGTAGCATGGCGAGGTCCATGGGGCATGTACCATTTTGAGGCTTTTCCTGGGTCTTATTAAAAAAAAAAAAAAGCCCACGCTCTTCAAACAGATATTGTGACCCGATATTATCTATCTAGTCATTTTTCCCTTTGTCGATGTTTTTTTAAAACTCACACTCACGTGTAAGAAAAAAATAAATAAAAAAGGCCACCCTCTCTACCTGACTGCATCAATCAGGCCCGAATTAAGTCCTGCAGGTGGAAGCGCTCTCCAGCCCCGTCTCCCCGAGCAGCGAGGGGGGCATCCCCGTTATTAAGCATATCCCGATGTTCCTCTCCGGAGACGGACAGGGACAAGCGCTTCTACGTTAATTAAATTATCGTCGAATGAAAACCAGGTTTCCTTTGTTCAGGGAGGCCGCACGTTTCTGCCATTGCTTCATGGGTGTCCAGTGTCACCGAGCCCCTTCTCACGGAAATCCCAAGAGGCACGCCATGCCATCGCCTGGCTGCCACTGAGGCTCAAGAGCGCCAATAGAACATCACTTAAGCTCACATCTATCTGGGTGTTTCCTTTAAAAAAAAAAATTTCTTTATTGCTGGAAGTATTACAGGTGTCCCCTATGTCACCCATTGGCCCCTCCTAGCCCGCCCCCACCCCCGCCCCAGGCCCTCCCCACCCTATTGGCTGTGTCCAAGGGTGACGCACCTATGCACACAAGGTCTTCGGTGGATCTCTCCCCACCCACCCAGCCTCCCCTGCCTTCCCTCTGAGATTCCACAGTCTGCTCCATGCGTCTGTGCCTCTGGGTCTGTTTTGTTCAGCGGTTGAGTCATTGGATCCCACGTGTGTGTAGGTGTTGTCCATGAGGCTGCCAGCTTGGGCCACAGTCAGAGTGGTACACGCCCATGTACACGCACCCGCTTGTCGCCCACACACACATGTACAGGGGAAGGATGCATACCAGGTCCGTAGGAGAGCTTCTTGGCGACTCCTGATATCTTCCTTGATAGTCAGCTTCTCCCCAACTTGTCTTGCAAGAGGGAGAGAGAAACATGCATGATGAGAGAATCATGGATCGGCTGCCTCCTGCATGCCCCCTACTGAGGATCGAGCCTGCAACCTGGGCCTGTGCGCTGACCAGGAATCAAATCGTGACTTCCCGGTCCCCCAACCCCTGAGCCAGGCCGGCCGTTTCTGTGGTGCTTCTGTGGTGTTTCTGTGGTGCTAAGCGGATGGGATGTGGCTCTGGATGAGCAGCCAGGCCTGTGCCTTTTCTCCATCTGACGGGGAGGAAGTCAAGGTAGGGGAGGCGGGCGGGGGGCCGGATGCAGATATGAATTTCCCTGTGAGGCTTGGAGCACGCAGCGTTTGGGGGAAGAAGAATCAACAGTATTTACAGTTCCTAACCTTCGAAGCCACAAACAGCATCTCATAAAGTTATAAATAGGAGGTAAGAGCAGCAGCTATTTGTTTAGCTAAGGTTCCTCGCTGATCTCATCGCCGGAAAGTGGACGGACAGGCAGCTGTAAACGCAGACGTGGGGCTGGAGCCTGGCTCCTCCACAGAGTGGGCCTCTGACTCGAGGCCAATTCTTCCGTCGCCTGGGCCTCGGTTTCTTCCTCGGTGGAAGGGAGAGGGTCAGGGAGCGGCTCCTCGGGGGCTGTGGGGAACGCTGCATGAGAAGAAGACAGAAAGCTCTCCGGGTCAGGCTGGCCAATCCCCAAACCAACAAACCAGTGTTGGCGAATGTGGAGACATTGGCAGCCTTGCGCCCTGTGAGTGGGGAGGCAAAATGGTGCAGCCAGTATGGAAAACAGTGCGGAGGTTCCTCCAGTAATTAAAAATGGAACAACCGCAGGATCCAGCAATCCCACGCCTGGGTATCTATCTATCCAGGAGAACTGTTGCTAGGAAAGATGTGGGATTCCTCAGCGTGGCGTGTCCCCAGATGGCCTCTAGATGGCGCCGAAGCCGAGAATCAGCTGGGCGCCTATTGGAGACGCTCACATGGAGTTGCTGATGCTTTTCCCCAGGCCCGGGCCCCACCCCCAGCCCAGAAGGAAGCTGTGTCCGCTGAAGTCATCCAAAGAGTTTCCCCCTGTCCTGCCCCCTGGTCAGTTCCTGTGTCTTTGGAGCGGGGACTGTTGGCAGTTTGTTGGTTATTTCCCAAAACAATATCACCTCCGGTGTAATTTAAATGATGCACATGTTAAGTACACACGGTATTGCTTAATGTGCATCAAGTGCAATCTCCCTCTCCCCCCGCCCTCTCTCTCTCAGGCAAAGGGTGCCTCCTCCTGTTCTTCTTCTAATCAGCATGTAAGTGGGTGGCAGACTCCCCAGATCCAGGAGTTTGCTTGGTACCTGGTAGATTAAAATGTGAAGTTAACCAGGTTCTCCGATCTGTTAAATGTGCCCACAAGGCTGTTGCGTGTAGAGATCTCAGTTCTGGGCCCTGGACTCACCCAAGTTTGGGCTTAAAACCCGGCTCAGCCAGGAGGCATGTGCTCTCCGACACGCTGTCCCAACGTTTGTAAAACGGGAGATGATCCTCACTTCTTCAAGGGAGTGAATGTTAAGGGCCTTCAGCCCATGCCACCCCCTTCCCCTTATTCAAAAAAATATTTATTTAACCTTTGGTCCCCCCCGCCCCCAACCCCGTGCATTGCATTTTTCATGATGACTCTTCCTAAGCCCTGGTTGTGTGTGTGTGTGTGTGTGTGTGTGTGTGTGTGCCAGCCCACACGCATTTGTGTGCACACGCATGCAGATGACCATGAACTGCGGGAGAAGAGACGTGAACCTTTCACTCCCCCGGACTCTCATCCTGCAGCCCCGCATGTTCACTTCACGAGTTTCTGCTACTCCAAGCTGCGTGAAGTTTCTCTCTCCCGCCCCACGTAAAGGCGATTCAGGTGGCTGTACTTGCTATGTTCTGTTCAAGCTGTGTCTAACGTTGTCTGGTGTGTGTGTGTGTGTGTGTGTGTGTGTGTGTTTAAACCTGGCCTGTTCGGTGGGGAGCATTGTTAATATCCCTGTCCCCGCCTAAGTCCTCTTTTGCAATTTTCTAAATCAGACGTCGTCTTGGGAGGCGCAGTAAAAGGGTTGAAATTCGGATAATAAAATAAATGGCTCATTTCCTGTAAACAGCATTCCGGCCCGCATCATTCAGTCTCCGAATTATCCTGATTGCGCTGCCGACTCCGGGCGCCCGGGCTCTCTGTCCTCGGGCTCGGTGACACGGTCCTTGTATTTAAAATTTTTTATTTTTTTTTTGAATGGGGGGGCGGAGGTGGGGGGAGAAATCAGCGGAGCCTCCGGGGAGGGTTCTGGCTGGTTTGTTTTCAGCTCCAGCGATGGCGCTGTCCCCTGCGGTCGGACCGTTAGGCTGGGCCAGCTGGGGATGGGCTGGCAGCGGCGCGGCCCCCGCAGGGACCGTGTTTGTCTGCCCTCGGCGGGGCGCCGGCCACGGCAGCTGCGGGGCCGGTCTGACCTGCACCAGAGCCTCCGGGAGCTGGGGAGCCTCTTTGACTGTAGGGCGAGGGGAGGGGCGTCTGGGAGTTCCGGGTGGCTCTGGGCAGTGAGCGCGGAACGGAAGAGGGGTCCTGGCATGTCTTCCACGTGGGAAGCCGCGCAGGGCCCGCACACAGGCCTTAGCGCTCAGACCGCCAGGAGGCGGGCAGTCCTCTGAGGCAGGCTGCCTGGGACGGTCCTCACAGCATCCCTCCGACCGCCTGCTGAGAACCGGGGAGGTGGCCTCCCCCGAGCGGGACCGGGGAAGAACACAGTCCTTCTAACGTAGGGGGCCTGTGGACCAGGAGGCCGCCGTTCGATTCCCGGTCAAGGCCGCACGCCCGGGTTGTGGGTTCGATCCCCAGAAGGGGGCGCGCAGGAGGCAGCCATCCATGATTCTCTCTCATCATGGATGTTTCTCACTGTCTCTCCCTCTCTCTTCCTCTCTGAAATCAACAAAAAATATATTTTTTAAAAAATGCCAAACCGGTCCATAACATTGCAGCCACGGGCTGACGTGGGCCCTGGGAGCAGGCTGTGCGCCCGGGGACGGAGGGCCTTACGGGGGTGCCTGACGGGGGCCCCCGGGTTTTATGAGCCTCATTCCCTTAATCCCCAAAATTAAGGAATTCCAGGTGCACGGAGCCAAGTATGCAAATGACTTCCTTCCGCCCGCCCTGCTGCTGATTTCATAAAAGGTCCTCAAACCGAGAAATAAAACACACGGAATGGGAAAGCTTTATGGCACAGCCGAGAATATTGTGCCTTTAAATAGTTCAGACAAGCAGGGCGTGCTGTAAATTTGCCGCAGAGACAAATTTGTGCGACGCTATAAAAAGAGCCCGAGTGAAGTGAGAGGAGCAGGCCTGGGGGGGAGGGGGTGGCTGCGGGGGGGCGGGAGGCTGGAGGGGGGCAGCGAGGCTGAGGGGAGAGGGAGGCTGGGGGGGCGGGAGGCTGGGGGGAAGGGCGGGAGCCCTCCCAAGGCCTCGGTGGTCCAGACACTGTTGACTCAGCTGAAGAGGCCGCTGGGGCGGGGGGGCAGGGAAGGGGGGCGGGGGGGGGCTCAGCGCCCGTGGGGAGCCCCGAGGACAGAGTGGGCTCACTCCACACGGAAACAGAGGGAGAGAGGAGAACGGGGTCCCGTTGGTACCACTGGGGCTGGAAGCATTGCACTTCCTGGAGCTGTGGGGGGAGGGGGCTGCCAGCTGTGGCCCCGGGGCCAAGCCGGCCACCAGCTCCTGCTTTCCTGTGGCCAGCAGCTCAGTGTTTGCATTTTCAAGTAGTTGGGGTGGGTTAGAGGGGTGAGGGAGAAGTCTGCTATTTCATGATGTGTAACAATGATATAAAACGCACACTCCGGTGTCCACATGTAACGTGTCAGTGGCGTGGCGTGTGCAGGGTCTGTGGCCTGACAGGTACCGAAGAGCCTTTTCAGAGAAGGTTTGAAGACCCCATTCCAGAGCAGTGGTTCTCAAAGGGAGGTCCCAGACCAGCAATATTTAAAACACACACACACACACACACACACACACACATATCTATAATTGATTTCAGAGAGGAAGAAGAGGGGGAGAGAGAGAAACATCAGTGATGATGAGAGAATTATGATCGACTGCCTCCTGCCCACCCTCCACTGGGGATCGAGTTGGCAATCTGGGCCTGAGCCCTGACCGGGAATCGAACCGTGAGTCCTAGATGGATGTTCAACAGCTGAGCATGCCGGCTGGATGGGACCAGCACCGTTCACAGCCCCTGAGAACCTGTGTGAAACGCAGATCTCCTGAGTCAGACCTACCGATCCAGAAGCCCGAGGTGTGAGGGCGGGGAATTGGGGTTGGAAGGAGCACCCGCCCCCCCCCCCCCCCCGCCCCCGGTAACCGTGATGGATGCTCAGGTCTGAGAGCACTTCCGGGGGGGGACTCCTCAGCGAGAGGAGGTTTATTACCGTCCCGATGACACTGCTCAGGGTGGCACCGGGTGCCGAGTGCAGGTGAGAGTGGACGCGAATGGTCTTTCCCAGCGGGGGCGGCCTTGGCAGGGACAGTTATAGCCACGGGGGTCCCCGGGCTGCCCCCTGGCTGGCCTGCCCCTTCCTGAGGGCCAGCCCCCGCACCCAGGGGAGGCGCAGGTGTGCATGGCTCCCCATTTTGCAGACGGGCAGTGAGCCATCGCCCAGCTTCACACACTGGGAGACCAGCCTTCAGCTGTGAGGTCTGCGTGCCTCCCCGTGAGCGTCTCCCCCACCCCGGTGCCCTCGGGAACGTACTTCCAAACTTGCTGGGACTCGCCTCCTCCAGGCTCTGAGTGCTGGCCGGGCAGTGGGGTGGCCCGTGGAGTCCCGCGGAGCTGGCACCACGGAGAGCGCCACCACCCTGCGGCAGGCGGGCAGCAGCGGCTCCCGGGAAGACGCCTGGCTGCTGGCGGTGTTTCCTCGCAGAGAGCACGGAGCGTTCTGGGTGGAAACACCGAGGTAACGGCAGCGTGGGGAGCCTTTCCCGTGAAATACGGACTTGGGGGAGCAGGAGGCAGGCCTCCCGGGAAAAAAAAAAAAGAGTCGCAGGCGCATACGGTGAAGGTTACTCAGCTGCACGTGTCTGCTTCGCGCCTTTTCATGCACATTCCTGCATGTTAGGCTGGTGTTATGGGGGCGGGGGGGGGGAACAAGGACATTGGGGAGCAGCGCAGGGCATAGGTTTCTCAATGATCAGAAAGAGGGGGCTGAGGCCTCCAGCACTCATGTATCACACCCACCCCCATGACAGAGCGATGGTAAAGCTGGGTTACAGCGTGCACGTACCTTGCACGTTAGTGTTTCAGTCACTCACAAACTACCAACATTGTTATGCTGGCTGCGTTATTTGATGATGGAAGACGTAGCCTGGCCGGTGCGCTGCCAGGCCCGATGGGATTGGGGGAGAAGAGGGGCTGGTGGCCGCCCCTCCCTCTGGCCAGGTCTTAGAATCCTTCATTCTGCTCTTCCACAGCGGATGGGGTGCAGGGGCTGCGGGGCACCCCGCCCTCCCACGGCCCCGCTTTGGAGGCCCCGCCTCCTCCTCCTGCGTCGGGACCTCTGGGGTGGAGCCCGGGAGTCTGCGTGAAGGAGCCCTCGGGTTCTCGGTGGAGATCCATGGCCCCGGGCTGTAGCTGTGGCTGTGTGATGGGTCCTCGGAAGCCTGGGCTTCCTGGGGCCTCGAATCTCTCCCCTGTGGCGTGAGATCTAGGGGTGAAGACTAGGGATGTCTTCCGAAGCAGAGACCCAGCGTGCTGTGCTCTGTGCCCGTGTGAGGGGGGCTTCCCAGAACCCGCCCTGGGGGGACGGGAGGGGAGGGGAGATGTGTCTCCGGGCTGAATGGGGCCGGGCCTCTCCCCGGACACAGACGTTATCCGGCCTGTTTTTCTCTCTGAGACCATCCCCCGCGCAGCCCAGGGGCCAGCCTTTCTCGCTTACGTCTCCCACACTCACTGATATGTACTTACATTTGGATTTTTTAAAATATATATTTTTATTGATTTCAGAGAGAGGGAGAGAGGGGTAGACACATCAAAATGCCTACAGAATATTTCATCCTCTTTTCAAAGGTCGCTCACTTGTTGGACAGATGCTCCCCGGGGCCTGGCAGGGCCCTGGGAATACAGGGGTGCCCTCACTGTACCAGCTCCTCTGCCGTCCATGCCAGCACCTCCCACCCCCCACCCACCCACCCACCCACCCAGGTCCCATGAGGAAGGGGCTCAGGACCCCGTACTTAGCGCGGACCTGCTTGCACATTGGCGTGTTCTGGATCCAATTGCCGCAGACAAATTGGACGCGGCCGCCGCGGCTGCCCGGGGGCGGCCTGCCGACTGCACGGCCTCCGTCTCGATCGATGCCAAGGTGAGGGCCATCATCAGCCGTCTCCCCTCCTGGGGGGACGCACTGATTCATGGAGCCGCATCCCATGCTCGCCGGGCCCGGCCATTTGTCTCTGACAGAATCCCCACCTGAAGCTTCCCCCAAACCGCAGGGCAGCCGGGAGCCCCGGGCGGAGACGGGAGCAGGCTCAGCGGGGAGCTGAAGGCCACGGTCAGACGGGGCCGGTACTTCCAGCGTGAAGCGGGGTACACCGTGGGAGCGCCGTGCGCAATGGAGCGCTGAGCCCCTCACCCAGGAAAGGAGTGTCGTTTGGCTTTTCAGAAGGTGTCCCTGCTGCCGCTCTGTGTTCGCTTCGACCTTGGGCGCGTTCTCTTTGACCTTGGGCGCTTTCTCTTCGACCTTGGGCGCGTTCTCTTTGACCTTGGGCGCTTTCTCTGGCGCCTGGTTGGCAGAGCTGCTGGGTACCCCCCACGTTCAAGGACGTTATTCCGAAGGCTCATGCGCATCTTGCGTGATTCTCGGGAATGCAGAGTGCATTTTTTTTTTTTGTTGTTGTTGTTGTTTCATTGTCGTTGTTAGTTTGGGGCCCATCAGGATCGTGTGGAAAATAGCAGGTGGGTCTGCCCGGAGGCCCGAATGCCCGTTGCATGCAGGATGGAGCCAAAGGCAGCCACTGGCGTGCAAGGCTGACCCTCCATCCTGGGAGCAGGAGCGGGTCTTTGCTCTCCATTCCGTGTGAGATCGGCCCCTACTGGACCCTTTAAATAAGTTAAGTTTGTCCTGACCAGTTGGCTCAGTGGTTAGAGGTCGGCCTGTGGACTAAAGGGTCTCAGGTTTGATACAGGTCAAGGGCATGGACCTTGGTTGGAGGCTCCATCCCGGCCCTGGAACCAGCCACTGGAAGGGCTGAGGGGAGAGAGCAAGAGAGGAGGGCACGGGCCCCGAGCCAGGAGCCCTCCCCTGTGTTCACAGGCCAATGCTCACCCGCTGAGCCGATGAGGGTTGGTAGGACCAGAACACGCAGGGCCTTGGAGGCCAAAGGTATGGATTTCACTCTGAAGCAACAAACTGGTGTCATCTGATTAAAATCATGGATTTACTACTGATAACTTTTTTAAAATGTTATTTTTAAACATTTTTATTGACTTCAGAGAGGAAGGGAGAGGGAGAGAGAGAGAAACAGCAATGATCCCGCAAGCCCCCTAGTGGGGATCAAGCCCACAACCCAGGCATGTACCCTGACTGGGAATCAAGCAGTGACCTCCTGGTTCCTGGGTCGACGCTCAACCACTGAGCCACACCGGCCAGGCTGTAGCAGAACATTCTGCCTTTGAAGCCCAGGGCTGACCCTCAGACCATGCTCACTTTGCCTCCTGGATTTGCCGGCACTAACGGTGTGATTCCCGCAGACAGGGGAGCTCCCTGCAGCTCAGCTTCCTCCTCCTATAACGGGGAAGGAAAGGACTCACCCCAGAGCATTCTGGGAGGGGGGTCAAATAGCAGAGATGAGCTGCCTAACGCAGCACCTGGCCATCAGCATGGCTCCGCCGCTCCCGCGGGTGCAGTCTCTCAGGCCTCAGTTTCCTCATCTGCACGATGGAGCTCCCACTGCCGCTTCCTTGGGGGGTGTTGTGAGGATACAGTAAGACCGTGCACACATCCTGGGCCCCGGAACCGGCGCCAGCGGTGAGCCGTCCAGGCGGTCGAGGCAGCCGCGCCAACTCCCCCTCCCCACCAACACAGGGAATGCTCGCTCTCAGCCCAGCCTGGCTGCTCTCCGATCTCCTGCTGCAGCCAAGTCCACGTTCGCTCCCCTGCCAGCGCCAGTTCCGTGCCATTTGTTTTGTAGGGTATTTGCTTTCCAATATTTGTGCTAAGGAGGACAGCCGTATCAATGAGGTCTGCTGCTTTATTGGCTGCTAATTGCCGGAGCGTAATTGCGGTGGTGTTCCTGTAATTCTCTGCAGCCAATCGCAGCGGCCGCTTCCCTAATTATAACATGGCCAGCGCTCCGTCACCGCCATCCCAGCCCCAGGCCGCTCGGACCCCGGGAACCCTGGGCCAGCACCTTTGCTAGAAGGGGCCTCGCCGATAGAGGTAGAAGTCACGTCAGGAAACGGGTTTTCAGCAGGTATGAGCATATGAAATAAGCATTTTTGTTATGATAGCCGTCTCTGTGTTTTTTAAAGGCGCTGCTAAAACCCGCCTCAAGGTCTTTGCTCTTTGCACATCCCACTCGGTCTCCAGCTGGACAAGACGTGGTGTTTGTGATAATGACGCAGGTCTCAGCGAGCCCTGACCTGTCCTCTGCTCCGTCCCAGCGCTGCAGGCATCGTCCTGTGTTCAGTGTTTTCTGGGTCTTGTAACCCGTCTGTGGCCTCACGTACATCAGAGAACCAAAGTGCTCCACCCACTGAGACCACTGAGCGGAGTGATGGCCTCGGAAGGACTGTGCTGCCACACAAAGTTAATCAGTAGTCCATCAATGATCGATGGTTCTCTCTCATTAGTGATGTTCCCGCCTCTCTCTCCCCCTCTGAAATCAATAAAAATACATTTGAAAACAATAAAAAAGACAGCCCTGCCCCGGTGTGGCTCAGTGGTTTGAGCATCATCCTGCGAACCAGGTCAAGATTTGATTCCCGGTCAGGGCACACGCCCGGGTTAGGGGCTTGATTCCTAGTAGGGGGCATGCAGGAGGCAGCCGGTCCATGATTCTCTCTCATCATGGATGCTTCTCTCTCTCCTTTCCTCTCTGAAATCAATAAAAATATATATATTTAAAAAAATAATATTCTGCCTCCGTGACTAGTGAAGGACGGTGGGAGGGAAGCAGGGAGGAAGGGGTGAGAGAGAAGGAAAGGACCCCGCGGAGTCCTGGCCTGCGTGAGGACTGGTCTAACACTTGGCTGCACGTGGAGTCACTTGGTGACTTTAAATAAAAGACAGACGGCTGAGCCCCATCCCGAGGGTCTGTTTTAACCGGTCTGGCCTGCAGCCGGGGCAGCAGGGCCGGGAACGCTCCCAGGGGCCTGCTGTGTGCGGCTGGGTCAGGACCCTCTGCCTGCCCGGGGCCCGTCCCCCTGCCCTCCTCGTGCGCCAGGGAGGGAGAGCCTTTCATTACCCAGCGGAGCGGCCCCTGAGGCCTCCGCGCGGTGGCTGCAGGTGCAGGGGCCGGGCAGGGCCGGGTGCAGGCCGGGACAGGCGGCCGGGTGGCTGATGGAGAAGCCAGAGGGGTGCGGAGCACAGGAAGGGGGTTTATTACCGCCCCGATGACAAAACCTTCTGTGCCGATGCCGTGCAGACAGCGCCCGCCTGTCAGGGGGGGTGGGGGGGGGGTAGAGGGGGATCAGCGCGGACCCTTCTGGGGAGTGTCCCCCTCACCGTGGTGACAGGGCACCGCGTGCCTGGGATCTCCTCCCCGATGGCTTTCCCAGGCTGTCCCGCTGGCCCCTGGCCCCCCGGAGCCTGGCTGGCCGAGGCCTGGGACTGCAGGTCGGGGTGGGCCAGCCTGGGCTCGGCACGGGGAGGGGGCTGTGGAGGGGGGAGGAGAAAGCCCTGCCTGTGGAGGGGGCGTGTGCACCCCTGGGAGTTGCTGGAGCTATTTGAGCTGCAGCATCAAGGATAACCGCATTTCCTTTGATTCAGGAAGAAAAGTGACGTTTTAAAAACTGATTTCAGAGGGGAAGGGAGGGAGGGAGAGGGATGGAAACATCCGTGATGAGAGAGAATCACGGACCCGCTGCCTCCTGCACGCCCCACACTGGGGATCGAGCCTATAACTCGGCCATGTGTCCTGACCGAGAATCGAACTGTTCATACCATAGGTTGACGCTCCACCACTGAGCCATGCCAGACAGGCATGACTTTTTTATTATGATTATTCTTTTCATAGAAATTGGTGATTATTCCTGAGGTTCATTGCCAAACCTGGGACTGGGGTTCGGTTTGCACCACTCCCCAACTGCACGCTCGGGGAGAACATGCAGACGGTCTGCCCTGTCTCATGGCGACCATGAGATTCAGCGGCATGAGGGAGAGCTGTCCTTTGGAGGAGAAAAAAAAAAAAGCTTTAAAGAGTATGGGAGCATCCTACATAGTAAGGCTTGCTAATATTAATCAAAACACTCAGAGAATTGTGTTAAAGGGTAAAATTTCTCATCACCGCTCTTCAGAACTTGTCTGTTCACTCATTCATTCGCTGACTCACCACAAAAAAATAGCAGGGGTGACCTCAGATAGGAAGGCCCTAGAGAATTTCCCAGCTGATGGAGGGGTGAAGCCAGCGGAGATTCCATTCCAGAACATTCTGCATGCCCCTGGGACTCAGTGCCCGTGGGGGCTGGAGAATCTGGCATGGGAGAGGAATTCCGAGACCCCGTGTGCAACGCCTGGTGCTGGAGGTTCGGCAGCTCCGAGCAGGTTAGCCACTCACCCAGAGTCACACAGGGACACAGGGCGGCGGGCGGAGCTGCCCGAGGACCGAGGGGCTGGCTCGCTCCCGCTCACACCTCTCTCCGGGCCTGCAGCGCCCGGCCGGCCTCACCTCTGCGAGCAAAGGGCGGCCCGGGAGCCCCAGGCAGCCGCCGCCTGGCAGACCAACAACCCTGTGATTGATGGCTCTCCTGCGTTTGTCATTTATTTGCCTTGTTCTCTTCCTTCCCCCGGCAGAGCTGATAAGGGAGGTTTTGCTGGGGAATCATGTAGCTCCTCTCTCTCTCTCTCTCTCTCCCCTGCGCTGCTGAGAGGCAGTGCTCAGGGCTCTGCCACTCTCCACGGGTAAGCAGTTTGCATCACTGAGCACCTGGCCGGGCCTGGGAGAGCCTCACAGCGTCTCTGGCTGTCGGGGGGCTGTTTTCTGTCCTCTTGGTCCCCGGGAACCAGCCATCTATTTGGGGGGCGGGGCCTTTCCACAGAGCTGATTGGTGTGTGTGTGTGTGTGTGTGTGTGTGTGTTTGTTTGTTTGTTTGCTCATGACACGGAGCAAAATTGGGACGTTGTTGACCGTTTATTTCCCCGCGGACAGTTCATTTCCACTCCGCGTCCCAGGCGGTGCGAGGAGGTGGGCTGGCAGGAGGCAGTGGGACCCAGGGAGGTGAATCCAGGTCCTGAGCGTGCGGTCCTGGGTGGAGCCCGGGCTGTCACTTCGTTTGCCCAGCTTTGTTCCTGCACCTGGGAATCCTGGGCGGGGACCAGAGTGGGGCAAGAGAGGCGTCCAGGGTCGCCCAGGTCAGGGGCATCTATGCGTGAGCCTTAAACATGGCGTCCCTCCCCGCAGTGGGCCCTGCATGAGCCCCTCTGTGACTAACATGCCGATGAGGCGTCAACTCTGGGCCTGCATCTCCATGCACAGCACAGCCCTGGGCGGTAGATGCTGTCATTGTTTTTGTTTTTTAAATATATCTTATTGAATTTTTTACAGAGAGGGATAGAGAGTTAGAAACATCAGTGAGAAAGAAACATCGATCAGCTGCCTCCTGCACGCTCCCTACTGGCGATGTGCCCGCAACCAAGGTACATGCCCTTGACCGGAATCGAACCTGGGACCCTTCAGTCCGCAGGCCGACGCTCTATCCACTGAGCAACACCGGCTAGGGCTATTTTCGTTTTGATTGGATCAAGAAACTGAGCTGGAGGTGTGACCTGCCTCCTCCCCCCAGGACCACAGGGTTCCTAAGTAGGAGACACGGACATAGATGCTGGGCGGGTGTTACTCCGGGTGAATTCAGCACCCGCCCCCTCACCCCTGCAGGGCCGCCCGGATTTTGCTCTGAGCACCAGGGCCGGCCGGCCTCCGGGATGAGGGGTCTGTCTGCTGCCCTGCCCAGTGCCGCTGTCTGTATGGAGTTATCCGTCTCTGCCAAGTGCGGCCGCCGTGAGAGCTGCCCGGCGTGAAGCGTGATGGATGGCTGCTTTTGGCCGGAGAATAACTTAACCTCTGCCTGGAGGTGGAGGTGCGTTTTCCATGCAAACGTGGTTAACAGCCTCGTCCCCTCGCCGGCGAGCCCGGCCAGGGCTGGGAGGGCGCCAGACGCCGTATTCCATCCTCCGCGGCTGCGGAAAGAAATCCCAGTGTTTTCATGTGTTTGGTTCTCTGTCTGGGTTCCAGGAATCGGGGCTGTTATTGTACAGTCTAATTTTAAATCCGGAGCTTTATTATTCAAAAGATACCGTGTTTCCCCGAAAATAAGACCTAGCGCAACTTTGGGAGAGAAAAAATGCATATAAGACACTGTCTTATTTTCGGGGAAACGGGGTAGGTCTCCCCTCCTCCTTCTGTTGTTCTTTCCCCCCTTTTAGGTGTGCATTCTGTAGAGGGTTTAATCGAGTTTTTAAGTAAAAAAAAAATTAAAACATTTTAAAGGTGTGTTGGTCTAGTGCAGTGGTCGGCAAACCACGGCTCGTGAGCCACAGGCGGCTCTTTGGCCCCTTGAGTGCGGCTCTTCCACAAAACACCACCTGCAGGCGCGCCCGCACAGTGCGACTGGCACTTCGTGGCCCGTGCGCAGAAGTGGGTTTTCGGCCTGGGCGCGTCAATTTGGAAGACGTGGTTCTAACGCCGAGCCACACTCAAGAGGCCAGGGAGCCGCGCGTGGCTCGCGAGCCGCAGTTTGCCGACCACGGGTCTAGTGAATGGCAAAGCTCTGGGAGCTAAGAGACGTAAGCTGGCCCTTTCTCCTGTTAGCCGAGCGATTCAGGTCAGCATATTGGCCTCTGGGGTTCTCAGTTCCCTCATCTCCCATGCGTATCTGGGATGGCCGTGCGTTTCCACCGAGGTGTACCCCTCAGCCCTGCGGCAGAGCTGGCCCTGTACGCCGATGCCCGTGGCCGTGCTGGTGAGGGTGCGGATGGGCGGATCTCACAGTGATCAGCACAGATTCTTCATGCTGTCACTCTGACTCCCTCTCTCTCTCTCTCTCTCTCTCTCTCTCTCTCTCTCTCTCTCTCCCCTCCCTCTCTCACTCTTCCCTTCTCCCTCCCCCCTCCTCCCCCCTCTGCTGAGTCCCCCCCTTGCTCTGGAGAGTTCTCCCCAAAGGCCTGCCGTTTTTAGCGCTGAGCGGGCCGGGCCGCCCGCACTTCTGCCGCCCGCCTTCCAGCGCCTCAGGAAGCGGTCCCTGGGCTGCAGACGTACGTGCCTGCGGTCTCCCGTGAAGGCAGGGCGGTGGAAAGTTCCAGGCCTGCCCGCTGCGTGGGTGGCTGACCCTGCTAACCAGCAGCCGTTTGTCCTGAATCCGAGTCTGGTTTCACCCACTGGGTTCGCCGGGCCCCCCGCCTCCCCAGGCTCCTTCTAGGATTTACATCAGGAGCGAACAGCCGGGCATCTCATTTCCTGGCATCGGAGGAGCCACGGGCTGTTTCTCCGCTTGCTCGTGCCCGCTCACCCGGGCGCACTCTGGTGGCCTCACTCACTCCGTCCGCATGGACGGGGGCAGAGACTCGCTCAGCTCAGGAGGACGTGCACAGCCAAGGCTTTCCTCCCGGCCCCTCCCCTCCAGGACCGGGCGAGCCACTGTATGGCTCCGTGCCTCAGTTTCCCCACCTGCGAGTGGAAGCCCGGGATCGCTGAGTGGGGGCGCTCTGAGCAAAGGCCGTGCAACAACACCGTGTTGAGGATTGTTCGACAACAGCCCCTCGGTGACGGGAGGGTCTGGGTTGGTGGCGCCACTTAACCAGGCAGCGGGGAGGGCGGGAACAACAGGACCCCCGCCATGTGGTCCTGCCCCAGTGGCAGCCGGGCTAGCCCAGCGGTCGGCAAACTCATTCGTACGCAGAGCCAACTATCAACAGCACGACAATTGATATTTCTTCGGAGAGCCGCATTTTTTACACCTCAACTCCTTCTAACGCCACTTCTTCAGCACAGACTCGCCCAGGCCGTGGTATTTTTGTGGAAGAGCCACTCTCCAGGGGCCAAAGAGCCGCATGTGGCTCTCGAGCCGCAGTTTGCCTGCCACGGGTCATGGAGACCAGTCGGTCCCTTCCTGTTCCTCGGAGCCCCGGCTCCGCTCCATCCTCAGAGGCTGCGGGCTGGGGGCAGGGGGTGGAGGACAGGGTGGGGGGGTGGACATGTCCCCCCCGATGCTGGAATGTGTTTTCCAGTCCGAGGTGGTCCTGACTTCTCTCCTCATCTGCCACGTCGTCCGGGAGTGCCCCGACCTGCTGTGGAGAAAAGGGCTGAATCAGGAGCGATTAAGGAAATGACTCCTGAATCTGTTGACTTAAAAAAGAAAAAGAAAAGAAAAAGAAAAGTACGTCCTTGCCGATGAGGCTCATTGCTCAGCTACCTATTCATCGGTGATAAATTGCCTTAATAAAGCCATTCACCGGGGACTGGGAGGATGCGGCGGAGTCACGGATCCCGGGCATTCTTCTCCGGGCGGACAAGGCAGCGTGATCGGCTGCGGCCCGGGGGCCAGACAATGCGGTAATTGAAATGGTGCCGGTGCCGGAGCTGGTGAGAGAAGGCACCGCGCTCCTCCTCGGGGGAACAGCAAAAAAATAAGAGGGCCGCTCAGCGTGGTCATACCTCAGAGGCACATGGTGACACGCAGGAGGGGAGAGAGGAGGTTCTGGGTCTGGCTGGGAGCGGCGCCCACCCAGCTAGGTATCTGGGGGGCAGAGGAGGGTCCGGGGGGGGCAGCAGGTCTTGCTTTAGTCATGCTGGCTTTGCACGATGATGTCGAGGCGAAGCCAGGAGCCTCGGGGATCCAAGGCCCTGAGCCGGAGTCCGGGTTCTCAGCCCTCGGTGGGGTGCTGGGGTCAGAGATCAAATCTGAGGCAGCTTGTCCGTGAAAAGGAGTCCTCCTCCTTCAATATGTTTTTCTTGATGTCAGAGAGGAAGGGAGAGGGAGAGAGAAACACCAGGGAAGAGAGAGAACCAGGGACCGGCTGCCTCCTGCACGCCCCCGACTGGGGATGGAGCCCGCAGCCCGGGCCTGTGCCCTGACCAGAAATGGAACCGTGACCTCCTGGTTCCTGGGTCAGCGCTCAATAAGAACAAGCACGTATTCGTCCTCGGTCGGGCCTGGGACGCAGGGACCGCAGCTCAGCCCTCCGGCTCCGGCCCCCGCCCGCAGCCCGGTCAGGTTTGTTGCAGGCGTCTTCAAACTACGGCCCGCGGGCCACATGCGCCCGCAGAGGAGTCTGATCCGGCCCGCCAGGTTTTTTGGGCAGTGAGCGCAGCCGAGGTGTGACAGTAGGAATTAGTAGTTCATATAGTCCGGCCCTCCAGCTCTCTGAGGGACCGTGATCTGGCCCCCACTTTAAAAAGTTTGAGGACGCCTGGCAGAGGTACGCCCCGCACTATTTACACTCCCCTCCGCCAGAGTGCGGTAATGGGCGCGGGCGGCGCGGCTCGCTCATGGGGACCGTGATTGGTTTACGTTGGAAGGACAAACATGTGCGGGCTGCCAGATGGGGTGGTGTTTTCTTTTCCTTTTTGTTTGTCCGGGAGAGGGATGGCATCTGTATGACTGATCATCGGAGGCCGAAGTGCCTCCGCCTGGGGAGAGAGGGAGGCTGCCCGCCCGCCCGCCCGCCCGCCCGTCCGTCCCTGGGGTGTGGTGCCACCTGGAGCAGAGGGGAGCGTGAGAGTCACCTGCCCTGAGCTGACAGGCTGGCCCCCTCATGGTCTGGGGCTGTGCCTACGGGGCCATGGCCACGGGGCAGGGCGGGGGGCCACGCTGGTACCCACCACGGCTTTAGGAGGAGCTAGGAAACTGTAGGCTCTGTAGGTAACATCTAATGTGTAACTGTGGTCCGTTGTTGCCGTCATTAAAATGATTGTGTGCCCCGGCCTGTTTGGCTCAGTGGATAGAGCATCGGCCTGCAGACCGAAGGGTCCCGGGTTTGATTCCAGTCAAAGGCATGTATAATACCTCAGTTGTGGGCTTGATCCTGAGCCCGGTCCGGGCACTTGCAGGAGGCAACCCATGAATGAGCCTCTCTCACATCCATGTTTCTCTCGCTGTGTCTCTCCCCCTCCATTCCACTCTCTCTAAAAATCTATGGAGAAACGTCCTCCAGTGAGGATTTAAAAAAAAGGAAAAAAGCATTGAGCTGTGAGATCCAAGCACACTCTGAGCAGAGGCCACCAGGTCCTGACGTGGGGATGCAGACGGGGCTGGCGTGCCCAGGCTCGGGGCGTGCGGAGCAGCCTCGTGTCTGTGCCCGCAGGAGGAGTGGCAGGCGGTGAACTGAAGTGTCAGGTCAGGTGCCCAAAGACAAGAACCGCTCTTCCCGGCCAGGGGGGCCTCTCTCCGGGGGCACAGGCTCGCTCTCTCCTGCCGGGCCCTCCCGCCTCCCCCCGCCCTCTCCCCCCGCCCCCATACCATCCAGCTGGCCAGCGGCACACCATCTTGCCTGCCGGGTCCTGCAGGCCTGGGGTGCCAACCCCTTCTGTAAGCCTTTCCTTCCTGGCATCTCAGGGCCCGTCAGGAGCGCAGCTGGCTTTGGGCGCCTCCGAAACGGGACAGAGAAGCAGGCAGCCCTGAGCCAGGAGGCAGACATAGAATTCTCAGACTTCCCCGCCCGGCATTCCTCAAAGGCTCTCCTCCCACCCCATACAAACCTCACAGCCCCCGGTACCCCAGCCTCTCCCACACGCCCTGTCACCTGGCCAGGTCCCGCGGGGTCCTCAGGCCACACGTGAGGTCCCCGGCCGGCGGCACGGCCCTCCGTCCTGGTTCCTGTCACAGCCCGGGACCAGCTCAGCACCTTGGCTGCATTCTTGGCTCCTTGTCAGCTGAGCACGCCAGCGGCAGGGGGAGCGGCAAGGGGAGGGGTGTGCGTGTGTGTGTTTTCCTCGGGTTCCTCTGGACCCAGGGTACTTGCTGGCACACAGTAGGGGGCCAACTGCTACCAGCCAGGTAAGAAACCACAAAGACCTTCTCCAGCTTCCACGTGGGTGCGTGCAGCCACAGAAACCCTTTCTGATTCTGCCACGGTCCCTCGCCCACCCCCCGAGCGCTGTGGCAGGCGGGCAGGGGGGCGGGGCGGGGGCGCGAGTTCCCACGCCCTTGGCCAGCATCCTCTTCTGAGTCCTCCTTGGAGAAGCGGGAGGACGGAGGCAAGAGACAGGGAGGGGAGAACAGCTCTGCATCTCTCCACTTCGCGGTGTCCAGGCCACTGACTGGGACCCAGTCCCCGCCTCCCCAGCAGGCACGTCCCCGGACCCCATTCTCCCAGTTACCAGAGCGGCTCTGGATCCGGAGTTCCCTTCCGCTGACCACCGCTGGCTGCTGGATGGGAGGGAAGCTGGATGGGAGGGGGCAGGGTTGGTAAGGGCTAGGAGAGAGCCAGTGCTGGCAGGGGGGTGGGGGGGGGGAGGAGGAAGTAGGGGAAGGGGAAGCTCTCCCCACCCCCTCCCTTCCACACCATAAATTAACCGCAGCGGACCTTCTTGAGTGGGGCGCCACAAATTAATATGAAATACAGTTGCTTTTTCATACGCCCGCGGAGCAGATTTCGCAGCATATTGGTGTTTGTACACAGCGGGCCGTAATGATCCATCCCCCGCAGGCGGGGGCGCGGGCGGCGGCTCGTAAAGCAGAGGCAGCAGGCCATCTGCCTCGGTTCCCGCCGGGTCCCCAGGGAGGCGCCCGCCGGCCCCCCATCTGCCCCCGCGTTATCAATTACCGCTGAGTTATGCCGCGGGCGGGCCGCCTGGCAGGCCGGACGGGCGCCGGTGGCACCTGAGAAACACGGGAGCGAAACCCATCTGCCGGCAGCCAGCTGTGCGCCCACCGCCCCGCACAGCCCCCCGCGCCCCCTCCTCCGCCACCCCACCTCTCCGGAGGGGCCCGCAGACAAGTGGGCTCCTGTGAACTTGAACTTGAGAAGTCAGGTGTCGAGGCCTCACACCCTGCCAGAGCGCCCCGCCCCCCCTCCCTCTTGTTTGTTTGTGGCAGTGGCAATGCGCACGGAGCTGACGGGAGAAGCGTCGGGCCCGACAGATTTTAAATTATGGAAAAGAAAAAAATTAACGTTGTGAGAACATCTGGGGCCGCGGCGGCAGCCTGCGACGTGTGTAAAGCAGGCCGTGCCGTGCACAGCCCGGGCGTCACGTGTGACACTGTAACTTTTATGAAGGGGGACGTGTTTATGAAAGCCGGGGGACGGGCAGGTAGACGGCCCAGCCCCACCGCCGCCCCCACGGGCGTGCAGTCTGCTGGGAAGGCCGTGTTGAGAACGCGCCAATGTGGCTCAGCGGTTGGGCGTGAAACCTCCCATGGGCGCTGATTCCGTGCCGTGGCTCAGGGGCCTCGTGGGGTCCCACGCCAGGCTTGCCGAGGACCAATCCCAGCATGTCATGATGACAGGAGTTGCATCAAAAGGTTGATGGGACGTGGGGAGCTCCACAAGGGTGGAGCCGTATGTAGTTTCCCCGTTGGAAGCAGCTAAACGGCACTTCCCCCAAACCTGAATAGGATAATCGTTCGCTGCCAGACAGCTCAGGGCATTGCATTGCCTCCTGTTGGCCAAACACCTGAACGGCTGCAGGTTATTCCACAGACTGACAATGTTTCTGCATACCCTTTGATACGTTGTTCTTTGACGTGTATGTGTCCACCTTGCCTTAGGATAGATCGTGTGACTAAAAGCAGGGGTCCTTGGTCCAGGAAGAGCCTTCAGTTCCCTTTAGCTGGGTCTCCCATGACCCCCAAGGCCTCTCAAAAATACATTTCATCCTCTGACTCTTTAATATATTTTATTGATTTTGTACATAGAGGAAGGGAGAGAGAGAGATAGAAACATCGATGAGAGAGAGTCATCGATCAGCTGCCTCTTGCACACCCCCTACAGGGGATATGCTTGCAACCAAGGTATATGCCCTTGACCGGAATTGAACCCGGGACCCTTCAGTCCCCAAGCGGACGCTCTATCTATTGAGCCAAACCGGTTTCGGCCGCCCTCTGACTCTTTAATCATCTACACGCAGCCTCTTCCTCCAGAAAGCTGAACACTTTGTAAGGCTGGGAGAAGAATGAGGGACACCAACACAGGCTGTCCAGCCCCACCTCACATTCCTGCCTCCCCCCAGCCCCCTTCGCTGTCCACGGGGGTCACACTGGGCCCTCTGCGATGCTTCGGATTCCTGCGGCTCCCTCCCAGCCGGGGCACATGCTGTTTTTTTCTTTCTGGAAGGCTTTTCCCTGCGTGCGAACCAAGTTAGCTCATCCTTCATACCCCACTCAGCGGTATGACTTCTTTCCAGAATCCTCTCACCGTCCCTCCTCGCCGTCCCTGACGACCATGCACCGTGGCTGCGATTTCACGTCGGTCCGCTCGATACCCGACTCACGCCCTCTTCCAGGGAGAGCGTGTTCTCCCCGAGGCCTGGGGTCCTGACCCTCTCTTCTGACGGCCGTGTACACCCTGCCTCTTCCCGGGGTCTGGGACGTCACGGGGGCGTGTTGGGGTTTGACTGACCGATGGAGTGAATGACTAACTCTGTCCTGACCTTGACACATGAGGCGTGTTGTTGATAAACAAGACCAGTAACGGGTGTTAGAGAGAAAGGCGACCCCCGTCCAGGCACACAGGGCCCTGCCTAGAATGGACGGGACGGGGTCACTGTCCTCCTCCTGCAAGGTGCTTCCTACTGTGTTTGGCCAGAGAGAGACTTGGGGGCAGCAGGTCTGTGCTGGGGTGGGGAAGGGTGTGTCTGAGGACGCACCCAAAGGGAGCCAACCGACCTTCTGCATCACAGCTTTATGTATGAGTGTTCATGGGCGAGAGAGAGGGAGAGAGAGAGAGAGAGAGAGAGAGAGAGGGAGAGAGAGAGAGGGAGGGAGGGAGAGGGAGAGAACGTGTACCTTCATTCCCCCACATTTCCTTTTCCTCCATCCCTCCTTCCTCAGCCCACATTCCCGTGTTGTTGTGTGTTCCCCCCCCCCCCCCCCCCCCCCCCCCCCGCCCAGAGGCTGTCGGTGTAAATGGGATCGAATCGGTTAGGATCATAAATAAGACCCAGGAGGAGTAACTGACACAGGTTTGGCGGACGAGGGCCTCCCCTCCTCCCCCGTAATTTATCGCTTTCTTCTGCAGGAAGCCAAATGATATTTCTCTAATTAACACACACAGGCAACCAGCGCATAAATCACCATCACAGCCTTTTTAGTGATGCAATCACTTCACGATCAAGGGATATAAATTAAACATCATAAATGCATCTCGAGCAGCTGAACGTGATGGAAGAAGAGAGGAGAGGGGCCATGCGCTGAGGGGACCGTGCGCCCCGAGAGCGATGGTCATTCGGGGAGATGCTGATTCCGTCCCGGCATCGCCTGGGCTGTTTCCAGCACACTCACGTCCTTTCTCTCGTCCGCGGCCGGAAGGTGTGATGGGGGTGTGCTCACTGGCGAGCCCAGGATCCGGCAGGAACCTCAGCCTTCCTGCCTATTCCCTGCTCGACCTCTGGGGAGTGGCTTACTTCCACAGGCTCCGTGTCCTCCATCTGCAAATGGGAGACAAGCACAGTGCTTACCGTGTAGCGCGATTGTGGGCGGCGGTGCATCCACACGTGCAGGGCACAGAGGACAGTGCTGTCCTGTCCAGAGAAGCTGAGCGCATGGGAACTTTATAAAAAATACATATATTTTTATTGATGTCAGAGAGGAAGGGAGAGGGACAGAGAGAGAGAGAGAGAGAGCCATCAATGAGGAGAGAGAATCATGGATTGGCTGCCTCCTGCAAGCCCCACAGTGGGGATGGAGTCCATATAAACGAGGCCTGATCGGGAGTCGAACCGTGACCTCCTGGTTCATAGCTCAGCCGCTGAGCCACGCCGGCCGGGCAGCCCTGGACGTTGCTAAGTGTCTCCGTAGTTTTGCCTTTTCCGGAAAGGCATCTTGCTGGAATCACACTGCAGCCTTTCCGATCGGCTGCTTTCACTCAGTCATGTGGATTGAACCTTCTTCCCTATCTCTCCTCGGCTTGATAGCTCATTTGTTTTTAGGGCCGAATGCTATTTCACTGTCTGGACGCACCGCCGTTTATCCATCCGCCCTCCTCCTGAAGGACATCCTGGCCGGCCCAGGTTCTGGCCGGGATGACAGCAGCCCAAGTGCTGGTGGAGACGCCACCCTCAGCTCCGCAGGGCAGACACCACGGAGCCCCTCGCTGGGCCCCGGACTCCACGAGCCTTCAGCTTTGTCTTGCAAAGTGGCTGAGCTCCTGTCCAGTCCATGGGCCGTGGGTGGCGGTTTCCGAGGCCCTGCCTCCTGGCGCGCATTGGGTGGTGTCCGAGTTTGGGATCTGAGCTGTCCTGGTAGGTGTGCGGGGCCATCTCGCTGTGATCGTGTTGGCACAAAGGCAGTCCTCTGCGTCGGGGTGGAGTGGGGGCAGGCGGGGGCAGGCGGGGGCAGGCGGGCCACCCCAGAGGTCTTCCCGCCCCCGGAGCCCGGCAGCGGCCGAGGAACCTGCATTGCACGTGTTCACAAGGGAAACGAGGCCGTGTCGACCCGTGCTATGTCACATGTAATCTTATGCTATATGTGCACGTGAGCATGTGAGTGCAGGTGCGGACAGTTAAAATAGAGGGTGGCAGGGGGGAGTGAAGCGAGGACACCTGGCGATGCCCGTGCAGAGGCAGGAAGGGCTGGAGGTTACTGACCCAGCAGCTGCCAGTCGGAGCAGGAGCGCCCGGGTCCGAGGGCAGCAGCACAGCATCGGTTTCCAGGATGCTGTGCTTTAAAGGCCGTTTTCCATTTCTACTGCAGGACTTCTCCGAGCCTTTGATACGGCGAGGGGCCTGTGCGTGTCCGGGGGGTGGAGGGGAAGCTAATGTGGAAATTCCCGAGCACCCCACGCCTTCCTCGGCCCTCACACTCAGCTCGCTCCTCCCAGACCGTCCTGACGCGGACCCGGGGGCTGGCAGCGACGTGGTGGTGGCCACCACAGGGTCCCTCCCAGCGTGGCTGCCTGTGGCTCCTTTAAAGTCTGAGAAGGAAATGCTTGGTGTCCTCATGACCTTGTTCTCCTTAACATCAGCCCACAGTCTTAGCCCAGCTCCTCACTCCACTGCCCCATCGGGTCCCCCTGAGTCTGCCGGGCGATCCATTACCGTTTTCTCCGGGAGCCCTGAGCGAGCACAGCTGCCCGAATCCTGCTCCGACAACCCCGTCTCCTGGGTCCCCGCTGCTCTGAATCCCGACTCCTCCCTGTGTCAGCAATCTGGCTGCTAAGGCCCCATCGATCCGGAGACGCAGGGACTCATTTCTCTTTTCAAGGTATGAAAGCAGACATGGCCCGGGCACTTAACTGGATGGGGAGAGGAAGCTGGCTTCCCGCTGTCCCCCCTCCCCCCCCCCCGCCCCCGGCCCCCCATGTCTAATTAACATGGAGTCTGCCTTCTTTGATGAGTTCATAAGTGTTTCGCAGACAGGTGGGGGACGTAGCAGTGTTGCAAGATACTGTTTAAAGATCTCCGACATCTGAGAAAGCCGCGGAATCCAATAATCCTCCTCTCAGAACTCCGGGGTGTCCGCCGAGATCAATCTCCCGGCCAAACATCACGTGAGGAGAGCGGCTCCTTTATAGACTGCTCCATCGAGCAGCCCCTCACCCGGCGCTGGACAGGTTTTTGTCTTTAAATGGAGTCCACCGCCTGACAGAGTGGGGAGAAGGTGCGCGGATGCTGGGGAGTTCTTGGATGGAAGCGGCACTCTGCAGAGTGCCGCGTGATTAACAAAGCTGCACTTTCGGAATTGCTCCGTTATCAACAGAGTCCGCTGAGCGCCCATTTGTCTCGGGGACAGTTTCCTGACGGATGAAATGGTGGGCGCACGCGGGAGGAGCCTTGGCGTTCTTCATCCTTTTTTTTTTTTTTTACAGAAATGGTTCAAACCCTCTCGCTCCCTAGTAATCTACAAATGCACCTGACCTTTCTCTGAATATCTTAGGACATTGTCTTTCAGCCAATGGAAGCCCGGTGGAGACCCCTGAAACTTGGTTCCCAGTGTTTTAGTCTAGATGCTATTAGTATAACTCATTGACATAACTCCCAGCAGCCTCTCTCTCCCTCCTTCTCTCCCTCTCTTCCTCTCCCTCTCCCCCTTCTTCCTCTCCTCTTCTCTCTCTCTCTCTCTCTCTCTCTCTCTCTCTCTCTCTCTCTCCCTCTCTTTCTCTCTCTCTCTCTCTCTCTCGCCTCCCTCTCCCCCTTCTTCCTCTCCTCTCTTCTCTCTCTCTCTCTCTCTCTCTCCTCCACCTCCCCTCTGTCTATGTCTCTCTCTCCCTTCCTTTCTCTCTCCTTGCTCCCTCTCCCTCACCCTCTTCTTGCTTCCTCTCCCTCTCCCTCTCCCTCTCCCTCTCCTTCTCCTTCTCTTTCTCCTTCGCCTTCTCCCTCTCCCTCTCACAAGAGTTCTAATTTTGCACTTCTGGTTACTAGGAAATGGGCCAGTGCCTTTGGGACATGCACAGATGCAGATTTTGGACAACAACAGGCGAGAGGAGAGCTGAAACCAGAAAACCCCACCGCGACCCTAATACAGTCTCCGGATCTGCTCGGATGGGGACCTCCCTCGGTTTTGCACAAGAGTCAAGTTAGCAAGTCCCAGGGTGCTCCGCTGATAAGACGCTAACCGTCCTTATGGCAGAATGAACGAGTGTGTTATTTCTGTATTTTAAACTGAGTGAGGCGCTCCCTGAAGGCTCACTGCCAAGTCAATAAAGTTATGTTCGAAGATGGAGTTTGAAATTCTATTTTCATTCATTTTAATGGTTTACAAGGAAATTGCATTTTCCACTTCGTCCCGTGACATCAGTCAATAGGTAGCCAATGTAAATGCAGTTCATTTATATCTGAATTGATGTTCTGTCCGCCATTACCTTATGTTTCTAATGCATTCTGATACATTAGTAAATAGGCTTGTCGGATTAACCATTAGCACATGAAAAGCATTAGCTGCCGCCTGCCAAATGGAATTATTGACACTGATAAGAGGCCCGAAGATGGGATCACCTGGAAATGGAGGCCGCCATGCATACGGAGAACCTGAAAGCCGGTCATTAATTCTCCGGGGGGCGGACACCCTGCTATTGAAGCCATAAAAGTCTCCTGGCCCCGCACACATTGGAGGGAAAGGAACTCTTGGTTTGCTTTACAAACTCAGTTGTTTAAAATCTAAAAACATTTTATGGTCTCAGGAATTGATTGCCGTAAATGGAGAGGGAGAGAGGTTTTAGAACCTTCTAGAAGAAAGCAGTGCCCAAGCAAAGCCCCTCCACGCCCTCTCTGGTTTGATTCAAAGCTGAAGTTTAGTCCTGTTGAATCTGAATACCTGTGTTGCAGGTGGCTTAACTCATCACGATTTTATTTTTCAAAATATAGTTTTACTCATTTCAGATGGGAAGGGAGAGGGAGAGAGAGAGAAACATCAATGATGAGAGAGAATCATGGATCAGGTGCATCCTGCATGCCCCACACTGGGGATCGAGCCCACAACCTGGGCACGTGCCCTGACCGGGAATCAAACCCTGACCTCCTGGTTCATAGGTCATCATCCAACCACTGAGCCATGCTGGCTGGGCATCTGGCCAGACATTAGTGTGAAGTTAGTGTGCCCCCCTCCACACACACACACACACACACACACACACACACACACACATATGCAGGTGTGGATGTACATGTGCCTGGGGAGACCTCCTCCTGCCCCCTCCCTGCATGCACCCCCCCGACATACCTAAAAGGGTCACAGCCCCATCATTTTGGAAATGCTCGTGGAATAGCGCCGTGTTGTTGTCGGAGCCATTAGATGTAAAAGCCCTTCTGTGTAATTGCCAAGCACATTAACGTGGACAAATGAGAGAAGTCTCGCTGCCTCAGCTGCCAAAACCCGTGCCGTGACTTTAGCTGCTCGGCGGCCTGGCGTTGCTGCTGCCAGGAGGTGCTAGGCTTTGGGCTTTGCAGAGAAGGGAGAAGGAGCTTGAGGAGGAGTGTGGGGGGGCGGGGAGGGGGGGAGTACTGAGCTCTTGGCTCCAGTAGGACCTGCTCCCCAGAAAATGTGGCTGACCGAGGGGCATACCCCCCTGGGAGATTGTAATATGGAGCAAGGATCCTGATGATGGTGATGGTGATGGAGATGATGGTGGTGATGGAGACGGTGGTGGTGATGGAGACGGTGGTGGGGATGGAGATGGTGGTGGTGATGGAGACGGTGGTGGTGATGGAGATGGTGGTGGTGATGGAGACGGTGGTGGGGATGGAGACGGTGGTGGGGATGGAGACGGTGGTGGGGATGGAGACGGTGGTGGTGATGGAGATGGTGGTGGTGATGGAGACGGTGGTGGCAATGGAGATGGTGGGGTGATGGAGATGGTGGTGGCGATGGAGATGATGATGGAGATGTAGATTATGATGATGGCGATAGTGATGGAGATGATGCAGAATCCAGGGCAGGTGGGTTTCGCTACCCGGGAGACAGTCTTTAGAAAACTTTAAACACCGGTTCTTAGATTTTCTTGGGTGTCAACAATGTGAGCGGATCCTTAGACTGACTTTTACTTGGGATGATTAAAGACCCCTCCTCAGACTGCTTTTGCCTCTTTTCATGTTTTTCAATACTTATTACATTGCTTGGGATGACATTGGTCCACATGGACATGTAAGTTTCAGGTGTGGTTTCCATGTTATGAGACCTGTCCATTGCACTGTGTGCCCGCCACCCGAAGTCACATCTTCTCCCGTCACCTCGCGTTAGGGCCCCCTGCTTCGTCTTTTCTGTAGGGCATGTCTGTCTGATTCCCAGCCCTACGTGCAGTGCCCAGCACAGTGCCTGGCACCGGGTTGGCGCTCCATACTCTTCTGTGAGATACACGATGAATCTTCTTCCCCCAGAGTGAGCCCTTTGCTTTTTCTATTTTGTTTGAGACTTTTCTTCTACCGTGTTTCCCCGAAAATAAGACATCCTCCAAAAATAAGACCTACTTACAGGTTTCCTTCTGAGTGAAATATAAGGCATCCCCCCGAAAATAAGGCCCCCTAGGCTAAACACGAGAGATTTGATCCACTGATTCTGAAAGAAATGGAGTCACAAGAAATTCACCAGGATATTCAGGAATTGGATTGTTATGATGATGTTCCAGAAAATGATGACATGATTGTCATGGAATAAATGAGTAAATTCTTGATACTGTTGGATTCAGTTTGTCTGGTTTGTGTTGACAACTACCGTACTACCATACCATATACAGGTAATAAATTTCCTTTATTTTCATTTAACAATAAATGTCTACAGTATTCTTCTTCATGGAAAAATAAGACATCCCCTGAAAATAAGACCTAGCGCATCTTTGGGAGCAAAAATTAATATAAGACACTGTTTTATTTTCAGGGAAACAGGGTAGACTGATTGCAACTGAGTGAGCTCCTTCTCCTTACGCCTAACAGAACAGTAATAGGAGGAGGACCATTTTTCTCTTCCTAAAACGGACACACCAGGTGCGGTCAGTACCAGTCTCCGTCTCTTCCACACAGCACGTCGGAGGGTCCGCCGGAGTCACCGTCTGTGGCTCTGTCGCTGGGACGGCACTCAGGGGAGACGAGAACTTTCTCAGGCCGTCCTGCCCCACCCGGGTCCTCACGCCAGGTCGCCGAGCCCCCCACAGCAGCACCCAGAGAGGTGGCACCACGCCCTCCTCTGGGCAGGGGCATGGGAGCCAGGAAGTGTGATACTTTATTAATTTTTACAAAAATAAACTGCGGAGCTGAGACTTGCCACCGCAAAGCGCGAGTGTGAAAAATCCCACCTCGCTGGCGAAGAAAAACGCCCCCTTGTTAACAACGCGTGAGGTCGGAGGGGAGAAGAGAGGGCGGACATTATCCGCATTTTAAACAAGGGAAGGAGTTTACTTCTGAAAGGAGAGGCCGTACATCATATCTCCGCCCGGGGCAGCCGCAGGTCCTGTCGTCTGCTGCATATGCCTTTCCGATGCTAGTATTCCCCCCGGGATCTGGGGAACAGGTTGCCCGCTGATTCATGCCTCACAATATGTTCGCTATTCATAACATCCTCATTTCATAATTCCTCCCTCTCTGGGATGCCTTCCAGATGTTCGCCTTGCAAATGTGAATTTTAAATGCTCCCTGTCTCAATTATTTCATGTCCCAGGATCTTTAAACCAATGTGTAGTCTTCTTTGCAGAACCTTAAAAGAGACTATGAAAAACTGAGGGGGGAGGCGAGAGAATGAACACTTGTGATAAAACAGTGATATGGATATGGATATGAAAACATATACGGCATTCTGAATTCTTGGCATTTTATGACTCTACTAGAGGCTAGGTGCATAAAATTCATGCATGGGGGCGGAGGACAGGGGTATGAGCAGGCCCTAAACCAGGAGTCAGACATCCGTCTCGCAATCCAGGACCGCTGGCTCCTAACTGCTCACCTATCTGCCTGCCTGATCACCCCTAACTGCTCACCTGCCTGCCTGATCACCCCTAACTGCTCACCTGCCTGCCTGATCACCCCTAACTGCTCACCTGCCTGCCTGATCACCCCTAACTGCTCGCCTGCCTTGTTGCCCCCAGTTACCTCTGCCTCAGCCCCCATGCTACGGCTTTGTCGGAAAGGATGTCTGGAAGGTCGTTCAGCTATATAGTCTAATTAGCATATTATACTTTTATTATTATAGATCTTTATTTGTCTATCTGTACACACACACACACATACACACACACACACATTTCAAATTATAAGAGAAAGGTTATATCGGTTACAGAGGTGGTGGACGTGAGCCAGTTGGGCTGCATGGGATGAGGAAACAGTTACAGAAGCAAAAGAAGGGCCGTTGGAGCTTCAGAGAGGGAAGGGCAAGGGTAAGGAGCCTGTGGGAGGAAGAGGGGGAGGGGAGAGGAGGGGTCTTGGAGGGAGACCGCACCTCTCTATATATGTTTTAAAGAAACTAGTTGCACGCTTTTATTTTTAGTAAATAATGTTTTCAAGAAGTTGATTGACAAAATAGGTTTAGTGCAGACTGCCATCAAGGTTTAGTGCAGACTGCCATCAAGTTAAATGAACCTTATGTTTTGTTTGTGGTTCAAACTGCTATATTTTAAGGGGGGATGGGGGGCGGAAATAGGCAACTGATGAAATTCTGAAGTCAGCCTTCCCTCTGTGTAAGATCATGGATTTTAGTGCAACACCCATGAAAACAGTGGTCATCGCCCTGACCGGTGTGGCTCAGTGGATAGAGTGTCGGTCTGTGGACTGAAGGGTCCCAGGTTCGATCCCGGTCAAGGGCACGCACCGTGGTTGCAGGCTCCATCCTGGGAGGCAGCCAACTGACGCCTCTCTCTCATCGATGTTTCTCTTTCGCTCCGTCTCCCCCCCTCCCTTCCAGGGTTTCTAACAATCAATGGGAAACTATCCTTGGGCGAGGAATACCGAAAAAAGAAAAATTAGAAAACTGTGGTCCTCAAGGAGAGTCTGAGGACAAAACATACTCCTTAAACAAAACAGTCGTAGGACGTCCCACAGGTCGGTTAGGCCAAGAGCAGGGTAGGTTTTTTGTTTTTTGGTTTTTTTTATCAAGAAGTGAGCTTAGATTCCTGCACGCTGGTTCTGGAGACTTCCTTCCTCTCAGTAAAGGGGGGTGAGGGGGCCTGGGGGTGTTGCTCATTAGTTTGATGGATTATTTTATTGAAATACTATGGAAGTTCCAGGTATGCGACATTGTCATTCAGTATTGGTACACACTCAAGCGTGGTCACGGCCGAAAGCCTAGTTTCTGTTCCACTCCGGTACATTTCACCCCCTGGACTCATTTTGCTCTCTCCTCTGGTAACCTCATTCTGTATCTGAGAGTGGTTTTGTTCTGTTTTGTTTTGTTTCTTTTTTGTTTGCTTGCTTTACATGGCACTCTGAGTGAAATCATATGATTTTTGTTCTTTTGTTCGTTTGGCTTATCTCACTTAGCATAATACCCTCGAGGTCCATCCATGTTGTCACAGTTGGCAATTTCTCATCTCTCTCTCTTTTTTTTCTTAAAAATTACATCAGCTTTCTTTATATTTTCCAAGCTTGAGGGCAACAACAAACCAATGAACACCATACCATAGTTATCACATCCATTTACCTTTTAGTTTTTTCTTCCAGATAAACCCTTTTCTAGCTCTTTTGATACACAAAACAGGAGGTTGCCTTGAAGTAAACAAATCCACCCAAAGCAACACAATCGCTGGCTAAGGAGAAGGCCTGCTCCTTTCAGTGTTCCTACGTTACCTTCGCGGGTGATGTTTATTCTTTGGCCTGGTGGTTTAATCTGTAGGACCTCACACGGACTCTGTGAAAATGTCTGCCACTCATCTTCACGCCATCGGCTTCTAAAGCCAACATGCATGTGCTCCCCGGGGAGCCTGTGTGACGTCAAGAGTGGGGGCTTTGACGTTAGGCTGCTGGTCTTGAGCTTCACGTGCTGGGTGTCCTGAGATGACATTTTTCTTCAGTTCAGCCTCAGTTTACCCATGTTTCCTTTCCTTTTAAATTATATGTTAGCTCTGAGGGCATCGTTGACTGTGACGTATAAGCTCATGCATGAAATATTCTTCATTTTCATGCTTTCTGTAAAACTCAGAATTGTATCATTAAGATTTTCACTGTGGCCGAAGCTGGTTTGGCTCAGTGGATAGAGCGTCAGCATGCGGACCAAAAGGTCCTGGGTTCGATTTCGGTCAAGGGCATGTACCAGTAGGGGGTGTGCAGGAGGCAGCTGATTGGTGTTTCTCTCACATCGATGTTTCTAACTCTCTGTCCCTCTCTCTTCCTCTCTGTAGAATCAATAAAATATATTAAAAAAAAAAAAAAAAAAGATTTCACTGTGGTCCTCCCACTGTCTGCCTGGCCCCATGGAGGAGTGTCATGGCCCGTGAGGATACAGCACCGAGTCCGAGAGCTGAGCTCTGGGCGTAGATGCTGGGCCTGTCCTCTCAGAGCGGACCGCATGCTTAGACTAAAAACTGAAATTTCCCCATGATTTATGAGGTAGAATCACAAGATGTAGCCAGTGAGTGACCGGATGTTAATTCCTCGCTGATCCCTCCTGAAAAGCAAGCCAGGAAGCACGCTCCCACGCAGGCCGGGCCTCTGAGCGCTTCCTGCCTTCCCCGTTCACAGTGCGCCCCCGTCATTTGTTGACAAGACAAGGCAAATCCACGAGAAAGCCAGAGACGTCGCCAAAGTAAATATTTGGTGGTGCACAAATAGGGGCTTTCTGCACATTAATCCGAACCATAAAATAAGTCTGTGGGAGGACCTGGGAGCCTGGGCTGGTTTCCTCCATCGCCGTGCGTCACTGAAGCGTCTAACGGATTTTTTGAAAAAAAATGTCTTTTTCATAGAGAAGAAATATTTCTAGTCCAGGGGGCGAGCTCCCTTCATGTCATGGGCAGCGGTGGAGGCTCCTGGATGCCACACCCTGGTGGGGTGAGGTCCTGGGGGGTGGGGTACGGACCTGGGAAGTCAGCCTGCTCCAGCCCAGCTCCTGTTTTATATATATAGTTATTTATTTTTATTGATTTCAGGGAGGGAGCGAGAGGGAGAGAGAGATAGAAACATCCACGATGAGAGAGAATCACAGATCAGATGCCTCCTGCACGCCCCCTACTGGGGATCGAGCCCAGAACCCAGGCATGAACCCCGACCGAGACTTGAGCTGTGACCTCCAGGTTCATAGGTCACACTGTGAGTCACGCAGGCCAGGCAGACCTGCCGGCTTTTGAAGGCCATCAGGAGGCCGGCTGTGAGGACAGGTGGGGCCGGTGGGGCCGGTGGTGCTGGAAGCTAAAACTCTGCCCACATTGTGGGAGTCAGAAGCAACAGGTGGCATTCCACGTGGGTGCGTGCTTCCTGTGCCCATTCCCGCCCTCGTGGCAGCACGTCCAGACCTTGCCTTTGCCTGGAAGCCACTCAGGAAGCAGAACGTTCAAAAGCGAGGGCAGATGGGAGCGTGAGCTCCCTGTTGCAGGGAAGAAGCGCAGGCACTGATGATGGTGAGACCACGAGAGGCTCCCCTTGGGGCGGGGAGAGGGGTACAGGCTGGGGTCCAGGAGCATGTGCTCATGGCCTGCCTGCGGTGCTGGGGTGAGCCAGAGGACGCGGCGGGCTTGGGGGGCGGGGGCCACGGAAGCTCCTCTGGCACCGTGACACTTTGAGTTAAGAAGCCGCGGTGGGGACTTGATAAGAGAAAAATTTTATTCATAAAGCAGCGACCTTGATAGATAAGGCCTGTAAGCAAGCCCGCATAGACGAGGCAGCCGAGCTCTATCATCACGGGGTGCAGACGGGAACTAGGATTAAAAATCGCGGCTGCTACGCTGGGAAAACTCCCCCCGTGCCAGGCCCTCGGCCAAGGGCTTCCCCTGCGTCGTTCCAATGAGATGGTTGTTGGCGGTGCGGATGGAAACACTGAGGCTCAGAGAGGGGAGGCCATGTCCCTATCCACACGGCGTGGCAGGAAGTTTAAACCAAAGCTACTTTGATGCAGAGCCTTATGCTTGGACCACCTTCTTCACCACGGCCACGCAAGCTATGGTCAGCACATGGCATGAGCCGTGTAGCTCAGTGGTTGGATGTCACCTCTGAACCAGGAGGTCATAGTTTGATTCCCGCTCAGGCCCGGGTTGCTAGCTCCATCCCCAGGGTGGGGCGTGCAGGAGGCAGCCGGTCCATGATTGTCTTTCATCATCAATGTTTCTATCTCTCTCTCTCTCTCCCTTCCTCTTTGAAATCAATAAAAACAAAACAGAAACAGAAACAGATACAGGGCATGAGGCTGAGGAGAGAGGAAGTTTTGTGGGTTTCCCAACTGAAAACATCTGAGAAGCGAGGAAACGTGAAAGCACCATGAACGCAGGAGGACAGGAAGCCCGTGACCGTGGCAACCGCCTTGACCAAGCCCTGCGTGGACGGGCGGCCCCGTGGTTCTGCCACCGTGGGCTCTGCAGACCCTGGTGTCGTGGTGGCGGTCGGAAAGGCACCTATGGGGGAAGGCCAGCTCCTGGGCTCATTGAGGTCAGGCCTCACGCCTGTTAATGGCATACATCTTCCCGCATCGTGCGACTCCCTGCTTCGTGCTGTACAGCCCACAGCAGCGGCCCTTGGTGGGGGAAGTCCATTAACCTGCCTGGCCAGCAGCAGCTGACCCGGGCCAGGCAGGGGAGCTCCAGGAGCCCCGAAGGCCGGATGGGAAACGCAGACAAATCAGCTTCAGGCTGGCGGCTCAGAGGGGGCTCGCTGGGCGCCCCTCGGTCTAAGGCTCAGGCCCTGGCCCTCTTCCCGGGAGAGGGTTTTTGCCTGGGCCTCTCCCCAGCTTGGCCAGGACCCCTTTATATCGGGAGAAAGCTCGCTGCAAGTGGAAAGGGGGTTTGGCCACGGGAGGCCAGATGCCACCCCTTGTAAATTAAAAAATGAAATTATGAAAAGGAAGGCAGGGCGGCCAGCTGCGCGCGGCAGCGCAGGTTTTTATGCTTCTCTGTTGTGCTTTGTGTCTCTTCATTTGGTCCCAACATCTGCTCGGCCCTGTCTGGCCCGCCCATATATTAGTTGTAATTACAGACCCAGCGGCTGGTTTATGGGGCCGGGACACGCACCCGCAGCCGGCCGGCGGGGGTGCCCCGTTCCCTGTGCCCGGGACGCGGACAGCCGCTCTCGGGAAGGGCGTGAGCCGGCTGCTCGGGAGGCCAAGGCCACGGCCGGGCCCCAGGTGTGGGTCACCTCCCACCTCGGACCGAGAGGGTCTCCTGACTTCTTCCTCCTCACTCCCGGAGCACACTGCTCCCCCCTGGCTCCGGCTCCCGCTCAGGGGACAACAGGGGTGCCTCTGGGGACATGTTACGGGGACGGCTCCGTTCTGGGCGTGTTAAAGGCTCCCATCGGAGTAGTGGTCACACAGGACTGGCCTCTTTGCAGAATGCTCTGCTCTGTACGTGTCTAATGCATGTACTTTCTCTCCGTTCGACTCCAGTTAGAAAGTGTGTCAACAGGAGAGCACGCCGAGTGTGCTCTAAGGCCGACACACAGGTCCCTGTGGTCTGGCGTGTCTGCAGGGCTTTCCGGGAAATGCACTGGTTTCTGTGGGGACATGGCGCAGAGCGGAGGACTGCCTCCCCCCCAGGCTACTGTGAGGTCTAACTCCAGACACATCTCTCTGGTCCTTTCTTAATGTTTTGACCAGGATGATACAGGTTTGCAGTTAAAACAAAAAACAACAACACCTTTCCAGTATTTCCCTTGAGATGAGAGCAAGCTCCTGCCAGGGTGAGGCGATCCACGCCTTCCCTGTGGTCCCCGAGGAACCCAGCCGACAGGCCGGAGGGCAGCGCTTGCACATCTGCAGGCGGAGAGGAGGGGGGCGGGTCAGCCATGACTGCTGCTGTAGGAACTCGTCACTGTCACAAGGCGTTGTATGCAAGGGGCTGCCTGGAGGAGACAGCTCATTCAAGATTCCTCCGTGGGTCCCTGTGGGGGTCATCGTCATGCTCCCCCCGTAGCCCATCTTCTCCGTGGTTGTGGGAAGGACCTGGTGGTCTACCAGCTCTTCCCCTTGCTGTGCTGTGTGAGTAGGAGTTCCTTTCTGGTGTTGGCTCTCGGGTTGTGCCCTAGGTGCCCCCGACTTGCAGGGCATGGAGGACCCTGGATTCACACAGAGCGTGTCTCCCTGCCAAGCACGCCCTAGGAGGACAGGACGGCGGTACCTGAGCCAAACTGGGCTCCTCAAGGCTCTGCGGTTCTGCCTGCCAGCAGGGGAGGGTCTCACTGCTGAGCGAATGTCACCTGTCCCTTCCCTCTATAGACACTGTGAGTGGGGCTGTTCCTTCCACAAAGCACACACCAGAGACCCATGGCATGCTTTCCGGGAGACTGGGTGACTCCCAGGTCTCTGAATGGGGTGTCCTCCAGGGCCCCACACTCTAGAGAACACACTAGGCTTGAGGACATGAACGTTCCTGTGGACTTGTGGATGAACGTGGCTGATGCTGGACTTAGGACTTATGCCTCAGACCCAGAGTCAGAGGTAAACGCTGTCCCTGTCGAACTGGACCAACATCCAGGAGCTATGCCATCAGGGAATGCAGCAATAGGAACATGCTCTCTCCCTCACTCTTTGCCTTCTTTTTTTTTTTTCTTTTTTTAAAATATATTTTATTGATTTTTTTTACAGAGAGGAAGAGATAAGGACAGAGAGTTAGAAACATCAATGAGAGAGAAACATCAATCAGCTGCCTCTTGCACATCCCCTACTGGGGATGTGCCCGCAACCAAGGTACATGCCCTTGACCGGAATCGAACCTGGGACCCTTCAGTCCGCAGGCCTATGCTCTCTCCACTGAGCCAAACTGGTTTCGGCTACTCTTTGTCTTCTGAGTTTTATTTGTTTCTTAGCCTACTTGGACAGCAGTGTGTCAATACAGGAAGAGGATCGATACATGCTTGAAAAACAAACAACAACAGTGGCAGTGTACTAAAATTCCCCCATGTTCCCACGTGGCTTTTTCCTGAGGTTTCTCCCCGTGGAAACCCGGGCTCCGTGGTCCAGAAGTGATCCCTCCGGTGGACAAACCATCAAGAACGGGGGGCATCTCCACCATCTCCCACCCACAGGCCGGCCTGATTAATCCCCATCCGGTCCGCGGAACGCAGGCAAATATAAACTATTCTTTTATTTCACATCGGCGGGCGCCGTGGGCAAGTTATCTCACATAATCTAGTGTTAGTCTATCCACTGCATCATAAAAATTAATTTGTCTAATTAATGACATTAGTACTTTTATACATGCATAATTCATATTAATTGATAGGTCTGCCCAAAAAGAATACCTTTTGGAAGAAAAATGATCCCATTAGCGCGAGTTTAATCCAAATCAGGGCTGACAAAGCATGTAGGCTTCAAGGCATGTCTTCGGCTTTGTTAATTGTCATAAGCATTCTAAATTGATTATTCTTACATTAGCATGAGACGCTTCATTCATCAATGCGTTGCTGTAAAGGAAATTTGTCTAATGGATTTGGGGTGCTCCGCTAAAGAAGGAGTATTTTTTTTTTTTTCTTTCTCGGGGTAGCCAGAGGGGCATTTAAAGCATATTAATTCATGAATCCCAGAGGAAAGAAAAATTAGCGGCGGAAACATATAGAAATATCATACAAAATTAGATTTCTGACACTGAATAATTTTTGTGATATCTCCTTCGATGGTAATGGAGTGAGCAGGCCTCCGATTTTATTGCTTTTCTGTTTTGCAAGTTCCGTGATAAACAGCTCATGCGAATATTTCTTATGAGTTATGTGCCCGCACCTGGGAGGGCCACAGGGGTATGAGGTGGAGGATGAATGAGAAAAATATGCATCTTTTTTTTCGGGGAACTGCTGGAAGGCACGGGGATTCCACGGGGATTGGCCGTGGCACAGTGCACCCTGGGCTTCTGGGAAAATGGACCCCACAGACCCGTGTGGCCAGCTAAGCCATGAGAACATAATACGTTCAGACCTGACTGTGTCCCTGTCCAGACAGACTTGAGATCTGGAAATCCGCTACATTGGGGAGGTGGGGGGGGGGGGGCTGCCCCTTCATTTTTTTTTTCTTATTTTTTTTTTAAGGAATCACTGAAGAATTCTTTATAGTGGCCTAACAGCAAAATTATCGGCCGATGAACAGATGTTCACACAAAGCTTGGTTGGGATCTTCTGTTGGGAAGGGCAAAGTTAAGGATGAGCTAAGGAGATATATTTAAGAGTTGCTTCTGTTCTCTCTCTCTCTCTCTCTCTCTCTCTCTCTCTCTCTCTTTCTCTCTTTTTACTGTGCAGACAGCCTCTCCCCTGTGGGCTGGGGATCAGGGAGAAAGGATGGTCTAGAATGCAATAGTGATTGGGGTCAGCCTGGGAAGTTGTCCATAGTTATATCTTCTCCTTGGAGTATCTGCTCTTGCTACTCCTCTTGTTCCTCCTCCTCCTTCTCGCCAGAATGTACTCAAGGCAGCAAACTCATCAGTCCCCAGAGCCAAATATCAACAGCACGATTGACATGTCTTTGGAGAGCCACATTTTTTAAACTTAAACTTCTTCTAACGCCACTTCTTCGACATAGACTCGCCCAGGCCGTGGTGTTTTGTGGAAGAGCCACATTCCAGGGGCCAAAGAGCCGCATGTGGCTCACGAGCCGCAGTTTGCTGACTGTGGCTTTAGACTATCATAGTCACTGGAGCAGCACACTTGGGTCTCAGCGTGCTCCTCAGAACTGGGGGGCCTGGGGCCAGTCGCTCGATGTCTTTGGGCCTCAGTGTCTAGTGGTGACAGTTGCGGGGTGTTGTGACAGTCATGCACCTGAGTCCATGCACACACACAACACACAGTGGGCTTAGCACTGTGGCTGGCACCTGACAATTGCCCAACCAATGGAGCCAGATGTTATTAGAGGGATTGGCTGAACTCCATGGAGATAAAATTGGCTTTCTTTCAGTCTTACTCTTCTTTTTCTTACTTTCCTTTTTTTTTTTTTTTTAATTTTTCCCGGAGGATTATATTTTTAGTGGCATTTTCCCCCCTAAATCCCCATTTTCCCTCATTTTCAGAGTGGCCTCTTCTGCTCCCATGGTGCTCACAGGGCACTGGGCCGGGAAAACATGCTAGCAGTTTGCAGCACAGACAGGAGCGGTGACTGCAGTATCGTCGCCCCATGGGAGGGCGGCAGGAAGTGAGTCTCAGGTCGGCAGGGACCTGCCACCGCCTCGCTGTGTTCTCTGGGGCAGACTGTAGCCTCCTCCAAGCCCGGATCTCCTCTCTACCAGGAGGGAGCTCCCCGGGGCTCTCATGCGGGCTCTTTCTGAATAAACACGGTGCCTCCGGACCACAGAGAGACCTGGACGCGCACGTGGCTCCCTTGCCCCCGTCCTTTACAAGTACCATCGGAGGGTGAATAGTAAACTATTTCCGCTGAGTTGGTGGACATCCCCTACCCTACTTGGGGAGTCACACATCCAGTCCGCAATGAGACGTCTCCTTCAGGCCAGGGGAATGGCCTCTACGTGGTGACTGCTCATCCCACTAAAAATATAATCCTCTGGGGAAAATAAAATAAAAAGGGAAATAAGACAAAGAGAAGTAAGACTAAAAGAAAGCCAATTTTATCTCCGATACTTTCCCCTTCTGAGTCCTGGCCACTGCACCGGCTGGCTCTTCTCCCTCCTCCCTGCGCTCACGCTGGCTGCTTCTCCCTGCTCTTGGCAGTCAAATCCCTCCCGGCCCCACGGATCCCCAGATGTGTCTTCCCTGGACTCTGATGGCCAACCTCCTCATTCCAATAGCGGTTGATTCTCCACGTCTCCTTTCACATCCCGTCCCCGCGCTCTCTGAGCCAGCTTCGGGTTTCCACAGAAAGGAGAGACTTCCTAAAGTTGTCCGCGTCGGTGTCCGGCAGACAGCGGCGGGGAGGGACGGGTAGATTACATATCCCACAACTAAAATAGACCAGATGTGTGGCTTTTCTTCTGGTTTCTAACATCGCGTACTCCTGTTTTCCTCCGTGTAACCGAATATTGCTTTCAACATGGAATGCGATACCCTAATTAGGCCAAAACATAAGCCATACCTCTCTGCCTGTATATATATTTATCCCTCGGCTAATGGAAGAGGCCAGGACAAATGTGTGTGCGTTATTCCAAATGGGGACAAATGAGGTTTGCGGAGGGAGATTTAATAGCTATTGGGGGAGTGCTTACAATAATTGGTTATTGTTGGAAACAAATGTCAGATATCATTATTGACATTTACAATTTTAATTAGCTTGATCTCCCCGTCCAATATGTTATATTTTCCTCGTTTCATTTTTTTTCCCCCTTCTGGAAGAAATAAAGCCAATAGGCGCTCACAGTTATTTAAGGAAATGTCATTAAGACCCATGATGCCGCGATGCACTAATAGTTTAATGGATCAAGAGCGCGGGTCATTTTTCATGTGAAAACACAGCCCTGAAGTGAAATACTTCTCCCGCTTCCCCCAGAGCCAGCGTCTCAGGACACACTCTTCCCCCTCGCCCTCCGGCTGTTCAAGGTCTCCTGTGTTTTTATCTTGTGCCATTCGTGCCCCCCCCCCTTTTTGTTTGAGGAAGAGCACGGACGGGACAGGCCACAGGAGGTGCGTGTGGGGGGGCTGAGCGTTGCATGAGGCAGGACACCGTGTACTGCAGGCCCCTCCGCAGGGAGGGGCGTCTTGTCTGTCTGCAGGGGCTGCGGACGTGGCTGGCGATGCTCTGTACGTGCCACGGAATTCCACAAGTCTTCTCTATGCCCCGAATAGACAGCATTATTGGGGCCATCTCTCACGAGCTCCACTCGGAGGATGTTGCTGGTTGTCTGCTTCTCTGATCGGGAACGCCCCTAATTGACATCCTGCAGGCAATCGTACGGTCATCTCTTCCCTGGAGCAAATGTCATCTGGACAGTAGATGGGCTTTCAAAGAGCATTTGATCATGTATCCATTGTGCTATTATAAGGCGTGTGTGTGTGTGTGTGTCCAGCGCCTGCGACACGTCTTCAGCAATAAAGGTGTTGTTAGGGGCATCTTTTCGTCCTGATATTGGTGTCTGACCTCAGTTCCTGACACTGAGCTCTGAGATCCCTTGGGATTTCCTGGTGGAAGGATGGAGTGCCGTTCGCTGCGATAAGGTCTTGGATGGATGGCTTTGGGATAGAGACTGGTCACCAGAGAGACGGAGCCATGGTGAGAGCTTTGAGCTGTCAGCCCTCCCTGCTGCCTCTGGGGAGGGGAGAGGGGCTGGAGCAGGAGCTAGTGAGCGATGTGCCTAAGTGATAAAACCGCTGGGAGCTGCAGGGTTCGGAGAACTTCAGGTTGGGGAGTGCACCCGCCAGCGGGGTGGCACAGCCAGGGCCACGGGACAGAGCCTCCTGGTCTTGGGGTCCGGGAGAAAATTCAGAGCCCAGGAAGCAGGCGCAGGGCTGACTGAGAGGGGTCCTGAGGGTCTGGGTACACGGTCCAGGGGAAAGACGGCTCTGCGGGCCCACCCCTGGGTGTTCAGTCGGAGGAGGCCAGAGGGGAGACACTGTGAGGTCTGGGGGCCAGGCTGCTGGTTGGGTTGCAAGCCTCTCCGCATGGTCACATTCAGGACTTAGCTGTTTTGGCCTAATTAGCTCAAGGGTCCCCCTTCCCAGTGGGCTTCCTGCTATCGGGTCAGACGATAGAGAAGAGAATGTATAGTGGGCAGAGCACGGGGAGCTGGCTCTAACTAGTCCTTTCCGGCAAAGATGACGGGCCGCGGTGGCCACTGGCCATAATCACATTTCCTCCCCCGTCGTCCCCCCCACCCCCCCCATCCTAAGCCCAGACCGGCCTCGCCCCTTCCCGGGCTCTGAGAAGATTATCTCTCCCTGTTCTCGCGCCTGCCCCTCGGCCCCGGAGAAGCAATTTCCACAGAAGCGATGGTCTGCCAGCGGATCAGACTTCCCCGGGAATGAGAATTGAATTTCGCCGGCCTGTTGACAAGCTGATTGATCGGAGGGCTCTCGTGACTGAACCCTCTCCCCGGCGCCTCCTCATTTATCATGGGCGATGGTTCCAGAATCGATAGCGGTCCCGCGCGGAGGCACGTCCGCCAGGGTCCCGCGCCCACGGCCTGCCCTGGACCTCACGGGTGTGCTTTTCGCCACGGAACCGTTGCCACGCCGCTCTGTTCTGCGCCTGCTGCCCCGCACTCCCACCGGGCCTGCTGGTCGGGGTCATTGTTGTGAAGTCACTTCCCAGGAACGCTGACCCGGAGGAGTCTGCTCGGGAGGGTCATTGCTTCTCCTTCCTGCTCTTCTTCCTCAAAACCGGTGTCTGCGAGTCAGGTTATATTTCAGGGTGTGTCCTTGGGGTGAGACCCCCTGCGTGCCACCCGCATCGGAGGCCATCTCCTCCGGGAGCAGGACAAGGCTACTTGGCTGCGGGAACTAACTGTGTGGCCTTGACCAGCTGTCTTTCCCTCTCTGGGCCCCTTTGAAGGATGAGGCCCAGTGCCGTGTAAGGACAGTGTGGGTAGAGCCGACGCTCTGTCCGAACCAGGAGTGGAGAGAGGGAGGTTAGAGGCAGGACGTGGTCTGCAGGTGGGTCTCACGAGGCACCAGAGTATCCGTGTTGTTTGATTTGAGTCATGGTGGTTGATGTCTTTCTTTCTGAAATCTTTATTTTTGAAAGAATTACAGATGTCCCACCTCTTCTTCCTTTCCCCTATTGACCCCTTCTAGCCCACCTGGACAGGCTTTTTCTCCTCTGCTTAAAAAGGTAGGTTGTGTGTGAAATCTACATACAATACGATTCGCTCTTTTTGAATGAGTTTTGACACGTGCATACGTTCTTGTCCCTACTGTGCCCGATACAAAAAAGTCCATCCCCTGACAGAAGTCCTTCCGGCTTCTTCCTACTCATGGAGCCCTGCCCCTAACCACTGGCAACTGTTAGGTCCCATGTTCCTGCAGTTTCGCCTTTATCTGGATGCCGTGTGAATGAAGTTATATGATTATAGGACCTCTGACACAGTTCTTTTACTCAACAACATGCCTACGAGATTCATCCATGTTGTATGTGTCAACAGCAGGCTCCCTTTTATTTCTACTCTAGAGGCCCAGTGCATGAAATCCATGCCCATGTAGGGTCCCCAGGCCTGGCTGGCAATCAGGGCCAATTGGGGCTTTCTGGCTACCGGCTGGGGCCTTCCTTCAATCCTCACCAGCCCTGGTGGCCAGCACAGGTCATAGCGAGCCATTGAACTCCCAAGGGGATAATCTGAGAGTAGGCTTTTATATCTATAGATAGTATGCCACTGTATGGACGTACCACCGTTTGTTTATCATTCACCCCTGGAAGGGTATTTGGGCTTTTGCAGGTTTTGGGCAATGGTGAATAAGGCTGCCTAGGCTTTTTGTGTGAGAGGAAGTATTTGTGGAAGGATAAATACCTACACAAAGCTCCACATGCACTCATGATAAATGTTTCAGGAATAGAGATGGAGGGGAGATTAATAAAGAGTCGCTGCGAAGACCCTTACAGCCAGCATCCTATGGATGTTTCCTTCATCAGGGGTCAGGGGCCAGTCAAGCATGTCTGCTCTTACACTTCTAGTCAACGTTGTACAGGAAGCTAGCAAATTCAGTACGTCTAGGAAAGGTGGTAAAGGCATCCAGGTTAGAAAGGAAAATAAGTCTTAAAAAAGTCATAGGGAATGCACACACACACACAAAAACAAAACAAAACAAAACAAAACAAAACAAAACAAAAAAAACCCACACATCCTTTTCTAGAACTAATAAGTGAGTTTTGCAAAGTTTCAGAAGAAAAGATCAATAGACAGAAATCAATCATACCCCTGTATTCTAGCAAAGAGCCAACAATGGCAAATAACATATTTTAAGACAGTGCCATTCACAGGAGCTGCCAACAACGAGCCCATGGATCTCAGTCTAGCAGAATGTGTGCAGGTGTGGACAGCACCGCCTCCTGATGCTGACGAAGGAGCTCCGAGGGGCGCGAAGCCAGCAGAGACGCACTGTTCCCGGGGAGCAGCGGAGTCGGTACTGTGAACTCACCACTTCTCCGCCATTGATTTATGGACGTAACGCAAGCCCGGTCACCATCCCCGTGAGGCTCCCTGTGCGTGTGGACGAGCTGACTCAGAAGCTGATACGGGAAAGTAAAGGAACTCGAATCATCAGAACAGTTTGGATCGAGAACAACAGCGTTTCAAGTTAAAACCAGTCTAGTTTAGGAGGAAAACAACATGCAAAAAGCGGGAACTCTCCCAGAGAAGACGTGATGGACAGGGAGCACCCCGTTGCATTTTCAGAGGGTGTGGGAGCACTCACCATCCTCCGGGAGAGGTCACCCATGAGTGCAATGCTCTGGCTCTTTTCCCTCTCAGCTCCATGAGAGGAGGGAAGAGGAAACACACCCAGAAGGACGTCAGCTGTCAGCAGCCGGGCGCGGGGCCTGAGTGTGCAGGGCCAGGCGGTGCTGGCGGGGGCCGGGGCCCAGCAGGCCAAAGCGGAGCCCTGAGAGGTGACTTCCAGGAACCCCTCTGATCGGACTGTTTCTGTAACTTAAACTGCCGCGAGGCCTCCCCACGGCGTAGACCTCGATGAGCGTCTGCACCTGCTGAACAGATAAATGGCTCAATTCTTCGTTACATGGGCCGCTGACAGTGATTACTGACGCTCGTTTCTCCCGCGCGCGCCGGCCGGGGCAGGGCGCTCCGGGTTCGGGCCTGCCGTGCTCTCCCGGAGCGAGCCGGGCCCTCCCTCGCGGAGTAATTGCTTATTATCCACGTTGGCAGACGGCGGGATGCGTTTACGACAGTGAAGACCGTCCGACAAAGGGCTGCAGAGTGGCGCCTCTGATACACTATCTTCCAGTGAGGAGAGCTAGGCCTCTGTATGCTGTGGATGAGCAATGCAGCCGGGGTCCCCCAGCGACTGCCTGCTCGCTCCCCACGAGGCCTGAGGCCTGACTGTGGGGGCCAAAGAGCTGGCGTCCACCTGAGAGTTGCATTCAGACCACTGGGGATTGGGTCTTTGGAAGGAGCCTTCTTCCCTATATACCATCCCCACCCACGCATCTGCCCATACTGGGTATGTGCTGTTTTCCTCTCATGCCAGCAGCTGTCATGAAGCATTTCCCAGGTGCCCAGTGTCCTACCCAGACCTTCATGCACTCTGACCTCGGGGGAAGGGCCCCGGGCTGAGAACCTTATGGGTCCTGTCTTCATGGGACACGCTGTGCCTCCTCCAACTCCCTGCCCAGTCATGCTCCAGAGGCCCCTCAGAGCTGGGTCAAAAAAATCACCGCAGAATGCACATGCCCCAGGGACAGCCACAGACCCTGTGGGGAGACGGGCACAGGGATACAACATGTAGACACATCAGTAACATCTGTAGCAACACAGAAACAACACGGGCCTTGCCATAAAAGGTATCTCTGCCTACTTTCGGATGTCCAAATCTCCCAACAAGGCTCTCATTCAAAAAAAAAAAAAAAGGAGACATGTGTAATGCCTTAATCAACAGAGAAGCCTATATTATAAAACCCTAATATGCAAATCGACCGAATGGCAGAATGACCGGATGCTGTGATGTGCACTGGCCACCAGGGGGCAGACACTCAACACAGGAGCTGCTCCCCAGGTGGTCAGTGTCCTCCCTCAGCCAGAAGCCGGGCTTGCAGAGCCCCTCCAGACTCCACTGCTGGCAGATATCCCTGAGGGGTGCCAGACTGCAAGAGGGCACAGGCTGGGCTGAGGGACAGCGCCCCACCTCGCTCCCAGTGCACAAAAGTCATGCACCGGGCCTCTAGAAAATAAAATAAAATAAAATAAAATAAAATAAAATAAAATAAAATACTCCACTCACACTGCGGGCTCGGGCTGCATGGCGGTCTTGGAAGCGTCATTTCTAGCCCTGCCCACCTGCGTTGCCAGAGACACGAAGCAGGGCCTGGGCATGCGTGCCCGGGGTAGTTCCTGGCGTGGAGCACGCTCTCCAGGCGCTCGCTGGACCGATGTCTGTTACCAGCAGTGACTCTTCCCAGACCGCCCCTCGTCTGATCTGCGGGTTCAGCCATCATCAGACACTCACACCAGACTTCAAAATACTTCTACGGATTTGCAGGAATCGATGACCGGACCTGATGAGTAAGGTATTCCTGGGAGGGAATCGGAAGCCGGAGGAAGGGCGGGGAAAGGAGGAGGAGGGGTAATGAATCCAGATGAAGTCCAGAAAGGCTGGTTCCGATGCTGTAGTCGGGGACCTGCAGGGAAACAAAGGCAGAGGACCCCACAGGTGGGGCCGTTCCCGAGGGCACCCGTCGCCTACAGTGTCCGGCCGGGGTGGTGGGGAGCCGCACCCCATGTCCTCCCTGGACCGGGGGAAATAGGGTGGAGCTTTTGGGATGCCTGTGAGCTTTGCCGGTCGCCCTCCCTACTCCCCTGGAAGCAGCCTTATTTCTCACGTCTCAGTCACATCCAGGCGCGTTCCCGGGGCTCACACTGACCCATGACTCACTTCCTCCCGCAGCTGCAGACAGGAGCAGGGCCGGACCCCACACGCGTCCCAGTCTCTCTCTCCCCGGGGACTCTCGTTGCGTGGAGTTTGAGAGGAGAACCGCACCAGAGATGCTCGCCCACCCGCCCGCCGGGGAGAGCAGAGTGCACGTGTAGCTTTTTATTTGAAGCCGCGGCGCCGGCAGGGCCTGTGAGCACGGCTGGAGAATGTAGATGGATGGCAGCAATAAAGCCCGATGGAGGGAGGCAATGCAATCAGGGAGAGGTCACATTCAGAGAGAATTAGATCAGGGTGCGGGGCGGGGGTGCTCTCCCTCAGGGCCTGTGCTCACTCCCACAAAGGCTTCGGAGGAGGGTCCGTGCGCCCTCCCGCTCAGCCGGCCTCTGCCTGATGGGACACCACATGCCCAAGCGTCTCCCGCCGCGGTCTGCTTTCTGGCTGATCCACGGACATCGTCCGTCCACACCCACGCCGTCTATCACACATGTTCGTGGTGCGTCTCCCGCCCCTCCCCAACCCAGACCCCCTTTGCCGGGCCAGTGCCCCCGCCTCAGCTGCTGAGCTGCCTCGTCCGTGAAGCGAGCCCCTCGCTGTAAGGAGCCGCCCTCAGCCCGGGGTTGACCCGTGTGGGGCTCAAAGGCCTGCTCTATGGCCTTGAATCGGGGTGGGGGTGGGGGTGGGGTTCGGGGACAATGTAACATACGCCCCACTTCTACACCTCAGCTTCTCCTTTTCGGGGGACCCACCCTGAGACATTCTCTCTCTCTCTTTTTAAAAAATATATATATTTCATTGATTTTTTACAGAGGGGAAGAGGGAGGGTTAGAGACTTAGAAACATTGATGAGAGAGAATGATCGATCAACTGCCTCCTGCACACTCCCCACTGGGAATGTGCCCGCAACCAAAGTACATGCCCTTGACCGGAATTGAGCCCAGGACCTTTCAGTCCGCAGGCCGACGCTCTATCCACTGAGCCACACCGGTTTAGGCTCTAGATAGCTCTTGTTTTCAATATATTTTTTATTGATTTCAGAGAGGAAGGGAGAAGGAGGGAGAGAGAGAGAGAGAAATACCCATGATGAGAGAATCACTGATTGGCTGCCTCCTGTACGCCCCCTCCTGGGGATCAAGCCCACAGCCCAGACATGGGCTCCTGATTGGGGGATCGAACCCTGACCTCCTGGTTCATAGATCGATGCTCAACCACGGAGCCACACGGGTGGGGCTATCTTGCCTTGAGTTACACACACACACACACACACACACGCACGCACACACATGCGCGCGCATACAGACACACACACACATGCACACGCACGCACGCGCGCACACACATGTGCACACAGAGAGACACACATGCACGCACCCACGCATGCGCGCGCACACACACACATACACACACACGCCGGCCCGGGAGCCGGGGTTGGTACGGAGCCATGGGACCCAGGCGTGTGTTTATGACATGTCATATTTCACGGCCCGCGTCTGGACCCCACCTGCCTCCCTAATCCCAGCGGAGGGCCGGGGCGCCCGCCGCGAGCCGCGTGCTATGCCGATGACTTCAAGGGGCCCCGCCGTGTCCAATTTCCCAACCTTTCTATTAAAATTAATATTTAGATTTTTATAACTTCCAGCCCGGGAGGACGGCGGAGGCCGCATCGGGTGTTTACGTCTCGCAGTCACGAAAGCGCTCCCCGTCGCGCTGGGGCCGGGCCACACACGTGTAGTCACAATAAATAGCGTGCGCTTGTTTACAGAGGGTGGGGGTGGGGGGCGGGGCTGGGGGGGGCTGGGGGCGCTCCCGTGCACCCCCTCTCCGGCTCAGCTGCGCCTGGGACGCTATTGTTTACAACGGGCTACATTTTTTTGTTGTTCTGATGTAGCCTCAAATTAAATCTTTATTTCAGAAAGCAACCCCGGGGAGCCGGGGGAGCGAGGGGCTGCCATAAACAGCATTAGGGGGGCCCCTGCTCCCTGGTAATTAGCCCGGAGGCCCAAATCAGAGCGCGTCGCAGCGTTTTACGGCCGGCGTGTTTATAAAACGCGGGCTTGGCATTCGGCTGCGGGCGGGCGGCCTCTGCCCTTTGGGGAGGGGCGCGGGGGGGGGTGTCCGCGTGGGGGGCACGGGGACCTGGGACTTGCAGGTTTGGTGGGGGGTGGTGCCCCCTCGTTCCTCTCCCCGTCTGTCTCCAAGGAAAAAACTGTCCCAGCTCTAAGAGACTGGGGACGAGGGAAAAAGGACCCTGGGGCCTCGGGGTGAGTCCACGTGAAGGGAAGGGAGGGGCCGAGGCTGGACGGAGTGTGGGGGCCTCCCACCCCTCGGGATGACCATCCGCACACCCTGGCAGGAGGGAAAGGTCCTGAAAGGCCCAGGGTGCCTGGGTGGGGCCGTAGCCCGCCCATTGCACTTCCCGGCCCCCAGCTGGTGGGAAGGAGGAGGCCTGGGCCTTGGCAGTCCTCCCCCCAGCAGCTCCCTGGAACCTCCAGTCTCCGGGAAGGTGACCAGAAAGCATGGGGGCGTGGGGCAGGGGGGGAGGGAGAGGAGAGGACGGCTCTGTTCAGGCTCCGTTTCCCCCTCCCGGGGGAGGCCACGAGGGAGACCCAGTCTCCCTGTCATTCTCCCGCCCCCTGCGGTACATGGAGATGGGAGGAGGCGTGGCAGGCTTGACTCAGTTCTAGAAACTTCTTGCACTCTCCTTAGGCAGGTAGAGATTTAGTCATGGCCCTGGCTGGTTTGGCTCCGTGGATAGAGCTTCGGCCTGCGGAACGAAGGGCCCTGGGTTCGATTTCGTCAAGGGCACATGCACTGTTTACAGGCTGGATTCCCAGGAGACGGCATGCAGGAGGCAGCCAATCAATGATTCTCTCTCATCATTGATGTTTCTATCTTTCTCTCCCTCTCCCTTCTCTCTGAAATCAATAAAAATACATTGACTATATATTTTTTGTCTAGAAACATGCTACTCATTAAGGGAAATTAGTACATTGACAGATATGTGTGTGTGTGTGTGTGTATGAGTGTGTGAATAAGTGTGTGTATGAGAGTGTGTGTATATGTGAGTATGTGTGTGTGTATGGGAGTGTGTGTATATGTGAGTGTCTGTATATGTGAGTGTGTGTATGTGAGTGTGTGTGTATGTGAGTGTGTGTGTATGGGAGTGTGTGTATATGTGAGTGTGTGTGTATGGGAGTGTGTGTGTATGTGAGTGTGTGTGTGTGTGAGTGTGTGTGTATGGGAGTGTCTGTATATGTGAGTGTGTGTATGTGAGTGTGTGTGTATGGGAGTGTCTGTATATGTGAGTGTGTGTATGTGAGTGTGTGTGTATGTGAGTGTGTGTGTATGTGAGTGTGTGTGTATGGGAGTGTGTGTGTATGGGAGTGTGTGTGTATGTGAGTGTGTTTGTATGGGAGTGTGTGTATATGTGAGTGTGTGTGTATGGGAGTGTATGGGAGTGTGTGTGTATGTGAGTGTGTGTGTATGTGAGTGTATGGGAGTGTGTGTGTATGGGAGTGTGTGTATATGTGACTGTGTGTATGTGAGTGTGTGTGTATGTGAGTGTGTGTGTATGTGTGTGTATGGGAGTGTGTGTGTGTGTGAGTGTGTGTGTATGGGAGTGTATGGGAGTGTGTGTGTATGTGAGTGTGTGTGTATGGGAGTGTATGGGAGTGTGTGTGTATGGGAGTGTGTGTATATGTGACTGTGTGTGTATGTGAGTGTGTGTGTATGTGAGTGTGTGTGTATGTGTGTGTATGGGAGTGTGTGTGTATGTGAGTGTGTGTGTATGGGAGTGTGTGTGAGTGTGTGTGTATGGGAGTGTGTGTGTATGGGAGTGTGTGTATATGTGACTGTGTGTGTATGTGAGTGTGTGTGTATGTGAGTGTGTGTGTATGTGTGTGTATGGGAGTGTGTGTGTATGTGAGTGTGTGTGTATGGGAGTGTATGTGAGTGTGTGTGTATGGGAGTGTGTGTGTATGGGAGTGTGTGTGTATGGGAGTGTCTGTATATGTGAGTGTGTGTGTATGGGAGTGTGAGTGTATGGGAGTGTGTGTGTATGGGAGTGTGTGTGTATGTGAGTGTGTGTGTATGGGAGTGTGTGTGTGTGTGCACGTGCTTGGGGAGGGGAGATAACGGTAACCATGGCCACAGCAGGGCTGTGCAGAGGCAGGCAATCAGTGATTCTCTCTCACCACAGCGGCAGGCTCTCCCCGTTGCAGAAGCAGCACTGACAGCTCTCCGTACAGACCGCCCGCCCGTTCTTGGAGGGTTTGCCTCCGGCTGAGCATGGGGGGATCCTGCAAACCCCTGGGGCGGGGCCGTCCGCAGCGTGATAGACTGCGGGCACGACGCTCAGTTCCCAGAAGCCGAGCCCACACTCAGATCCTGGTGAGGGGACCTGGGAACCACCCGGTGCTCCCTTGAAGGGTAGCTTCAGCTGTCACTCCGCCGGCTTTCCTTTTTCGTGGCTAATTTGGCGCTTGGTTTTTATATTTCTTTTAACTGTTTTTAAAATACATTCTTTCTGATTTCAGAGAGGAAGGGGGAGAGAGAAGCATCAACGAGGAGAGAGAATCATGGATCAGCTGCCTCCTGCACACCCCCCATGGAGGACAGAGCCCACAACCAGGGCGTGGCAAACACCCAACTTTTATGACTGTCACAGCCCATGGCCCAGCCTTCGGGAGTCGGTAGGCCTTGGCATGGCTGGCTGTTTCCCTCTGCTTGAGCTCACCTCCTCCCTTCTCAGTTGATGGCGACTGGAAGGCACCTGGGCTCTGAGCCTTGCCAGGATGGGGTTTGTGGGTTTGTGCAGGATCATTGCACCAGGCCACCCCACACAGCGCTCAGGCGCTTTCTAGAAAACTCCCTGCGTGTAGCAGACGTGGCGTCTGGGTCCGCGGTCCTTCCTGCCGTGCGTGGTGTGGGTTTGGGCACGGGCCCCTGAGTCACAGAGGGTCCGTGTTCCTGGGCCCCGAATGACAGTCCCAGGGAACGCCGTGTTCGCCGTCGGTGCTGAGTTCGAATGCTGACGCCATCCCCCCTTTTCTGTTTCAGGAGCTTCAGGGATGGGGTCCTCCCGGGCCTCCGGTCACGCACACCTCCCCAGGAGCTGGGACGGTCCAAAGCCGATGCTGACACCGCAGACAGAAGCCATTGAGGAGCCCGTGTGTCCTCCTCATGCAGGTAACCATTCCGTGATCTTCCTGACGCAGGTAACGGTTCTGCCGCCGTGGCCCGCGTTCTGGCAGAGACAGCAGCTGCAGACGGGGTTGCGGAACGCGGAGCGTTTGGCTGAAGGCATCGTAGAGAGTGTTTGCCAATTTTCTGTCTCGAGAAAAGGTGTCTTCGCGTCTCGATTTAGCCCTGAATAATTCAGCAGCGTCGCTAATAACAGACTTGCACGTTGCAGACCCCCACAGCGCGGCGTACGCTTAAAGGGGCAGCAGGAAATGCGGCGTCGCAGACAGAAGTCAGAGCCTCCGAGCGCGGAGAGCTTAAAGGGTGGGAGCGAGGGCCGCACACAGGTGCTGGGTGCGTGTTTCTGCTGGTGGTTTCTTTGGTTTTCATAGCGTGGCGGCTCTGGAAAGGGACACGGGACATTCCTGGGGGGGTGACTCTGCTCTTAATTCCCCTTTTATAAAAATTATCTTCTTATGGTCCTCCCTCCCTCCCTCTTTCCTCCCTCCCTCTTTTCCTCCTTCCTCCCCCTCCCCTTTCCTTCTCTCCTCCCTCCCTTCTTCCTTCCCTCCCTGTCTTCCTTCCTCAGTCCTCCCTTCCTTCTTTCCTGCCAACACATCATTATTGAGACCCTCCAGCTTTGGAGCCACCATACTGGACCCTGAGGACTGAACAGCTAGTAAGACACGCCCAGCCACATCTGGCTCAGGGCCTCATCCCATTCTCTCTCCCCAAAGCCGGGAGCCGGTGCCCAAGGATTCTGAGGTTATACCGTCTTTCCAACAAATCCCCCGCCATCCTCCTGCCCCCATGCCCTGCCCGAGTCTCCCCTCCGTCTTCTTCGGTGGTTCCTGTCATTTCCCCACGGAAACCCCGATGACCTTCCCCTTCAGGGGAACGTGGGGGGACACAGGGGCCGCTGGGCCTGGGGAGGTGGCGTCATGTGTTTGGAGGGCTGTCGCTGGAAGAGGAATGACCTTGAACCTGTCTCCCGCACAGGGGCGCGCTGTGGCTCAATGGCAAACAGATTTTGGCTCCAGGGAGCTATACGTTCTCTCAGAGCCGGGGTAGAGAGACCTGTGTTTGACACCGGGCTCCACGTGTGAGTGTTTGTGTTTGCATAGCTTTCTCTCTGTGTTTACAGAGCCCGCGGTGGCTCGGCCTCAGCGCCTGGGACACGCTGGGTCTGACGAGGGGCCTTGGCGGGAGGGAGGCTGTCCCGGGCCTGGCAGGGTGCTCACCGCACCCAACGCCCCTCCCCAGGTGCCAGGGCCTCCCCAGGGTGACAGCCAGCAGGGTCTCCTCGTTGCCACATGCCCCCCCAGCCGGGGTGGGGAAGGGGGTGGGCACATCGCGCTTGGTTGAGAACCACCCACAGGTGTCCGCCGCTTTGCCAACACGCGTGTCATGTGACTTTCCTGTCTATGGGAGGCCCGCCCCGGGAGAGCCTGAATTCGGGCACAGGAAGTCAGAGGGTTCCATTGTCACGCCAGCCCCTTGAATGACATCATTTGGTTAGAATGTCAACGAGGGTAAAACCTGGCTCCTGGCCTGGGCCTGTCTAGTGGAGCTGGCGTGTTCTCCCGTGTCCGCGGGCTTTCTCTGGGGACTCGGTGCCCCCCACACCCCAGAGACATGCATGCGAGGTGGACTGCGTCCCCGTGCCCCAGCCTGGGGGGCGTGTGGGTGCGGGTGTGAGTGGCGGTGAGGAAGGGCGCCGTCCCCGTGGGCCCACCCTCGCCCTCGCCCTGAGCTGCCGAAGAGGCTCCGGCCACCACGGCCCTGCCCGGGAGGAGGCAGGTAAGAACGTGATCGCACTCGCTTTCTCCATCTTTCCTCCACGCGCGGCTCGCTCCCGCCTGTTTCTCTGCTTCGCGCCGGGAGTGTTTGGGGTCTTCGTGGCGGAGTTTGGTGGTGGTTTTGTGACCAGAGCGATTCCGTAGGAACGGACCCTCCTCTCTCACTCCGCCTGCGGGAAAACCGGTTTCGTGGAGAGGCATTGTGCATCAAGAAGCTGTGGCTGAGCTTACGTGAGGACGAACTGGGCAAAGGTTGGTGGGAAGTGGAGATGGTGCCTGACGTTAGTTTGGCAGTTCTCCTAGGGAGGCTCGGCACCCGGGAGGCTCGGCACCCAGAGGCTCGGCACCCGGAGGCTCTGCACCCGGAGGCTCGGCACCCGGAGGCTCTGCACCCGGGAGGCTCGGCACCCGGAGGATCGGCAACCCGGAGGCTCTGCACCCCGGAGGCTCGGCACCCGGAGGCTCGGCACCCGGGAGGCTTGGCACCGGGAGGATCGGCACCCGGAGGCTCGGCACCCGGGAGGCTTGGCACCCGGAGGATCGGCACCTGGGAGGCTCGGCACCCGGGAGGCTCGGCACCCGGAGGCTCGGCACCTGGGAGGCTCGGCACCCGGAGGCTCGGCCCCCGGAGGCTCAGCACCCGGAGGCTCAGCACCCGGAGGCTCGGCACCCGGAGGCTCGGCACCCGGGAGGCTCGGCACACGGGAGGATCGGCACCCGGAGGATCGGCACCCGGGAGGATCGGCACCCGGGAGGATCGGCACCCGGAGGCTCGGCACCCGGGAGGATCGGCACCCGGAGGCTCGGCACCTGGGAGGCTCGGCACCCGGAGGCTCGGCCCCCGGAGGCTCAGCACCCGGAGGCTCAGCACCCGGAGGCTCGGCACCCGGAGGCTCGGCACCCGGGAGGCTCGGCACACGGGAGGATCGGCACACGGGAGGATCGGCACCCGGAGGCTCGGCACCCGGGAGGATCGGCACCCGGAGGATCGGCACCCAGAGGCTCGGCACCCCGGAGGCTCGGCACCCTGAGAGCGGTCCGCGACGCCGCCCTGCCCCGCCCCAGCGGCGTGCACTGATCACTGCTTGTGCCATCCCGTGTCCTCTGAGGTCAGGTGGTTCTGTGGTCTGACGTGGGAGGCTATTGTGGGCCTGAGACGCTGGCAGAGTTTTTCATGAAAAGGAATGGTCCTTGCTTCTCTCCTTCACACATGTCAGCTCCCTGGGCACGTCCATCCTCACAGAGTGAGGGAAGCTGTGCACTGGATAGGTGGGTGGGTGGGGGTATGGATGGATGGGTGGATGGAGGGGTGGGTGGGGGTGGAGAGGTGGAGAGTGGTGGATGGATGGGTGGATTGATCTGGACACAGTGAGGACTCTGACTGAAAACCCAGGGCCCCTGGCAAACCCCGCTGCTCCCTTGGAGCAGCAGGGTTTCCCCAAACCAGAGGGACCCAGGCGGACAGCCCCTTTTCCGGGGGCGTGGACTGTGGCTTCAGCGAGGGGTGGGGCCCCGCCGTCCGCAGCCCCGCCTCCCTCCCCCGTCACAGAGGGACAATCCCGGACGTAAGGCCAGTGTGAGCGGATGCCATCGGTGGCCGTGTCCCAGGGGATACCCAGCGAAGGTGGTGGCAGGGCCCCGAGCGAGGGTGTGAGCGAGCTTGTGGCGTTTCCTTGGCGATCAGAACGCTGCTTCCTCTCGGAGCCCCGGCCACAGTCACTGACAGCCTGCTCACGGGGTCCGCACGGGACTCCAATCGTAACATGTGTCGGGTCCCAGTGGGTGGGGTGGCAGCTTCCTTACCTTGTAATGCGGCCTCGCCTCCTGTGGGTGCCGATTTCTTAAGGATTCCCCTTCATCATCCTCTGCCCCCGCGGGCGCTGCTCCCCTCCCGTTACCCGTGGCTCCCCCACGAGAGGGCGGCCAGGGCCGCGCGCTCCGAGAAGGAAACAAAAGGAAATGAAGGGCTCCCAATTAGCGCTCCTTACAGACACGTCACTCCGTGGCCGCGGATTGGGGTGTCTGGTCCTCTCCCCGGGGAGCCCCAAACTGCCGGCCCCGCTCGGAGGCATAAAACGCCGGCCTGCTCATTTCCCGGCTAATCCGATTTGAGTGTGTGCTGAGCGGGACCAGAGCCGCCGCGGGGCCTGGCCGCCGGGCCAGCCCCATTCCGGACCACACACGGCCTGTTTACTAGCCAGACCCCTGCCGGCCGGCGGGAGGCCGGCGAGGAGGCGAGACGTCCTGGGGCGCAGCCGCTCGGCCTCCCCGCTGGGCAGGCTGGAGGGGCCCCCGGTTCCTTCTCTGGGCCTGGACGTCAGCCGCAGCCCCACGGGTGTCACCCCGCCCACAGGGCTGACCCACTCTCCGTGCTCCTGGCGCTGCGATGCGGCCCCAGGCCTCACCGCGCGGCTCTGCGGCCGAGCATCCCCATGCACAGCGGTCAGCGGCTTGGTTCCCGGTGTGAGCACACCCGGGCTGAGGGCTTGTTCCCCAGTGCGGGCTGTGCAGGAGGCAGGCGGTCAACGTTTCTCTCCCTCCCTCTCTCTCATTGATGTCTCTATCTTTCTCTCCCTCCTTGTCTCATTATCTCTCTCCCTCCCTCTATCTTCCTCTCTCTCCCTCTCTCATTGATGTCTCTCTCTCTCCTTCTCTCTCTCATTGATGTTTCTCTCTCTTCCTTCTTCTCTCTCACATTGGTGTCTCTCTCTCCCTTACTTTCTCTCCCTCCCTCTCTCTCATTGATGTTTCTCTCTCTCCCTCTCTCTCTCTCATTGTTGTCTCTCTCTCTCTCTCTCTTCCTCTCTCTCTAAAACAGGAAAAACCATTGTGGTTCCCTGTGCTTAAATGTAACCGTTGAAATCCAAGTGGTTGGGGGACATGACCATAAAGCCCTGAGGCCTCCCGCAGGCACTGCCCTGCCCCCGCGCCAGCCTGTCCTCCGTGAGAGCAGACCCTTGTGGTTCCCCTTGGCCGGCTCTAACCTTGGCTGTTCCTCTGAGGTCCATGTCAGTGCCCCCTTCACACACACACACACAAATACACACACACCCGCTCTCGAGTTTTTGTTTTCATTCCGCAAACAGGCCAGGAAGCTCCCTGAGATCTCTCCCACCTGCCGGGCCCGAGGACCCCGTCTGATTGGCATGACCCCTCCCGCGCCCCCCCCCCCATGGCAGGTGCGCGGGGAGGGGCGCCCCGGGCCCCAGACAAGGTGCTTCGGTTCCCGCTGAGCCCGCCCGCCCCCTCGGCCCGTCGAGGGTGCCGGCCGCTTCCGCAGACTTCGTTCCTGCGGCTTCCGCCCGCCAGGAGGAAGAGATAAATCACAGGCGCAGAAGTAACTAGCAGTTGTGACATTCTGTTACAGAGTTTAATTACATGAATCATAAAATATTGCTACAATTTTCCAAACTGTTAAACCTTAATTAATATGAACCCACAGGGACCACCGCGATCGCGCTACATATTCCGACTCGCAGCTCCCGCCCGCCCGCCCGCCCGCCCGCCCCGAGTGCTCCGGCAATTTGCGAAAAGTGATTAATTATTAGAAATGAAACCAGACAAATTAATTTAATATAAATGAGGCTGCTGCGCGCGACTTGATTAATCCCTTTTAATTACCGATATGTTATTTTTCCTCCCTCCCCCGGCTGCCGCACAAAGGCCCCCATTCTTCTCCGGCGTGTTCGCGCTCGTTAATCTCATTAGCGCGGAGTATTAATATCATTTTATCGCGCGCTCCAGAAGTGGGGCGCACTGACAAACCGTAATGGATGGGGGCACTCGTGTCCCCTCGCCCCATTAATCCCCAGGCGGCTCGTCCGCCGCGGCTCGCACGGAGACCGCCCTGGACGCGGCCGGTGAGCGTGTAATTATGACATCCGCCGCGGCCTCGCAGGTGCCGCCCTCGGAAGCCGCGACAGCGGAGGGGCAGGGTGAGCGGCCGTTCACACACACGCTTCCCGGGTGTGTGTGGGCACCGGGAAACGGCGATACGATACGGCGATGTGCGATGGAGATCAAATGAGGCCGTACTACGGCTGACGGGCGCCGGCACCGTGGAGCCATTGTCGCCCCGATGGCAGCCGGCAGCTGCCAAGTGCCAGTCTAGGGATGGAGGGGAGTCAGGAGCGGAGGCGGCGGGGGGGAGGGGGGGTGGGCATCTCCTGAGTCACAGGGCGCAGGGCAGGGCTGTGCCAGCCCGGGCCTCTGCTGTCAGGTGGCCATGAATTTCATGACGGCTTCCGGGGCACCACCTCATGCTGCATATCTTGTAGGCTCGGCGGTTCTGCTGGGGGGTGGGGGGAGGGCGGGCACCGTGCCCGATGCGTCCAGCGTGAGCCCCAGGCAGGGAGCTGGATGCTGGGGTGGGAATACATGCGGGCACGGCGTGGTTAACTCTCCGTGTCCCAGGAGGGAGGAGGAGGGAGGGGAAGGGAGGGGAGGATGGGGAGGCAGGCGGCACCCTGGGGATGGGACGCTGTCATCTGGCGGAAGCTTCCAGTCTGCTCCCGGGAGTGGATTCCGAAGGAGGGACAGCGGGTGGCCCCAGCCTGAGGCACTGGCTGCACATCACACGCCCGACCTGCCCAAGGAGAGGCCCGGGGCCTCTTTTCTGACCGGGAGTCCGAGTGGCGTTTGGGGAGAAGCGGCGGCCCGCCGTGATCTGGTTGTGGCCGTGAGGGGCATGAGCGCCCACTGGGCTTTCCCTGCCGCCCTCTGGGTCTGGGCGATGGGGAGAGAGGCCCCTGGAGGCGGGGCACGTCCTGCAGGAGACGCCGCTGGTCCTGAGCATCCGGTGACAGGCCCGCGGGGAAAGCATGTAGAAGCGGTTCCAGGGGGTCGACGCCCCGCTTTGGTTTGGGCTCCTGTTCTTTGGAATTTAGACGTTGTTTGAAACCATAAGTTGCTCTAAAGGAGGCGCTCGCTGACAGCGGGAGCTATTTCTGCCCTGGAGAAAGGTTACTGTTCCCCGTAATAATGGGTTTCACCCCCGTGAGAGGAGGCAGCCTGCGCGGTTTCCCTCCCTACCGTCCCCGTCCCTGTCCCCATCTGTCCCCGTCCCCGTCCCCGTCCCCGTCCCCTTCCCCGTCCCCTCCCTGTCCAGTCCCCGCGGTGGGAGGGAGCTGGGTTGCCCTGCCGGAGCTGCGGGCCTGGGCTCCGGGAGGTCTGGGGCGCTGCTCTGAATGCTCAATCCCCTGAGATGCCCCACAGCGAGGGTGTGACAGGGCACCACCTTCTCGTGTGCCCCCGGCCAGGTCTGGGCTTGGGGTCAGGCTGCCAAGAAGCTGTAGCCACCTGTGTGGCCAAACACGGGCTTCCCTTCTGACTCACCCATTGCATGTGGAGGCATGTTATCCGTGGGAAGGAGAGGATGTGCTCACCCCTCCATGGGAGTGACCTGGTCATGCCATCCCTGGGTGTGACCCGGCCACGGCAGCAGGAGGCATATGAGCTCCAAACCAGAAGCAATGGCGTTTCCATCAGCCGCTGGACAGATAGAACGCGGCCTGTGCGCTCTGTTCTTAGGATGGAGTGCTGCCCAGGAACGTCCCCCCCGGGAGCCCTCAGATACTGTGCAGCATGGGGGACGCCAGCACCAAAGAGGTACGTGGCATGTGATGCTACTGGCTTAACATGCAAACCCGGCCACGCGGAGCTGTGCTGTGGAGGTCAGCACAGCGGTCACCTTGGGAGGGAGGGCGGCAGGGGGGCCGAGACGCGCCCTGCCTCCGGCTGGTTGGGGGTGAGGTGCGTGTGCCCTGCGCCAGGCTCCGTGCGTGACTGTACAGCCATCATGCTCCAAGGAAGCATTAAAGGAAAACCGGGAAGAGGCACAGGCAGGCTGCTGCACTCAGGCGGAGGTTCGGTTCATCTGTGCAAAGCATGTAGACACGTGGGTGCGCATGTCTGTGTGTGGCTGGCAGGGGGGGAGGAGGGGGCTGTACACCCTCATCGGCTGTGTGAACGGAAAGTTCACCAACTTAACCCGTCCGTTAATTGCACAATTTCTGTAGCCATAACATGTTAACAACGAGAGTATCTGCTCGTAGGATTGGTGAGATGGTCAGAAGGAGAGATATGGATGATACACAGGGATGAATTATATATCAATATATAGACACGTGTGCACATGTGTGTTTACTTACGGGTATGCGTGTACATGTGTGTACACACACACACAGCCTACGTGAAAGGAGGAGAGGACATTACTAGCTGTCCACTCACGCACTCACATGACAAACACGTACCACGAGGTCACGCTTCATGCTGCATAGGCTGCTGGGCGGCCTGGGCACCTCAGGGACTTGCTCTCTGTCTCCGCTTTCTCCTCTGAAACACGGGAGTGATTACCATAGTGACCACAGGAGGTTTTGTAAAGATTAAATAAAATACATGTATTTACTTAAATATCTTTAATGTTATTTTAGGTATAATATGTGTGTGTGTGTATATATATATATATATATATATATATACACACACACATATATATATAATCACTTACTGTCAATTTATAGAATTAAAATAGCTACCTTGTAAGATTGTTGTAAAGAATAAGTGAAAAGATGCATCTATATATTTACTTTCTAAGTGGTTATCTACAAAATGTGGTTATTTACATATACATTATATATATAATGCACATACAATATACAATATACATGCACACAGGGACATACACACATCACGTAGCAGGTAGCTACCTGGTTAAATACGTTGTCCCTTCTGTGGTTGTTGCTTGTAGACCGTGCACATTGGTGACCACAACCGGATGCCCAATACATCCCATGTGTTTGTGGCCAGAAGTCAGAGCACCCCCCAGCCCCTTCCTTTCTGCGTTAGGAGGGCCGGGGCGAGGGGGGCACAGCAGAGTGGAATCTCCGTCCTGCCTCCCGGGTCCACCAGCAGAGACGCATCCCCGAGTGTGGAGAGGAGAGCCAGCCGGAAAGGCTGCCCGTCAGCCCAGCCTGGGGTGACATATAAAACACACCGAGCCCCCGGGCAGGAAAAGGAGTTGAGAGGGAAGCCCGCTGGTGTGTGGTGGGCAGAGGAGGCAGGGGCGAGGGAGGCGGCAGGCAGGGCTGGGGCTGCAGGGGGGCCTGTGTGAGCCCGCGAGGGCGAGAGGCAAACACTGCGTCCCATTGAGCAGGTTTAACGGGCTCCGGGGGCCCCCAGATCGGGGCTAGAACCCAGTGTACGAAGAGAGAAAATGGAACTCGGATGGGCTTGGGAGAGGGGGTTATACTTTTGCTTTGCGTTTTATCGGGAAGGCCTGAAAGACAGGGGCCAGATCCCCGGGCTGCGGCTGCTGGAAACACAAGCCAAGGAAGCGTTGGTTCCCGGATTTAAGGGGGCGCCGGGACTCCGAGGCTGAGGACGGGGAAGAGCGGGGAGCCAGCCCCAGGAAGGAGCCCTCGCCCCTGAGCCCCACGGGGACAGCTGGCCGGGCCCTGCTTTCCGGGGGCTCCCCGTTGGGTAGACTGAAGCCTGTTGCAGCCCCTCGCCACTCCGCACTCCCTGTGCCCAGCTCTGCCCTCCTCCCTGCACTGCGGGCCCCGCTCGGCCTCGGCCCGGCAGCGGGAGCCGGGGTGGCCTCTGGCGGGCTTTGGGGAGTCCCGGAGAGAATCTCCGTCCATGTGTGGGCCCGGAAGCCAGCGTGGTGGCAGCAGCCATAACCCGCCCCGCATCCCCCGGGGTGAGAGGAGAAAATGGGGTCAGAGGTTAACGAGGGGCCCCACGGCCACCCAGGTGGGGAGTCTTAGCAGGATGCAAACCGCAGCTTCCTGACCCCTAATGAGGCCCGTCCCCATCGGTGGCCACACTTCCAGTCCCACAGGGAGCCGGCGGGCCTCGGAGCCCGCAGAGGGGCCTCGGAGCATGCAGCGGGGCCGGCGCCTGCTCGCCCTCCCGGGACTTCTGGAAGTCGGTGCCTGACGCCTTTCAAACTTGTTCTCGACTCAGAGGAACCCGGGGACTCCTCTCCCACGGGCTCTCCGGAGACCTGCTGGTCGAACCAGGCTGGGGACCTCCGAGCAGGACCCGCTGGCGCCTGGTTGCAGTGCTTTCCTTGGAGGCAGCACATGCAGAGAGAGATCCGGCACAGGCCCAGCGCCTCCGCTGCCGGGAGGGAACTCAGACCCTGCATCTCCGGCTGCGCAAACAGGGAAATCCCGTAGGCTCTGCCCCGGGCTTCTCACTGAGAAGTGGGGTGATGGTCCATGTGGCAGAGCAGGAAGTCCCCCGAGAGGTGCCGGGCTCAGTGACAGTGGCTTCCACGCCTGTTCTGTGCACGGGTGGGCCTGTTTGTCAGGGTGGGTGAGACAGTGACTGGCATTCAGCAGGTGCTTGGGCGTGACGACTCCCCTCGCTCCCCGATGGCAGAGCTCCCTATGAGACCTTTCGGGGAAACCAAGAGGTCACTGAAGATCGGGACGGGTATTTCCTTTTCAGACAAACAGCATTTCTAACAAGCTGTCAGAGAAGAGTTCAGGCGAGTTGTCTTTAATTATTGCTATAATAGAATCTTCCTCCTTACCCTCAACTCCCCTGAGCAAGTCCCAGCGATGTTGTGCCTTCTGACCCGGGCCCAGGGATGTCCGTGCGGGAACCCCGCCATGGCATGGGGGGCTCGGTGCACCCCTTCTCACAGCCCCGAGCTTTTCACCAGTACCTGGCCAAACTGGCCTATCCCGGTTGCAACACATATTTATCGAGTATCCACTACGGCCCTATACAAGGTGGAAAACAGGGAATTTTAAAGAAACAGAGGAAAGACACGATGGGACAATAAGAAAACCTGTCTTGCCCACCAGCCTAGCTCAGAGGCTAGGCGTCAACCTGTGAACCAGGAGGTCAGGGTACGATTCCCGGTCAGGGCACAGGCCCGGGCGGTGGGCTCCATCCCCAGTGTGGGGCGTGCAGGAGGCAGCGGGTCCGTGATTCTCTCTCATCATGGATGTTTCTCTCCCTCTCCCTCTCCTTTCCTCTCTGAAGTCAATTTAAAAAATTACACACATACACACACACACACACACACATATATATATATAAATTTCTTTATTGATTAAGGTATTACATATCTGTCCTCATTCTCCCACTCATGCCCCCACCACCCTGCTGTCTGTGTCCACTGGTTAGGCTTATATGCATGCACACAAGTCCTTTGGTTGATCTCTCCCCCTCACCCCTGCCTTCTCTGAGGTTTGACGCTCTGATCGATGTTTCTCTGTCTCTGGATCTATTTTTGTTCATCAGTTTATGTTGTTCATTATATTCCACATATGAGTGAGATCATGTGATATCCTTCTCTGCCTGGTGTGTGTGTGTGTGTGAGTGTGTGTGTGTTTAAACTGAGTTGAAATAAAAGGGATAAATACAAGGAAATCTGTATCGACCTGTTGAAGCGCGACCGTGAGGCAGACGCACATGAAGGGTTTGACTCCCGTCTGTGAGTCCTCAGGCCTCAGGGAGCCGCGCCGTCACCGGCCTCCGAGCATCCGGGCCGGGGAGAGCCACAGCCACAGAGGGGGCTTTGTGTGTCGCTACCCCGCGCGGCCTGGGCGCGGGGGAGGCCTGCTTGGTCGCCGCTGAACATGAGCCCGCTGCAGGTGTGCGGGTTTATCACGGGGAGGAAATGACTTTTTTTACACCTAATTTAATCTGAAGCGATTCACAGTTTAAAATGTTTAGTAACGGTGACCTTTTTAATGGCTAGCACATGGCAGGTGGGCCTGTTGTCTCCGGCAGTGAGTGTCTGCCCTCCGAGGGAGGGGGTGGGGGAGAGAGAGCGAGCTCAATGACCACTTTGCCGCGATCGTCTGCAGCTCAGGGTTCAAAGGGCGGCTGGTTCCGCCCGGAGCCGCCGCCGCCGATGGGAGTCTGGGCACAGGATGGGGTCCTCTCTCCGAGAGGCAGGCTGCCGCCTCCCCTTTCTCGGTCTTCCGTGGAGCTGAAGTGTGGGCAGGACACCTCCGAGGGGCCCTGGCCTGTTTGGCTCAGTGGATAGGGCGTCGGCCTGCAGACTGAAGGGTCCCAGGTTCGATTCTGATCGAGGCCACATTGCCCAGGTTGTGGGCTCGATTCCAAGTAGCAGGTGTGCAGGAGGCAGCCGATCCATGATTCTCTCTCCTCATTGATGTTCCTCTCTCCCTCCCGCTCCCTTCCTCTCTGAAGTCACTATACCGTACACAGAAGCACTCCCGGACCCTGCTCGCTGCCGGCCGCTCTGGGTGTTTCCGGAGGCCAGACGGCCTGTGAGGAGCCAGCGGTCCAGAGCGGGTGGCTGTTGTCTCGGTCGCGGCCATTGGCTGGAGCCGGGCTTCTCACACCGCTGTGTGCTGAGGCCTCTGTGGCCCCAGAGGGAAAGCCTGCGGTTCTGGGTGAGGGACGGGGCCTGGAGGGAGAGGGCGTGGCTGGCCCAGGGGCCCAGCGGCTCTCACCCTGCCAAGTCTGTGGGCGATGCCCTGCCCGCCACGTCCCACACACCCGCCCTGGGCTCTCAGGTGACTCACTGCCCTCCAGGCGGTGTGCTGGCTGCTGGACGGGCCCAGAGGCGTCTGCGGGGCCCATAGCTGGTCCCGAATCACCTTCCAGCGGTTTCTATCCGCTCCACGTGGAGACTACAGCGGCCATCCCCCTGGGTGTGTTCCTGCTGTCAGGGCCGTGCACAGGGCTCTGCCCCTGAGCACCATTCCACGTCCCCGGCTGGGGAAGCAGGCGCATAGCTCAGTGTCTGACTCCCCACGACCCTGCTCCCTTGGGGGGGGGGGGGGCAGGCCGAGCGAGGGGGCCAGTGTGGGGGAGCTTTCTCACAGCGCAGAGCAGTGTGCCCCATGGTCCCGGGCTCACCCTTCCCCTGCACCCCTTCCCTGGGGTGCTCCTGGGGGATGCACACCCCCCCACTCCCCCACCTCACCCCTGGCCACTTCCCATGCCGGTGGCGAGAAGCAGCCACAGGACCCAGGAAGGGAGGGGCCTTAAGGAGGCCACCACGTCTGCAGGGATGGCTGCTGCCGGCCCCGACCGACCCCGTCCGTGTCCCGGGCGATGCGGACTGATGGCCCCGCTTGGCGTGTGCTGTGAGGCCCTGTCGCTGCATTTTGAGCCTCAGCACCCCACCTCCCCCGCCGTGTGCACTGGTGTCGGACGCCTGGTCCCGTGCTCTCCAGCGTGCTCCGTGGCACCGTCTCCCAGGGTGCTGGGCCCCTGGCCGTGCTGGCCTCGGAGGCCTTCGCATCCCTTAACTGAGGGAAGGGCAGCGACAGGAGGAGGGGGGCAGGGCCCGTAGGAGGGGCCAGTCGCTCTCAGGAGACCCGTGTTCAGGCCTTTCCTGCCAGAGCCCAGGCCAGCCCCTGGCTTCACCGCTGGGCCCCCGGCTCGCTCCCTCTCAGAGGCCGCCCGCCTGGCTTCCCGGTCTTCCTCGTAGTCACTGTGACGTAAACACCGTTGAAGTCTGGGACCATGGCTGCACAACTCAGAAAGTCTAAAATTCAATGAATTCTACACGTAAAATGTCTAGGGAAAAAGTTAATTTCAAAAAAGGAGTCAAACTATATACAGTTATGACTTGCGCATGTTTTTTTTTTTTTTTCTTTGTTGTGCTTCAGTAAAAGAGTTTACAAAATGAGCCTTAGCAGGTGGCTCAGTGGTTAGAGGGTTGGCCCACAGACTGAAGGGTCAAGGGTTTGATTCCTGTCAAGGGCAAGTACTTCGGCCGCAGGCTCGATCCGCAGCCCCGGTAGGGGTGCATGCGGGAGGCAACCAAGCAAAATGCGTCTCTCTCACACATCGATGTTTCTCTCTCTCTCGGTCTCTACCCCTCTCTTCCACTCCCTCTAAAAATCAATCAAGGTGGAACAAAACAAAACAAAAGAGGGCAACAACATAGACAGAGTTCACAAAATGAAGGTGTTACCCTAACAACGAAAAGCATCGGAAAACTTAAATTCCTGCTTCCTTTCTAGATTTATAGAGCATCTGTTCTAGAGCCTACTGGTTATACCGTATTTTCCGGCGTAGAAGACGACTTTTGAAACGGAAAAAAAGTCAACCAAAAATCGGGAGCAAAAGACCAAAATCGCACAAAAATTACCTGCAGATCTTGACGCCAAAGTAAGTCTTTTCTTTGAAGTGGGGGGTAGTCTTATACAGCGAACATAAGGCCTAAACCTATGTTTTAACTGTAAAATTAGGGGGTCGTCTTATACGCCGGAAAATACGGGTCACTGGAATCTCTCAGCTACCATTTCATATAGCACATCCGTAGATTTAAAATAATGCGGTAACATATTGGGTCCTTCCCGGCGGTGCTGGTGTGAATCACAATACCCCTTTTAATAACGCATTCTGCCGAGTACGGTCCTGTGCGTGTGCGTGTGCGTGTGTGTGCGTGTGTGTGTGTGTGTGTGTGTGTGTGTGTGCTCCTCTTAAAGAAAACATTTAATTACTATTGGAGAGTGGGAACTGTTAGCTGTGAGTTACCAGATGTGAAACCAGACACAAGGGTGAGATTTTACAGTTCCAGCGCAGCTGCTCTGCGCAGGACACCGCTGATGGGTTGGAAAACATTGCATTTATATTAAAAATCGCAGGGCCTCATATGCAGCCCAGCTGAAGGTCTTCTCGGCAAACTTGTTAAACTCAGAACGCGTCCCCCTGCCCCCCACCCACCCCCGCCCCCGTCAAAGGCCACGGCAGCCTGCAGGCCGGCCACTGCCATGTGGTGTCCCCCCTGCCCACCCCGTCCCGTCGCCACCCAGACTTTCCCAGAGACACACGTGTTTTGGGGCCTTTTGTCCGGGCTTCACACGGGACACCCCGGGCTCCGTCCGTCCCTTTGTGCGGTGTGTGCACTTGGCAACGGCCAACTGCGGAGGCCGAGGAGGCATCGACTGTGCGTGCAGCGTGACCGTCGGAAGACTGAAGACAAAGCTGTTGTTCTGTCCCCCCACCCCCGATGCGCCCCCCAGCCCCTGGCCTCTGAGCTTCTACAGCATCGGAGGAAAGGAGAGCCACAGCCTGCTTGTTCTCCCTCCCCCTCCCCCGTGAGGGCTCAGTCTGCAGCTATTATTCCTGGCCCGGTGGTGGCCACGCTCGGCGGAGCGTGCACAGCCGGCCGGGCAGCTGAAATAACTGGGGGTGTCGGGCACGCTGACCCCCACGCCCCGCCTTCGCCGGAGCGGGCCGTGGCCTCGCCGCCCATGCTCCTGCCATTGTTTTAACAAGAGTCAGGAGAGTTTCCCAGCCAGAGAGGCGTCCTCTGTGCAGCCTGGGCTGGGAGACGTGGGGATGTTGGTGGAGACGTGGGGGCCTTGGCGTCGGGGGGCTGGGCTCTCCAGGAAGCAGCACAGGGCCGGGCCTGAGCTGTCTTCCTCTCTGCATATGGCAGCGGGGTGTCCTGCTCTCCAGGCCTCCGTTCCCCCGCCTGGCACCCCCTTTCAGGCCACATCCGGGTTCTTGGAGCCCCCTGATTTTCCTCCTGCACATTCACAAGCGGACACGCATGGGGCACCGAGAGTGAGGCTACAGTGCCCATTATCCAGCACCTACCTTGTTGCTTCACAATAGATCCTGGAGGTCTGCTCCCGTCAGGCCCACCAGCCTCCTCCTGCTTCTTAAGGCGATAAAGCGGTTCTATCAGAGGGATGCAGGCGGCTTCTGAATTACCGCAGGGGCCAGGAACACCCATCGCCGTCCTCGTTCAGATGTCCTCACTCATTTCTGTGAATGCGTCGGAGGGCTCAGGTCAGGTCCCAGACATGGGATTGCTGGCTCAAGGGGTTTGTGTGCTCTCTCCAAAAAAATACCCACATCGCCCTGGCCAGTTTGGCTCAGTGGATAGTGTCGGCCTGCGGACTGAAGGGTCAAGGCATACGCCCTGGTTTGGGTGCCTCGGGAATGCACTGGGCTCTTGGCCTTTCGTCCCTCTTCTTCCGTCCACAGCTGCCCCTCCCCCTTTCCAGTTCTCCCTCGGATTCCATCGCTCGCTCTCCTCTTCCTCATCACTCTTATGTGTTCCTTCCTTCGTCTCAATCCATGTCCCCTTCTCCATTTTTCTCTGTTTAGTTTTCCTTTTCCCCCCATTTCTTTGCCCTTCCTCCAGCTGCCCCCTCCCTGTCTTCCTTTTCCTTCTCCTTCCCCTTGTCCCCTCCACCTCAGCTCTTCCTGTCCACGTCTTCCCTTCGGCCCGAAGCCTGTGCTCACGGGAAGCGTCCAGGCTGAAGTGGTTACAAAAACAAAAAGCCAGTTAGTCATTAAGTAAGCATTTGCCATGACACAGCCCGTCCCCCGTCCCCCATGCAGTCTAGAAGCTCGGAGGCTTAATCACCACTGGGTATGACCAAACCACATTCCTTCCATGACACCGCGGCCAGGAAAAATGATTGATGGGCGAGGAAGTGGATATGAAGTAGAAGGCAGTCTCCGTTTTGCAAAGCAAACATTCTGAAGCCTTCCACTCGCTCAGGAGATGCCGTGCCCCACGCGGGCCTCGCCGGGGTCCCAGGTGGGAGCCCCCCTACGCCCGCTTCTGGAGTAGCCGCAGGCGGGAGGGTGGGTACCACGTGGAGGAGGGATGGAGACGGTGAGGCACGGAGTGTGTGGGCCTTTTAGCCACAGCGCAGGGCCCTGCGGTGGGACAGGGGGACCCCGTGCGGACCCCCATCTGCCCCGAGGCCTCGCAGCGTTAGCCTCCTGCACGCACACGGGGTTCCATGGCCTCTGGGGTCCCGTAGGCGTCCTGGGCTGCGCGTGATGCACCAACAGGGCCGGTTCCCGCCTGCAGGGAGCAATGGGCGCGTGGGAAGCTGGTCCTTCCTGTGTGCCCAGCACTGCCCACCGCTCGGCCGGGCACACCACCCGCCTGGCACTTAGGCAGCGCGTCTGGTTTGGAGGGCGGGGCGAGAGCAGGTGGGAGGCTTAAAGATACCTTAAAATACGTGTTTTAACGCCCCATAAAATCCAAAACAAAAGCAAAAGGCAGCAGCCGTTAACTTTCAACTGGATGGATCCGAGCAGGTGACTGCTTTCCAGCAAGAATGAGACACGAGACAGGGCCTTTGGCTGGTTGGGGAGGAGGCTGGGAACCCTCTGGGCCCAGCATGTCAAACTCAGGGCCACGGGCCACACACTGAGTTTGACACGCTTGCTCTCTGCATGGGGCAGGGTTGCCGTGCCTGCTCTGGGGCAGTGGTCAGCAAACCGAGGCTCGCGAGCCACCTGCGGCTCTGTGGCCCCGTGAGCGTGGCTCTTCCACAAAATACGACGGCCTGGGCGAGACTGTTTTGGAGAAGTGGCGTTAGAAGAAGTTTAAGTTTAAAAAAATGTGGCTCTCCAGAGACATTTCGATCGTTGTGCTGTTGATGTTTGGCTCGGTGGACGAATGAGTTTGCTGACCACTGGGCTAGATGGTTCACTCAGTTGAGGCCTTCCCTCGGTCACATCTGCCAAGTCCGTTTTGCCGTTAAGGTGACATGCAGGCCGCAGGGACTAGTCTTTGGGGTTCCGTGACTCTGCACATCATCACACAGGACGTGCATCACTCATTTTTAAAATTATTATTAAGAGATGACTACCCAGACACCAAAGCAGATGAGGCTGCTTTCAGGGCGAGGCCACAGCTGGAAGAGGGAGTCTTTCTGACAAGCGTCTGAACAGACGAGCGTGCGTTTTACGGCGCCTGCACAGAGGAGAGAAGAGGGAACGGCTTTGACTGTAATTAGAAAACCACGTCGCCTAGGAATGCACTTTCTGAGTTTAATCAAGTGAAGGAACTGATGTTCCTCCGTGTAAACGGTAAGGAACTACCATTTGTGGGGCCTCGTTATGTGCCAGGCGTTATTTTAGTTATTTTAGGGGGATTTGCTTCCTATCCACTAGCTTATTTAATACAGCAGCCTAGCCGAAACCGGTGTGGCTCAGTGGATAGAGCGTCGGCCTGCGGACTGAAAGGTCCCGGGTTCGATTCCGGTCAAGGGCATGTACCTTGGTTGCAGGCACATTCCCGGTGCGGGGTGTGCAGGAGGCAACTGATCGATGTCTCTCTCTCATCCATGTTTCTAGCTCTCTGTCCCTCTCCCTTCCTCTCTGTGAAAATCAATAAAATATATATATATTTTAAAAAAAACAACAACAACACACAGCAGCCTGTGGCCTATGGGGAATTATCTACGTAGGGACCAGGCAGAGCAAGCCCAGCAGTGCAGGCACAGCCTCACGGCCCCGCAGAGGGGACGGGCGGTCGCTGGGATGCTCTGGGCGCTGAGGTCCACCCCGAGCTGCGGTCCGGTCCGGCGGCCGGAGGAGTGCCTCCAGGCGCGCACTGGCTGGTGGTGGAGGTGTGACTGGCCCTGCAGGACCGTATTCTCTTCCTACAATGGCCATCGGGGGACTGGGTGGTGAGCAGCCGTTGAGAGGTACCTGTCGTCACTGTTTGGGGATCAGAGAGGCGGCATGGACTCCAAGGCCAGGAACCCGCCTCACGGGCAAATCGCCCCAACACTCCCCAGCACAGCCCCTACCCCCGATGGGCACGTCTCCGTGGTGAAATAACCAACCGGCACCATCAAAAACCAAGGTCCCCCCTTTCCCCCCAAGCAGGACCCCTGTGACAGCACCCAGCTCACACCCTGCGTTCGTCCCTCTGCGAGCAGGAGGCAGATTGCTTGCAGCGTGCTGCTTTTCTGTGGGATGGATGGGAGCCGCTTAGCACAGAGGCCTTCCACCTTCCACCTTCCACCTTCCACCTTCCACCTTTCACCTTTCACCTGGAGCTGCATAGCACCACGCCTGCGCTGGAGCCTCTGGACCAGCCTGGGCTCACGGTCCTCGGGGCACGGTTATGCGCGGTGGTGGCAGCATGGAGCCCACGCTGGTTCTGTGCCTGACGCTCAGGAGCTAAACCAGACCACCCCCCCCCCCCGCCTCCCTGCATGGCTGTGGGCCTGACCGGCTCCGTGGGATGCGTAGGGGAGGGGGCGAGCGCTGGCAGATTCCAGCAGAACAGGCTGATGGGGCGGCAGGGGGACAGCAGGTGGGAAGTGCAGTCCCCGTTGGCCCAGGGAGCTCCTGGCCGCCAGCCTCCGTCCTCTCTCTTCGGCTGACGGGTCCAGGCCACACGTGTTCCCCACGATCCAGCTCGTCTGCATTCAGGCTGCCGAGGGCGGGGGGGGGGGGGGGGGGGAGCCCGGCCCCTCTGGGGGGGTGGTGGAGAGGCAGGCGTAGCTCCTCTGCATTCAGGCTGCCGAGGGCGGGGGGGGGGGGGGGCGGGGGAGGAGCCCGGCCCCTCTGGGGGGGTGGTGGAGAGGCAGGCATTCACTCTTCACGAGCACCACGGGGAGCCAGGGGCACCCCGGCCGGCCGCTCCCCGGCCTCTCACACTCACAATGCTCCGCTCTCCGAACGGTGCTAATGGGGCCGAGCCGCACAAAAGCCCTCGTGCGTGCAGCATCCTTTCTGCGCCTCCATAATTGGCTCAATCGGTTCCTAAGCACCCGCGGCTCAGTCAGGCCGCTCTGACTCGGTGCGACGGGGCTGTCACTGTGAGGACTGGGACGCGTCTCAGAGGCTCCTTTTCTCTCCTGGCCCCAGCCCCCTTTCTCCCAGCCTCCCCAGCGGGGCCCCCCCAGCCCCCACTGGCAGCACGTAGACTAGAGGAGCCGGGAGCACGGGGTGTTGGGTAAGGTGACCAGACGTCCCGCTTTTGGCGGGACAGTCCTGATTTTTAACACTTTGTCCCGCAGCCCACGGCGTTTTAAATTCGGGACCGGTTTTGAAACACCGAGGGACGCGGGACAAATTGTTAGAAATCGGGACTGGTCACCTTAGGGTACAGCGGACCGTGGCCGTCCCGGGAGGGTGCTCTGCCTCGTTTAAGAAAACGCCTTCCCTTGCCACCGAAGCTGACTTGTTGTCTAGGAGGAAAGAGGAGAGAAGGCGGCCAGGGCTTCGCAGGGAAGCAGCTATTCCGTGTGGAAAGGGAGACGGATCTGATGGCCGTTGCGTGGGGCTGCGTGTGAACAGGAGTCCAGGGCGCGGGGATGCGAGCTGGGTCTGGGAGAAGGTGAGGCCGGACGGAAGTGGCAGCGCAGGCCTGAGCGTGAGGCCTGTGGAGCCGGAGGTGGGGAAAAGCCTGGTTACAGCTGGTTCCGCTCACCCTGGCTCTGGGGACGCACCCAGACCAACACTCACCCTCTCCGAACCTTGGTTTTCTCGTCTAGATCATAATGCCCCTCTTTTCAATGACTACTAGAAAGTCATGAAGCTAAGTAAATGTGCATGACCTGATAAAAAGGTATGAACTGTACAAATGACGGTTCTCATTGGCTCTTTTAAAATATATATATCTCAATATATTGACTTCAGGTAGGAAGAAGGGAGAGGGAGAGAGAGACAGAAACATCCGTGAGGAGAGAGAACCATGGATCGGCTGCCTCCTGCACACCCCTCACTGGGAACCGAGTCCGAAACAGGGCCTGTGCCCTGACCGGGACTCAAACCGTTACCCCCTGGCTCATAGGTCCACGCTCAATCCTGAGGCACGCCGGCGGGCTCGCTGGTTCTTCGTGGCTGCCCGGGAGACGCAGGAGAAGGCAGCTGTGTCTGTGCAGGCTGGGTGAGGAGTTCCTTGTGCCAGGCCGGAGAGAGCTGGAAGGACACTCTGTCAGTGCCTGCAAGGAGGCCCTGGGATGGTGCTGTTTTCAGTCCATACCAACCCCCACCCCCCCCACCCCCACCCTGCCCCGGCTCAGCATGCACCTCCTCCCAGGGCGAATGTGCGAAGTTGGGAAGTTGGGTACTGGCCCCAGTGGAAAGTCCCACTGTAGGTACAAACATGAGCTTGGGGGGAGCGGGTGCCTTCAAAACCCCAGATTCCTGCCAAGAGAGGTTCTTCCTCCCTTTAAAGCTAAGGGGGTGTCCAGGGGTGGGGCTATGGCTACAGAGACCTTGGAGCTCTGAACAGGGCCCCAGCGGGGGGTTTTGTCCCGGCATCAGGAAAGGTGCAAGCTAGAGGGGCGCCCATCCCAGGTGCTGAGCCTGGGGAGAGACGCTGGGCCCCCCGTCGGAGGAGGCCGTTGGATGGGTCAGAGTTCACTCGCCAAGGCTCGGTGTGAGCACAGCAAAGGTCAAGGTCCACGCCACTAAGTCTGGCACCTCTGTTCCTACTGGCTTCCTGCGAGGATTGGGAAGAAAGGCCGTGAGCAGAATGCTGCTTCCGGAGATGGGCCTTGACATTCAAGGCGGTCCTACAGAGCCGCTTACACTATAGGGCTGTGATTGGAACCATAGTACACATGAGGCGGAGGACCTTAAGGTAAGCACGCATGAACAAGACTAGAACGTTCCTATAACACTGCTATTCATAATAAAGCATGTTATAGCATTTTACGGGTTATAAGATCTCATCACGGATTATTCAGTTCCGGGCACACCCCCTCCCTGCAGGGTGAGGCTCAGAGACGCCATGGAAGAGCCATATCACACAGCAAATATGAGGCAGGAAGCCACGGGCAGGCCCTGACCGCACATGGAAAGCTCTTCCTACCGTATCGTGCGGGACCGTTTCTCGGAAGCACACAGCCTAGAACATACGTGTGCTTTATGGAAACATGCTCGGGTATTTTAATGCCAGCATCATTTATGTGGTGCCAGGGAGTTCTTAAAAAAGAAATGATCAATAAAGGCCCAAATTCAGGAACGCTTTCTGGGGGCCCGTGTTACGAGAAAACCTATGACCTGTTAGGAAATTGGTTATGATATGGAATGTGGATATTAAAAATGCCATAAATGTCCACGAAACCCGTAAATATGTAACTGGAGTTTTTACGAAGTTCGTAAAAAATTAATATTGGGCACAGCATCATTTGTAAATCCTTGCGGTTCATGCGTCAATTACCCGGTTCCTTAGTAACCAAGCGGTCCAGTTACCAAGGAGTCGAGCCATAGATTAAGGGGTCCCCAGCCGGGCAGTAAAGAGGTCCCCGGGCACAGATTGGCAGAATTATGGTTTATTGTGTTAATCGTCTCTCCACGTCTGTGGCTGCCGTCCACGCAGGGACTGGCGATCGTGTGCTGTTCATCTCAGGGTCCAGCCGTGGTTCTTGCTATTTTGTTATAGTACCTGTGGGGGGTTTTTTGTTGTTGTTGTTGTTTTGTTTTTTGTTTGTTTGTTTGTTTTGAAGGGGAAATTGAAGCACAGAGCCCCCTCTGGCTGGAACTCCCTGGAGGAAATGGAGGCTGGGTTTGGGGATCCGGGGGAGTCCAGGCTCGGGGTGTGAATTTGCAGGAGGCCTGGTGGTTTGGGGCTCTGTGCCTCCACTGCCCTGGGCACGTTTGAAGGCCTGAATTCACCAGGTGTGTTCTTTTTTTTTTTTCTGGACGGAGTCCCTCACATAACTGACCGTCAGTTCTCTGCCGTGATTTGAGCTTCCTCCAGCAGGCATTGCTGGGCTCTCCTGTGAGACAGGCCCTGTGCTAGGTGTGGCAAAGCAGTTTGGAATAAGATATGCCAGGCCGTGCCCTCGAGGAGGGCATCATACGAGGAGGAGAGAGACATTAGTTAAACAACCACGTCGCAGTGATTACTGTGATGCGGTGATTCCAGTGCTGTGCTGCGGTGCTGCGGTCAGAGTCCAGGATGCTCTGAGCGTGCCCGACGCCGAGGTCAGATCTGATGCGTGACCGGAGGAGGTGTTTATGGCGACCTAGGAGTGTCTTGTTTTAGAAATCATTGTTTAGTCCTGCAGAGGTGGCCTCTGCTGTCCCAGAGGCTGCAGTCTAACCGGGGCAAAGACAGGTGGGCATGCCGTCACAGCAAAGTGAGGGGAGTGTCCGGAGGGGGAGGCGCAGACACAGGGAACACGGGAGCCCAGAAGGAAAATGAGAGCAGAAGGGTCTCCCCTCAAGGAGGGCAGGGGCGGCTCCCTGAGGGGATTGGGGAGTGAGATCTGGAAAGTGGGGCTCTGGGGGATCCAGGTGGGATACAAAGGGTCATTCCAGTCAGGGAAGGAGACTCGTTTAAGAAAGCAGAACAGCTCGGCCTGGGTGGCCCAGTGGTTGGGCTTCCACCTATGAACCAGTGCAGGACACTGAATGGTGCAGGCAGGGGTGCTCGGTGAATCCTTATGGTATCGCCAAGGAAACCTGGGTGGATAATCCCCATAGGACAGCAAGAGAAAACCCAGAATCAAACCTGCTTCTGGCTCAGTTCCCATGCAGAGATTTCTCCTTCCATACTGATTGGGTACCAACTCTACTCCGGCCCTCCTTAGCCACTTGGTCAGTATTAGACATGCGATGTCTAATGTGCTAACGCCTGGACCCTGCACATGCCTTAAAAAATAATAATTAGCCGAGGCCGGTTTGGCTCAATGGATAGAGCATCGGCTTGGGGACTGGAGGGTCCCCGGTTCGATTCCAGTCAAGGGCAAGTACATTGGTTGCGGGCACATCCCCGATAGGGGGTGAGCAGGAGGTAGCTAGCTGGTCGATGTTTCTCTCTCATTGATGTTTCCAGCTCTCTGTCCCTCTACTTTCCTCTCTGTAAAAAAATCAATAAAAAATATATTAAAAAATATATAAAAATACAAAAATTAAAAAAAAAAAAAAAAAAGGATGCCTGTGACTTTTTGAGAGCCGGGCCGGCAAAAGCACGGCTTCCGCCTTCCGGGCGTCATGAAGAAGCCCTTTCACCAGGTGCGGCCCATGTCGGCTCACACGTGTTACCCACGTCGGCTCACACGTGTCGCCCGCTCCGCCGGCCGTGCAGAGCGTGGTGTTCCCCGCGCTTCTCCGTGCGATCCGGCCCCGTGGATTATATTACCCGTATAAAACGCCGAGGAGCCCTTATGAATTAAAAGATAATTAGCAGTCCCACACGCACGACACGCCGGCTCCCCCCCCCACCCATGTCAGAAACGTCATGAAAGCCCATCCATCATGGGCTGCTGGCGCGGACCCCTCCCAGCGTTCGTTTTCCTAAACCATCTCTTTAACACCTTGTAAATGTACAAACAAGCGCGGGCCCCGGGGAGACCCGGATAATGTTTTTCGTACATATTTTAATTTCATCTCAAAGCGCTCGCTGCATGGAAATGAGGGCCGCCGCACAAAACCCCATTGAGTTCCCCGGGATAAGACCCATCTGTCTAAACTCGTCGAGGGCCCCCTTTGAAGCCGTAAAAGCGGGCCCGGCAACACTGAGGCCATTATGGGCATCCCGCGCCGTGCGGAGCCGCCGTGAAACGGTAAGAAGGAGATCCCGTTATATTTACTGTGTTGGAGTGAGGAACAAAGGGCGCCCTGTGTGCCCGCGGGGAAAGCACACCGGGAGCCGTGAAAAGCCAGATCTGTGCCTCCCCGGGTGATTAATGCACCTTTCTGCCAGCCTCGGGCCGCGGGCCGCGCGCTCATTTAATACAAAGTAAACGCGGGCCGCTCGCTCGCTGCATCCGATCCTCCCGGGCTCTCTCTCTCTCCCGGACAGATAAGGCCCCGGCCGTGAATGGCTTTTCATTCCAGACAAAGGATGTGTTCACGGCGGCCGGGTCGGCATGGAGGTCCTTCGCATTGTGATAACAGGAAAGGGAAATGACATATTCATGGCAGGCTGAGCGCGGTGGTCTGGCCGGGCCCTGGGGGGGGGGGACGTTCACGGGAGTCAGGACCGTTCGGAAGCAGGACAGGCGGCCCAAGGAGACCCGGGATGCTGCTTCTTTGAAAAGTCCTGTCCCCGGAGACACGTGCTGCTCTGACATCGAGAACCAGGTGGACGGAAGGGGGTGACGGGACAGCGGGAAGGGGACTGGGCTGGCGGGGCCAGGCCAGCAGAGCTCCCCACCCCACCCCCGCGGCATTGTCATCCCGGGGCTGTGAGAAACAGGGCGCAGTCCGTGCCCGAGGACTGCCTGGAACCGCCACGGTGCAGAATTCCGGGGCGCAGTGGGGCCTCGGGCCCATGGAAGGTGGCACGTGGGATGCGGGTAGGCACAGTGTGGGATTGAAGGCACAGACGCCCCTTGCCTTGAACCTTCCTCAGGGCACGTGTGTGTTGTGTGCGTTTCCCCTCGCAGCCTGTCAGCTCCCCTCCTGTGAAGGGACTTCGTCCTCCTTCAGCATCACCGGGAGGGGAGGGGGTTCGTATGGAAAGCGCCTTCCCTGACAGGTGGTTTTGGACCGGCCCACAGCGACCGCCCTTCTCATCGGTCTCAGCGGTGGGGACTGCGTGAAGACACCGCAGGTCTGGCTCCCTGTGGAAGACACCCCCAGATTCAGACAGCTTGGGGAACTTGCAGAAGTTTAAGGAGTAAAGTTTAAAAAGTGTCTTTCTCTCTCATGTGAAGACATATGTGTGCAGCCTGGCGGCGTGGCTCAGGGGTAGAGCGTCGACCTAGGAACCAGGAGGTCACGGTTCATCTCCTGGTCGGTGCATAAGCTCGGTTGCAGGCTTGATCCCCCAGCGTGGGGCGTGCAGGATGCAGACAATCCATGATTATTTTCTTATCATTGAGGTTTCTATCTCTCCCTCTCTTTCCCCAAACCGGTTTGGCTCGGATAGAGTGTTGGCCTGTGGACTGAAAGGTCCCGGGTTCAATTCCGGTCAAGGGCATGTATCTTGGTTGCAGGTACATCTCCAGTAGGGGTTGTGCAAGAGGCAGATGATCAATGATTCTCTCTCATTGATGTTTCTAACTCTCTATCCTTCTCTTTTCCTCTCTGTAAAAAAATCAATAATATTAATCAATAAAAGTAAAGAAATGTGTGCAGCCTAGCAGGGCTGGTGGAGTGCCTTCACATATCTTTGGAGGTGAAGGCTGCTTTTCAGGGACCTTTCTGGAAGTTTCTACCACACTTCTCCTTGGCCAGAACTTGATCCCATGCCCACAGGTAGCTGCAGGTAGGACTGGGGAGGCTGTGCTTGGGGTAAGCGAGGAACCCAGCTTCTGTCAGCAAGGGTGAAGGGAAGAGCGAGGAAAAGAACGAGGGCTCCTTAGGCAACCAGCTTCCTCTACCCGAGGCCTCTTCCAGCTCCGCAGCTGGCGGAGGAATGATGAGGAAGTGGGGTTTGAAGGCACCAGAGTCTGCGCTGTGTTAGGCTGATGAACACAGAATTGAGCTAACACTTGCGTTATTTCAAACAGCTCACACCAAAGGAAGATCTTTGTATGTAGGGAGGAACAGAAAACCTGAAACCTTTTAAGAGAGTTAGAGATGATATGCTTACAATATGCATGCCTTTAAGTGTGTGCATTTACTTCCATAAAAAGGCTTTTCAAAAACTCAGAACAAATAAAAAGCCCCTTTTGAAAGAAGAACTCTAAATATGAGCAAAAGGCATTATTAGATCTTGACAGATCTTAGGGAGGTGACTAAGCTAGGATGAATGGTAGAAAGCAACACTGTCAATAAAGTAACAATTTATGTTTTGCCCACAACTCCTACTTATTTCCACTTCGTGAGGCATAAATATTTTTCCTCTCTTTTTGGACCACATTTGTAGTACAGTCATAACTTAGGCCACTTATTTTTTTTAATATATTTTATTGATTTTTTTACAGAGAGGAAGGGAGAGGGATAAAAAGTTAGAAACATCGATGAGAGAGGAGCATCGACCAGCTGCCTCCTGCACACCCCCAACCGGGGATGTGCCCACAACCAAGGCACATGCCTTTGACAAGAATTGAATCCGGGACCCGTCAGTCCATAGACCGATGCTCTATCCACCGAGCCAAACCGGTTTCGGCAGGTCATTTATTTTGTGGCCAGAAAGCAACTAATTCAGATATTGATATTATTGCCATTCGCAGAAGAATATGAATAGCCAGCAATTTTTGTAATGTATATTTTAATAATGCATGTGGCAATTCCCAGGTTTTAGTTTTAGCCTAGGACCGTGGTCAGCAAACTGAGGCTCGCGAGCCACATGCGGCTCTCTGGCCCCTTGAGTGTGGCTCTTCCACAAAACACCACGGCCTGGGCGAGTCTATGTTGAAGAAGTGGCGTTAGGAGGAGTTTAAGTTTAAAAAATGTGGCTCTCCAGAGACATGTCCATCGTCGTCCTGTTGATAGTTGGCTCTGTGGACCGATGAGTTTGCCGACCGCTGTGCTAGGCTATCATTCCAAAAGATGTTGACTTGTGAGGACTGTCCTCTCATTCAAAGAGGACTTCCTGTTTGGGAGGAGAGAGAGAAGCTCCGGGAAGGGCGATGAGCTGGAAGGGCGGAATCCCATGAATACTGTGAGCTCATGACACCTTTCTTTTGTTTTTCGGACCACTTCTGGGAGAGAAGCCGCCCCGGAGCGCGGCCTGGTGATGGCTTGTGCTTAGAAGCAGGGCCAGGGGGTGGAGGGGCAGGGGGAGGCCTTCTGATTGGCTGTGGGTGACGTCATGGCCCCGGGCTGGACGCCCTAATACCTAGTTAACACACAGCATCTCACAGCTCTCCCGATTGCCCTGTGTCCATGGCATCTCATACCTGCAGTAAGCGCGCCCAGCGACAATCGTCGGGGTAATGGCAGTCTTTGCCAGCCCCTGGGGACCAGGCCGGACTCTGTGTACGTGAGGACGGCATCGCACTGCCCGGCAGGCATACAGACTCCCCTGTGGAGGCGTCTCCGGTGAGGTCGGCATGTGGGTGGACAGGTGTGGTTGGGTCTGAGCTCCCCTGAGGCCCTGTCCCGGGAGGGGAGCAGCGGGAACTCGGTCCATGCCCAGGCTGCTCCGCCGCAGGCCCTGAGCCTCAGGGACGGAGAGAAAGGGGTGGCATTGAAATCGTGACATTTAGGCGGGTGCCCACTCCTCACCTTTGTGAGCGGAAGCCAGGTGCTGTGACCTCGATAAGAGCAGTAGACGCTTTCCTTCCCCCGGCCAATTCCCACGCTGGGCTCTGAGCCGCGTCCACATTCCCCTGCTCTCTCAGCCTTCCCACCGCGTCCGGAGAAAGTCTGACGCGGCCTCGCTGTTTGCTTTTCTGGAGAATTCTAATGCTCGTCCCCATTCACTCCCGGGACTCTCTCCCAGACCACCCCCAAACCCTGGAGGCCTCCTCCCTCTCCCACAGCCGCCCCTCACCCCTCAGGCTCCCGGGTTTGACCTTGCGATGATGTGTTTGACCTTGGGATGCGTTGAGTTGCTCAGGGAGAAGCCTGTAGCATCTAAAGCCCATTTCGCTCCTTCCTTTTTCTTAAAAAAAAATAGTGAAACATCATTTGTTTTTTCTTCATTAGCGGGAGGAAGTGGTGTTTTATCAAAGGTAAACAGCCTCGGGGGCCGATGGCAGGGGTTCTGTTGGCCCCTGAAAGCCCGTGACGGTTGATTAGGTATGAAACTTGGCACAGCAGCCCATCACGCCTCCCTCCGCCATGTCGGGCCTCAGCTTTGGGAAAGTCAGCTACTGACACGTTTCTCGGGGAGCCTGCGGGCAATGGATTTATTTGATGAAAGCAAATAACGGCCACCTCTTTATCCAGTCCGGTACCAGGTCACTCGGACTCAACGCCTTCCGCCTGCCGTCTTACATCTGGGAGTCAATAAGAATGCGTTCGGTCTCTGGGAGACGGGGAAGTCAGGTGGTAGGCAAAGAATAGGAACACATTTTGTATTAGACATGGATTTGCACCCCTGAAGTCCCTGAGCGAATGAACTCTGCTTTAGTTTATTGTGGGGACCAACCTGGAGAGAGGCCTTCACCTACATCCATGGCCTTCCGACTGGGAGGATGTCAGAGTGGAGGTCACCGAACCAGCGTCTGCAGTCAGAGGTCACAGTACCCATCTCCACATTGTAAACCCCACAGGGGCGCCAATGTGCTCGTTTCTGGCCACCCTCCCACCCCCATAAACCAGGTGAAACCGGCCTGAGCTTTTCTTCACACGTGGAACCAGGAGTAGCAACTGCACTGTCCTGGCTCAATTCTGCCACCTGGTGACGGGGGCGAGGAACTGCCACTCACCTGGCCTCCCGTGTATCCCACCCCCGCCCTCCCAGCCAGGCCTGTCATGCTCGCACTCCCAGGCGATGCTCCCTCTGCCCTCCAGCTCCATCCCTCCCAGCGTCCCAGCAGCCATTGTCTGCATCACGTGCACATGGGCATTGCCCTCTGACCTCACCTCTTCCATCCCTGCTGCTTTCTAGGACTTACCCGGGGTCAAACACCCTCTTCCATTTGTCTATGGGAGTACGATTGGTGCAACCACTTTAGAAGACAAGCTGGGATTGTTGAGCAATTCTAATCTAGGATGCTGCCGTCTCTATCCTACAGAGACTTTTGTACTTGACCGAGACATATACTAGCATAGTCACTAGATTATCCTATCTATCTAATAAAGACAGAATATGCAAATTGACCGTAACTCAGTGACAAAAGATGGAGGTGCCCACAGCCAATAAGGAGGGAATATGCAAATTGGCACGACAAGGCGGAAGGCGGCTCCAGCTGAAGAAAAGGCGGTGCCAGTGCCAGCAGCCAGGGGAAGGAGGGCCTCTTCTCTTCCCAATATTCCTTTCCTTTTCTTTGGGCAGATATGTCACTGGAGCTGTGGTAGATAATCTATTTCCAGTGAAATAATTTGGCTAACGGTAAGGTCTCTCATGTCTAACGTGTAAACTCACCAGCTGTTTCTAACGCTGCCTCCTGGGGTGAATGCTTTCTAAAGTCACCCCTAAATTAACTCAGGCAAGAACCTGTGAAATATGACCGTTTTAAAATTGAGATTACCTGTAAAGAAGAGAGCAGTTTGGAAATAGATAATCTGGTTTAAAACACAAAATTAGCCCAGCTCGTTGTGTGGCTCAGTGGTTGAGCATCGACCTATGAACCAGAAGGTCGTGGTTGTGGGTTGGGAGTTGTGGGCTTGATCCCCAATAGGGAACTTGCAGGGGGCAGCCAATCAATGATTCTCTCTCATCATTGATATTTCTCTCTTCTTCTTCTTACTCTCTAATATACATTTTAAACACAACATGGAAAGAAAACAATGCAGTTGTGTGCTTTTATAGAAGTATTACAACGCAGTCCTATTAAAAAGCCGCTCCTCTGCAATGCCACCTTTCTATCTGAGCTTTAGCGTTCCCTTCTCCGAGAGACAGGCTGCCTCTTTTATCCTCTGCAGTAGTTGGTGGATTATGACAGCCTGGCTGCTGATGTGGGCTTTTCTTGAGATCCAGCCTCTTCTCTTAAGACACACACACACACACACAGCCAATTAAGGGAAGCTTCCCAGAGTGCCAATCAATAAGAGCAGATAAAACCTCCCTGAAAATGTCAGGAGCTGGAGAAAATTGCATTTACCTAGACGCTCCCGCAGAAAACCGCACATGTTCCAAAAGAAAAATGTCGGAATGCCCCTGGCGAGAAAGACGGCGGGCTGCAGACCCACAGGGGCCACGCCATTGGCGAAGGAGGGACCCCGTGCTGTCAGGACACCCCATGCTGGACAGATGAGATGGACAACTTCTTACCGATCATATCCACCCACAACCTGGGTGAGGAGGACACCCTGTGCCACCCAGGCCACGCGGGGAGCACGGGGGAGCAGGATGAAGCAGCAGCACCTGTGGACGGTGGACTTGGGAGTGACAGGACATTGGGGTGCCTGTGGGTTCCCACAGAAAGGTGCGGCGGGCTTCTTAGAGTGATTTCTTGGGCTAGCAGGGAGGGAAGCCCTTTGGGTCTAGGGCCAGGGGATGCACAGCTGGTACCTGATGGGATGGACAGCCAGGGGGGCGGAGCCTTGCTCATTGCGGGGACAGGGCCTTGCTCCTGGAGTGGGAAGCAGGTCTGGAGAGAGCAGGAAGCCCACGGTGAGACCCTGAGAGACTGGAAGATATCAAGGCAGGAACGGGAGCCTTAGGTCACACCATGCCATGGGGCTTGGGGGCCAAAGCTTGGGACACTGGGAGAGATTGATCTCAGCCCAAGGGTCCCGACAGTCCAACCTCCTAGCTCTTTCCCACCCCTCCTCAACGCATGTGCCGAGCCTATTGTTGGGACCTGAATCGTGTCCCCCAAGATCTGTGTGTGGAAGCCCGCACCCCCAGGGGGGCTGTGGTTGGAGACAGAGCCTGTAGCCAGGGAATCAAGGTTACCTGAGGTCATACAGGTGGGCCCTCCTCTGACAGGCCTGGCCCTCTCACAAAGAGAGACCCTGGAGGTCTCTCTCTCTCTGCACGCTCCCCGAGGGAAGGCCACGTGAGGACACAGCTAGAAGGTGACCTCCTACAGACCAGGAAGCGAGGTCTCACCAGAAACCAGCCCTGATGGCACCGTGACAGTGGCATTCCCCGCTCCGGAGCTGTGCGGACATGCCTGGCATTTTGTTACAGCAGCGCGAGCACACCGATACCCACGTAAAACAAACATCCATTCAACCACTGATGACTCCTTGTCCTCCGAGGGGCCCTGTGTCTCCATCCGGCCCCAGCACATGCTCTTGAGGATTATTCTGCAAACTTCACTCCTCTCCCCACCATTCAAGACCAAAGAGCATATGAAAGGTAAATGTGGCAGTGCTTTTTTTTTTTTTAAAAAAAAAAAAAAAAAAAGGGAAAATGACAGCAAGGAAAACACCCCCTTCAGACCCCGCTCTCCCCAGTGCTTTTCACTTGAGAGCCGTGGCCGATTCAGGCTCCTTCACGCAACCACAGCTTCTCCAGCTGGAAAGTAAGCCCGTGGCACTGCCAGACGCCCCCTGAGTCCCCGTCCAGTGAGGGGGCAGGGCTCTGAGAGAAGATGGTCCTGCTCTGTGGGTCTCCACAGCCCCGTGGGCTCACGGTCTGGTTTATAATTTTGAATCACGTGGCCCCAGCAGTGAGCACACACTTGTAACTTCCTGGAGGCAGCCTTCTCCACGGAGCACCCCGCTGGCCGAGACCTCCGCGTGTGCATTGGCAGCGATATCGTCTCTCTGGAATCCCGATATGAACAACCCTCCCACACCGATATTAGCCACCGTATGGAGCAGACCATGCTTTGGAAATGCCGGGGGGGAGAGAAGGAACATAAAGTCCAGGGTCAACAGCATGACAGGCTTCCGTGTAAAATTAAAAGTTAATTACCAGCTGCATGGCGGGGCCGGGACCGTTTTAATTGGGGAGTCATTAGCCCTGCTGCTGGGAATCTACGCTGTAACAGTCGCACCGGAGAGTCAGCTGACTTGGATCCGGAGCAGAAACCCTAGATGCCGGGCCCCCGCTGACCCTTCTCCTTGGCTGCTCGCTGCTCAGATTGAAATCATGATCACTGGCTTGTTGGTTAAAGTCGTCGTAAAATTTAATGTGTTTTCTCAGATGCCCTTTGGCCAAATGCATTCGGGGGGAGTCTGTTAGAACGAGGTTTTCGTGGTCACGTTACAGGGCCTGGCGCTGGGCAGAATTTCTTCGGGGCGGCCATCTGGGGGGGCACGGGAGAACCCAGCAGTCCGGGTGGCACGTGAGGCAGCAGGAAGGTGCTCCCCAAACACCTGGAAATGAGGAAGTGGGGTTTCTCTCTAGGAAGCCGGGTTAAAGGTAATGATAACAGTAAACACGTGAATATGATGAGAAGGGAAGAAAGCGCCTTAAAGACTCAGGATGGCTCCCGGGCAAGATTTAACTTTAATCCCGAGAATGGGGGTGACCAGAGGGAAGAGGAGGGGAGGGAGGGAGGGAGGGAAGAGAGATTGGAGGGGCATAAGTAGCGATGGAAGGAGACTTGAGTTGGAGTGGTGAACACACACTCTGATTTGCAGAAGATGTGTTACAGAATTGTACACTTGGAACCTAGATAATTTATTAACCAATATCTCCCCCAATACATGTAATTAAAAAAAACAAACAAAAAAAAAACAAAAAACAACTATCAGCCGAAACCGGTTTGGCTCAGTGGATAGAGCATCGGTCTGCGGACTGAGGGGTCTCAGGTTTGATTCCGGTCAAGGGCGTGTACATTGGTTGCGGGCACATCTCCAGTAGGGGGTGTGCAAGAGGCAGCTGGTCGATGTTTCTCATCGATGTTTCTAGCTCTCTATCTCTCTCCCTTCCTCTCTGTAAAAAAATCAATAAAATATATATTTTTTTAAAAAACTATCTGTATGACACACTATGGAATATCTATTGCAGCTCAGGAGGGAGTCAAGTTCGACTTAAACCCCATTTAAAGCACCAAGTCCCTCGGACTCCCTCCTCCTGAGGGACAGGTACCAAACGTCATTCACAGTGAGAACATGTGTTGCTTTTATTCAGAAATTTTCCTAGGAGGCCTCTAGCACACGGCGTTCTAGCACAATCTCCCACCTAATCTAATGTCTGCACCCGCACGGCCCAGATCACACCCCACGGGAGGGCCAGGCCGCAGTCCACAGACTCAGAGCTGAGTTTCCCGCCGCATCTGGTACGGCAATCCCAGGAGTCAGGAGCTCAGAGGGATGTCATCCCGGATGCCACAGCGCCCGCTGTCAGAACCAAGGATGGAACGAGTGAGCGCACAAAAGTGTATCTTCTAGACATGAATTTTAACGACGGGTAGGTGAAATCATCATGGATTCTGATGGCGTGGCTCAGTGGTTGAGCGTTGACCTATGAACCAGGAGGTCACAGTTCCATTCCCAGTCAGGGCACAGGCCTGGGCTGCAGGCTCGATTCCCCAGTGTGGGGTGTGCAGGAGGCAGTGGATCCATGGTTCTCTCTCGTCAAGGGGCAAGGCGCGGGCAAGGAGGCACAGGCCGATCGCCACCCCGTCTGTCCGCATGCAGCCCGTGGCCCGCTGCCTGGTGAACAGAATGACTTTTCTCCATGGGCGGGGGGCGCCGGGAGGGAGGACACATGGAAAATGCATCCCGCTGGCTTCCCCCTGAGGCACGCCGCCTCCCGCCGCCGGCGAGAGGGTCTCAGATATAAGTGCAAACCCGCCATCTCCTTTCACCGGAGCCCGTGGCCGGCCGGGTACCCAGATATAAATCACCCGCTTCCCGCCGCCCAGGGTGTTGAGAGGCGAACAGATTGCTGCCCCCCGTCCCCTGTTCGCTGGGTCAGCGCATCGGAAGAAGCAGATAATTCACTCCACTCCACGCGGCCCAAGCACCTCGTAAATTTCCCCATCGGCCGGCCCTGCCCTCCGCGTGGCGGTCTGTCCTCTGCGTGTTCATTACGTGACTGGGAAGGGCCTCCCGCCCCGAGTCCCTGTTTTGGATGAAATATGGTCCCGGCTCCAAGCAGGCCCCTTGCCCCCCACCCCCCGACCCCTAGGCAGGGGCCTTGGCAGCCACACTTCAAAGGCTTCCCTGCAGCCCGAGAGCAGCTCCGAGGAGCAGTCCACACGGGGAAGGGCTACGTGGGAAATGTTATTTTGACTTTGAAAACCAACCGGGAAAGCAAACACAGGGAGCGGGGCCCTCGGAGCCCTCCGGCGGGCTGGGCTCAGCCGATCCTTTAAGTCTTCCTCTCAGTAGCACTTCCCCCGCTGCCTTTTCTGACCCCCCGTCCCCATCCTCCCGTCCCCCTGCCCCCGCCACACACACACACACACACACACACACACACACCACACACACCACACACAGCTCTGGCAATGCTCCTTGGCTGCTGCCTGCTCCTGCAGCATCTCATTGCCTTCCCTCAGGAGTGGGCACCACCGGCCCTGGTGACTTGCTGCCTGCTTCTAGGCATGCGCACCTGGAAGACCCTTACATACAATCTGAGCCCTAACTGGTCTGGCTCAGTGGATAGAGCGTCGCCCGGCAGATTGAAGGGTCCCAGGTTCGATTCCGGTCAAGGGCATGTACCTTGGTTGCGGGCATATCCCCAGTGTGTGGGGGGGTGCAGGAGGCAGGTGGTCGATGGTTCTCTCCCATCGATGTTTCTAACTTTTTATCCCTCTCCCTTCCTCTCTGTAAAAAAAAAAAAAAAAAAAAAAAAATCTATAAAATATATTAAAAAACAAAACAAAACACGACCTGACCTAAAGCAGTCCCTGCTGACGGCTGGGCGAATGGGCAGCGAAGGCAGCGTGGGCAGGAACAGACTGGACCTCGTGCCCGCAGCTCTCTGAGCTCTGCTGGGAGTCGTGGCCCAGGCCCAGCGAAGGCCCGAGCCCCTGATGCCACCGCCGGACAGCGCCTGCTCCGGGGGCTCAGGCGCCCTGGTTCTGGGTTCGATTCACGTGCCTCTCACATTGAGGCATTCTCGCCGATGGCGCCCATGCCAAGAGCTGCCCTGAACACTCCTTGGCACCTTCTAAAGCTCCCTTCGCTCTGGACGCCCCGAGACAGGCTGGGCTGCGTCCACCCGCGGTCCATTTTGCTCACGTGTATTAGATGCCGCCCGCAGTGTGAACTCGCCTTATAAAACGTTTACCCGCCGTTAAAGGGCCCTCACATCCCTTGTACAAATGAAGAGGCTGCGGTGTCCCCTCTTCCCGGGCCCGCCATGCACGCCGAGCTGTGAAATGCTCGCGTGCGATCAATCAAACGCTTGGCTCCTCCGAGCCGCGTGATAAGCGTAAAAGGCGGCGATGCTGGCCTCGGAGCCTGCACGGAACGGCTTTGGGAAACGGGGCACAGAGAGAAGTAGCCTCATGGGGATGCTCGGCCATCTGTCCACCGTGCTCTGGACACGGGGCCCGTGGAAAACGTGGTGGTTGTCTGCAGCTAAGCCTTTCCAAAACGCACAGCTCTTCTTGGCAGAAAAAGGCCGGGTTCACCAACATGCCTTCCGGCAGGGCTCGTGTCTTTTTTACTTTTTTACTTTATTGATTACGGTATCCCATAACTGTCCTCATCCCCCCATTCCCATCCCAAACCCCTCCCCACATATGCCCCCCCCACCCCCCACCCCCATTGTCCATGGCCACTGGCCAGGCCCATAGGCATGCACACTGGTCCTTTGGTTGATCTCTCCCCTTTCCCCCCACCCTCCCCTGCCTTCCCTCTGAGGTTTGACAGTCTGGTTGCTGCTTCTCTGTCTCTGGGTCTATTTTTGTTCGTCAGTTTATGTTGTTCATTATTTCCTCTAGATGCGTGGGATCATGTGATCCAAGACATACCCTTGTAAGAACCGAAACTGAGACAAGCCATCATGGTTATGCGTCTTCACTGCCAGCTCGGAGGGCACGCACGCAGCTCCCCGAGAATGGAGGAGCCCCGGGAACGGCTTCCCCGGGGGCGGGGCAGGGCCCAGCAGCTCGGCACGCATGCACTGCACCGCCTGCGCCGGCTGCGCTGCTGCTCTTTATAGGGCCTCTTCCTTCGCCCTCAGCCCCGCCATCAATGGGCCGTTCTCTCGCAAGTGCCCGGAGTTTAATGGAGCTTAAGTGAGACACACACCATTAGCACAGTATCAATATTTGGTTTTGGTTTCCACGGAAACGGATGCCAGCCCTGGGCAGCTTGTCTTCTTCCCCCGTGAGCGCGGTCTGAGGTTCTGTTTCGGTTCTTGCAGGGGGTGTGGCGTGGGGGGGGGGGGGTGGTTATGAGGTTAATAAGCCGTCGTTTATTTAATTTGTAAATGCCCGCACGGTGGCTGAGCAGGCCGGCCCCGGCATGTGTGTGCCGGGACGGCAGCTGGTCCAGGCACCGCACGGAGCCCGCTCTGCCCTCCCCGCTGTGTCACCTGGAGCCTTTCGGTTGTGGGCACAAGCGTCCCTGGGTTACCCACCTTGCCCCACAGGCCCCGTTTCAAACCTGCTCGTGAGGTTGCGGCTCTTGGAAGAGCTGGCCCGGGCACCACTGGCATTTGGCTCTGTGACAAGGCCAGGGCGGTGGTAGAGGGCCGGAGGGGGGAAGGGGGGGCAGAAGGCGCCATGCGTGGTCTTGGCTAGTATCACCCGCCTGGTCGTTCCGTGCAGGCTTCCGCCCTGCTCTCCTCGGTGGCCGCAGCGCCCCCCTGGGCCTCGGGGGCGGCTGGCTCCGACGCTGAGGGGGTCTGCAGGAGCAAAGGGGGCGTCGGGCCTGGGCTCGGAAATCCGTTAACACTGCAATTTGGTCAATTCCTGCGCCCTTTAGTCTCTAAATGGTCACCTAAAAGGACGAAGACTTAAACGAAACGGTCGCCTCGATCCCTTCGAATGGAGAATTCTGTGCAGACACGCCTCTCAGTGTCCATCTCCCCGCAGTCCCTCCCGCTCAGTGGCATGGGCCCCTCGGGCTCCCCATCGCCCTCCGGGGACCCTCTGTCTTCGCTTTGCAACGGCTTCCCTTCATTTCTCCCAATGAAACTGGGGGCAGGTTTCCGCTTTCCTCCCTGGTGCTCTTTCCTCTTCGCCGAGCTGAGTCACCCCCCTCCCCCACCCCCAGCCCTCTCTGCTCTCTCCCTGCTCGCTGGCTTACTCATTTCCAAACGATTCGATCCCACGCACCTCCAGAGCTGAACCCCGTGTTCCAGATGCCATCGTGCCTGCCAGGCTGCTTTCTTTGGCGGCATATGAGTGGCCACGGGTTTGGCACCTTAAAGCAGCCATTTTTATAGGATCTGCCCTAGCCTGGCTGGACCTGGTCAGGGTACAGCAAGACTAACAGGGAATGGCGAGGCTGCAGACCTCCACCTGCAGGCTCCGGGGAGAATCTGCTCCGGCCCATGGAGGCTGCAGGGGGAAGGCACTGACTGCGGCTCAGGACTGAGGTCTCCGTGTCCCCATGGCGGTCCTCCTGGGGACACCCGGGCGGCTGGAGGCGGCCCATGTTCCTTCTCGGGGGCTGCGTTCATCTTCCAGGTCAGCAACGGGCACTGTGTCCTTCTCCTGCTTCAGGTCTCCCTGACCTTGTTTTCTGCCATCAAGTAGAAAAAGCACTTTATTGTTTTAAAATATTTTTTTTTATTGATTTCAGAGAGGAAGAGAGAGAGAGAGAGGGAGAGATCAAAGATGAGACAGAATCATGGATCAGCTGCTCCTGCACAGCCCTGCTGGGAATGGAGCCCGCAACCCAGGCATGTGCCCTGACAGGGAATGGAACTGTGACCTCCTGCTTCATGGGTCAACACTCAATCGCCGAGACACACCCGCCCAGGCCGGGGTGTTTTGTGGAAGAGCCACACTCAAGGGGCCAAAGAGCCGCATGTGGCTCACGAGCCGCAGTTCGCTGACCACTGCTCTAGCAGGTCCCGTGTGTTAGCCTGCATCAGGATCACCCGGGAGGCGTGTTAGAACGCGTGTTTCTGAGCCCTGCCTCGGTTCTGACTTGGTTGGCCTGGGGTAGAGCCTACGAGATGCTGGGTGAGGTTCATGTTGCGGGTCCAGAGATGATCCGTGGGGAGAGGCCACCATAACACGTGAACTTGAATCATCAGAGCCATCACTGTGTGGAAGCTCTATTGGAGATGTTCTATGCCCACACCTTTATCTGTCTCTGTCCCTGCCTGTGCCTCCTCTGATGTATTCACTCCGTTTGGACATGGAGGAGATGCCCCTTATATTTTTGTTATATTGCACATACTCGCTCACAGAGTAAATTAGAGAAGACGCATGCAATAGCTTTTTTCCCAGACAACGTGTGTCCCGCTGTGGCTAAATTCCGTTCCGGCTTAAAGGGCTGTTTCTTTCGTAAACTCCACGGCAGTTATCCGCGCCTCCCAGGCCTCTGTAAACCTCAGCATTTCTGTTCTCCCCGAGGACCCGTAACGCCGCAAACATGGCTCTGCTCTTTCTCATTTCACTTTCCCTTTAACGAGACCCTTAGACATTCTTTGTTGCTGCAGCCTGCCAACCCTCTCCTTCCCATCTGCCCTGCCCGCTGGCTTCAGATCTCCTTAGAAATTCCCCCTGTAGAGACAACGGGACGGTCCAGATCCTGGCGGAACGGATATTGTGCGGGGCCTCGGTTTTCTGATCGGTAAAAAGTGGACGTGAGCCGAAACCGGTTTGGTTCAGTGGTAGAGCGTCGGTCTGCAGACTGAAAGGTCCCAGGTTTGATTCCGGTCAAGGGCATGTACGTTGGTTGCGGGCACATCCCCGGTAGGGGGTGTGCAAGAGGCAGCTGGTCGATGTTTCTCTCTCATCGACGTTTCTAGCTCTCTACCTCTCTCCCTTCCTCTCTGTAAAAAATCAATAAAATAAAAAATAAAGAAGTGTATGTGACTTTCTTGCCTCTCAGTGCACCAGCTGGCCCTCCGGCCAGGGACAGAAACCACTGTGAACGGGCCCAAACCGTCGTGTCCAGGGTTGGGACTCTCACGAAACGAGCCTGCGGGGAGGCAGCCACATTCTCTGGGATCAGTGTCGCTCTCTCTTCCTCCCCCCTTGGCTGGGTCCCTCAGAGTCAGCGTGGTCCTCAGAGACACTCGCACAGGCAGAGGCCCAACCAGCTGCAGGCTTCGTCCCCTACGCCCGGCGGTCCCGCTGGATAAAAGGTTCCGCTCTTGTCATCGTCTAAAGTCCCAGGCCTGTTTCATTGGACCCTATGCTAGTCCCACGACCAATCGCTGTGGTTGGAGGACGGCGTATACCGATGGGTCAGGGCCAGCGGGTGTCCTCACACTCGCGTCCAGGAGGGGTGAACCCGCTGGAAATGGAAAGGGGGAGATGCATTTTCAGAGCAAATGAAAGTGGGATTATCAGAGGCCGCAGGAGTGGGTGCTGGGCAGACAAACGCCATGGCAGCCGGTGAACTTCCTGTGCCGGGTATTACCCGGTCAGATCTATACCAGCAGGTGCAGGTGCTTCTAGAGCTCCAGGTCCAGTACCAATGTGGGGCGTGATGGCGATGATGACGGTGATGGTGATGGTGATGGCGATGGCGATGATGATGGTGATGGTGATATCAATAATGGTAATGGTGATGGTGATGGCGATGGCAATGATGATGGTGATAGTGATGGCCATGGCGATGGCCATGGCAGTGGAGATGGTGATAGTGATAATGATGGTGATGATGATGGTGATGGAGAGGTGATGGTGATGATGGCGATGGAGATGGTAATGGAGATGGTGATGATGTTGGAGATGATGATGATGATGAGGCAGGTGGTGACGATCTGGTCATACACAGCCAGGACAATGGCACCTGCTCCGCCTGCCTGGCCCTGGCTGTAGAACCCTCTTCCCGTTACCCGTCAGAATCAAAGGGGATGGTCAGTGGTTCTCACTCGGTGCCTCTCAGATTGTGACAAATGTCCCCATCCCTCCCTAGCCACTGCCCCCCTTGCTCTGTTCCTCCTGCACCCATTCTGGAGGCCAACCCCTCCTTCTAGACGCTGGTACCAGGGAGTGGAAAGGGGAGCTCTGCTCTCTCCCGCAGAATCCACATGGACGTTTTCAAAGCCAGCGGTGGACAGAGCCGTGCTTTCTGAGGAAGTGCGTATGGTGCAGGGACATAAATCCCGACCCAGCAGCTGCCCATTGTTTGCCGTCGTTACGGGAGAGTCCGCGCCATGCCCCTCCCTGTGGATATCTCTGTAAACATGCTGGCCAGTAGTCCCTCTGCCTCAGCACCCCCCTCCACCACCTCCCCCACAGAACGCTCAGTATGTGCTGCCTGGGCCTCCTGTTGGAGTGAGATTAAGAATATTTTAGTAAAAATCCACTGAAAACGCTAAGACATTACGTTTCTGGAGGCCGAGGCATCGGGGCGGATTGTGTTGACGTAGCTGGGTCCATTTCCATTTTCTCTGAAAGGAGCCACTTACACAGAGGACCAGATTTTTAAAAGCCGGCGCAGTCATGTCCTAAGAATGCGGGGGTTCCGCTGCTCCAGGAAGCTCAGGGCACCGCGCTGAGTGCTCCTCTGCCGATGGGGCACCTTCTGTAAAACCGTCAGGCGTTTGTAGGCGCGTCTGTGGTCATTATCTCAGAGCACACTGCGGAGGAAAACAGGATGGGTCTTACGGCTTATTCTTCCTTTGACAGAAAAAGGGGGGGGGGGTGGTGGCTTTTGAGCACGTGCAGTCTGGTTAGTGTGACCCAGGGACCGGATCGTAGTTGTATTTAACTCAAATAAATTAAATTCTCTTTTTTATTGTTGATAGTATTACAGATGTCTCCTGTTGCGCTCCTGTCCCCCCTTTTCCCAGCCCCTCCCCCGAGGTCTTTACCCCCAATTGCCCGTGTCCATGGGCTGTGCATGTAAGTGTCTACGTTCTTTGGTTTATCTCTTCTCGTCCCCACGACCCACAGGGAGGTGTGTCCGTCTGTCCCACGGCACCCTGCTTCGGGTCAGCTCATTCTGTTCACTCGACTCCACAATAAGTGAGATCATGTGATGTTTGTCTTTCTCAGTTGGGCTGATTTCACTGGGCATTGTGTTTTCCAGGCCCACCCATTCCAGTTAAGTTTTAAAGGGGCCACGTGACTCCTGGCCACCGGGGGAGCCAGCACAGTCAGAGTGACCCAGCCAGCTCCAGAGCCCGGGCTGCCGACTCCAAATTTAGTGCCCTTGCCGCCTCCTGGTCAGCCTGAGCTGTGCTCCATCATCGCCCTCGCGGTGTCTGCACCGCCGTCTTCCCATATTTGGAGACGCCAGCCCGGCGTTTCTGTGGAAGTGCGTGCATGGCTCTTGATAACCATCTGAGGCCCAGGATAACCATCTGGGGCCCATCGCTCCACCGGGAGGTGGACAGAGGGCTGACGCTCCGAGGCAGAGCATTCACCATAAAACTCCTCACAGCCTGGGAACCCCCTCGGCCTCGTGATTCCCTCGGCCAGGGCTGGGGACTCCACAACGTCCTCCAGAATCCGTGTCCTGACACTCGTCACACAGAGTTCTCCAGGGCCACGTCTCCCTGTCTCGGCAGGGGAAAAGCTACCCTGAGAGAGATTCTCCGTGGGATCGAAGAACCGTGGCCATAACGAGGTCCTAACATCCTTTAGAGGGAGAGAGGAAGACTACTGCCTGCACACATGCATTATAGGTATTTCTTTCAGGACCCGCCTCAAAGGATGGGTGCAATTCCGTTTTTAAATATATTTTTATGAATTTTAGTAAGGAAGGGAGAGGGAGAGAGAGATGGAAACATCAGTGATGAGAATCATGGATCTGCTGCCTCCTGCATGCAACCCGGGCGTGTGCCCTGACCAGGAATTGAACGTGACCTCCTGGTCATAGGCTGATGCTCCACCACTGAGCCACACCGGCCAGGCTGACAAGTCTTGAGAGCAGCTGCCACTGAGCAGCCGGGAGGAGGGCGGAGAGGAGGCTGTAGGAGTGGGTTCTCCCTGAAGAAGTAGGGAGCAGGGAGCAGGCATCTCGGCAGTGGCCTCTCAGCGCAGCCCCAGGAGGTCTCTCACACGGGTCTGGGCAGAGGCGGTGAGCAGTCTGGGACTGTGGCTTCCTGGGTCCTCAGAGAACGGCGCGGAGCTGGTTATGAATGGTGCCGGCTTCCGGGGGGCCGGGGCCGGGCCTGCGATCCTTCACAGCTTCCACCAGCAGCCTCCTGGATCCTCCCACATGAATGATGATGGAGGGAGGGGGCGTCTCTCATACGGGTTCTATCCAAAAGGTCCATGTAACCGTTGAGTATGACCACCGTGCGCACAGCTAGTCCCCTCAGCCCCGCAGAGGGCAGTTTTTATGACATTCTACTGAGCGCTCTGTGTAATGTCTGTGCACAAACAGCACAGAGGCTGGGGTTGCCCGTGCACCATATAGCGTGCAGTATTTTAAAGAACTCCCCTTCTGGTGCTTTCCTTTTATTTCTCTTTTGCATTTTCTTTTTTTTTTTTTTTTTTTTTGGCCGCATACATCAGCCTGATGTATATAAAGTGACGTGTGTGGGTGAGGAAGCTCTGATCTGTTTCCTTGCCTGGGGGGGGGGAGGGGCGGTGTTCGCTTCGATTCCTGTAATGGGGTGCGGATGGCTGAGCAGTGGCCACCGTGGCTTAGTGTTCGGTTGACTGTCCCCGTGGAGACGTCACCCAGGGAGCCATGGCCACGGGACACAGACATGACCCCCCGAAGTAGGCACCTCTCCCTGTTGGCCGGGGCGAGGGGGTGATCCCTGACGCGCGGGGACATCGTTTTTAATTCCATAACGCTATCTGCAATTGACATGTGATTATAATACCGCAGCCCTCTTTAAGGCAGTCTGTAAAAACACATTGATTTTATAGCTCCCCGCGCCGATTACATTAATATCTGTGCATAATTAGTTTACACATTACTAAATTACCGACAGATTAAAAGTGAAATAGCGCAGCTCATAGTCCCGCCGCATAACTGCCAGAGAGGAAATTAATATGGATTCAAACGGTCCTCGGAGACCTCCCCTGCAATAGCAGAAATCTATAAAGACTGCTTGCGTTAGGAAATTTCTATCAGCAACGTATTTGCGGTGGATGCTTTCCTACATCGGCGGCGGGAGCCAAGCAGGGGGGAAACGGCTCGTCGGGGACGACGATTGGGCCCCGACCCGCTCACGATGGGTGGTGTTTGTGAAAGAGCCAGTGTCCCGCAGTGGTGGCTGGTGTCCGAGGAGGTAGGCTTTTGAGGCGCAAAGGAAAACGCCCGCCTGTCTTGCTTTTCTGAGTGGCCTGCTTCCTAGAGTTGGAGCTGTCGGGGTCCCAGACGGGGCCCTCCCGAGGTAGTGCAGGCTTCATGCCCCCCCCAGGCCCCGCTAGATGGGCGCATGTGGCCTGTGTCCAGGGCACCACTTCCATTCTGCGCCTCCACAGAGGCCAGCGGCACGTGTGTGTTGTAAGGTGCCCAGACGTCCCGCTTTTGGCGGGACAGTCCCGATTGTTAACAATTTGTTCCCGCATCTCGCGGCGTTTTAAAAAAGCCCTGATTCTTTCCAAAAATAGGGATTTTTTTGCTGAACTGATTTGGCTCAGTGGTAGAGCGTCGGCCTGCGGACGGAAGGGTCCCAGGTTTGATTCCAGTCAAGGGCATGTACATTGGTTGCCGGCACATCCCCAGTAGGGGGTGTGCAGGAGGCAGCTGGTCAATGTTTCTCTCTCATTGGCATTTCTAGATCTCTTATCTCTCTCCCTTCCTCTCTGTAAAAAAATCCATAAAACATATTTTTTTAAAAATAGGGACTTTTTTAAAATGCTAAAGGACTCGGGACAGATTGTTAAACATCGGAACTGTCCCGCCAAAAGCAGGACGACTGGTCACTTTAGTTAAGAGGGTGGGGGTCGGGCCGCTGAGCACCCCTAAGCCTGCTTCCGGGTGAGCCGGGAGGTAGCTCAAACCTTCTGCTTTATAGCCGCATTGTCATTAGGTTTTGCAGCCCTTCCAAATGCTGCCAACCATTCACCCATGGTGAGCCTTCAAAGATGGATTCTTTTTTGTTTAAATATGTTTTTATTGGCATCACAGAGGAAGGAAGAGGGAGAGAGATGGAAACATCCGTGATGAAAGAGAATCATGGATCACCTGCTTCCTGCGCTCCCCTTCCTGGGGATCCAGCCCTGACGGTGGATCGAATCCTGACCTCCTGGCTCATAGATCCACGCTCGATCCCTGAGCCACGCCAGCCAGGCTCAAAGGGGAATTCTTTTCTTCCTCTGTCTGCTAGGGGCCCACATGTGAACTCATTTCCAGACGGAAGGTGCGTGCATCCTATTGAATTGTTATCTCTGGAGATGCTGGATTCGAATAACGTCTCCACGTGCAGCAAAGGAGTCGCTAGCCGATGTCTGGGACAAGGCCCAGCACTGACTCGCCACCCCTGTGTCCGAAGAGCCACCTGCTAAAGAACACGTGGCCCATGAAAGGGATGAACGGGGATCCGGGTTCTCAGGAGAGGACTAGGGAAATAGTCCTAGGAAGGATGCTCAGCATGAGATCTCACCTGGCGGGGGTTGCCATGGAAACTCGTTTTCCCGACTTGTGTCTCCCCTCCCCCACCCCCTCCCCAAATTACGGATAGCGCCGACGTGGACAGTTATTAACAGAGACAAGGAATGGGCCATGGGAACTCAGGCAAGTAATGAAAAGTGAGCGTGAGAGAAAGAGTGTTAAATGGGAAATGGACGCATCACCGCGGCAGTTTCAATTAGCTGGCGGCTGCTCCCTCCTCAGCGCGGGTAGGTGAGTTTGGGGTTTGGGTTGCAGAGAAAGTGGGGAGAGGCTTACCATTCAAGGACAGGCTGAGATCTCTACTCTGTGTTTTCTTTAAGGCGATGGCCTGACAGTGAGCCCCCCGCAGGGAAGGCGAATTCGTGGGTTTGGAGGTAACACGTGTGCCTCGAATCACACACGTGTGCTTCTGTGACCACTCCCCTCTCCATTCATAGCATTCCACCACTGGTGATCCTGGCTTTCTTTTTGTTTTTTAAATCCTCACCTGAGGATATTTTTCCATTGATTTTTAGAGAGTGAAGGGGCAGAGACAGAGAGAGAAACGTCGATGTGAGAGAGATGCATCGCATCGATCGGCTGCCTCCTGCATGCACTCCGACCAGGGCCGGGGATTGAGCTTGCAACTGAGGTGCATGCCCTTGACCGGGAATCAAGCCAGGGACCCTTTGGTCCACGGGCCGACACTCTACCCACTGTGCCAAACCGGCGAAGGCCATTGTGTCTTTCTCGAGGTCAGCATGTCTGACTTGGATTTTAAGCGTCTAGCCCCGTGAGACTTAGGTGTTTGAGGTCACAGACTCACTTGTAAGTTCCATGAAATCAGCCGTCCCTGAGGAATGCGCACGGGCACCGTCACGCAGACGTTGGCAGTGCTGTGAGAGGGATGGCCTCGGGGTATCCATCCAGAACGTCAAGCAGACGGTCATTGTCTCAAGGGCAAGGGGCCATGCGGATGTGGAGTCGTTGGACCAACGGGGCCTGGGGGTCATCTGATTTTCCTGTGAATTGCTCTCACCTTGTTCTGCCCCTGGATTCCTCCCTTAAACGCATGGTTTTCCTGAGGTGATGGGTTCAGACTCCTCAGGCACTGTTCGCAGCATTAACCAAAGCACCCTTACCAACCTCCCCAAGGACAGTGGGCAGGGCAGGTGAGGACACAATGGGGCAGCAGATGAACTGAGCGAGGAGGTGAGGATTGCAAGGGACCGAATCTTTTTATCGTCAGGGACCGCCTTTCCTCTGTTCCCGCAGATGAGCAGGCAGTGCCCACGATGTAATGCATCACCTCTTTTTCTGACTTAAACATCACTCACATCACGCACTAAATCCTTAGGTTTGCTCTCGATGGTTCCTGGGATCTTATTCTGTCTGATGGAAGTGACACCAGCACCAGACTGATAGGATAACCTTGTAACAGATTCTCATGGATGGTAGGGGGCAGGTTCCTTCCCTACTCTTCTTTACCGGGCATTTTAAAAAATATGTTTTATTTATTTTTTTACAGAGAGGAAGGGAGAGGGAGAGAGAGTTAGAAACATCGATGAGAGAGAAACAGCCATCAGCTGCCTCCTGCACATTCCCTACTGGGTATGTGCCCGCAACCAAAGTACATGCCCTTGACCGGAATTGAACCGGGACTCTGAGTCCGCAGGCTGACGCTCTATCCACCGAGCCAAGCCGGTTAGGGATCCCGGACATTTTTTTATTCTTCGTATGCATTTATTCTTTCTCATCATCTTTAGGATGCTTTTACAGAGTAAAAATATATATATATAAAAAATAGAAAATGTAATTCTGGTTCCTATCTAGCCTAACTTGGGGAGAAGGTAATTATTCGTGTAATGGAGTCCTCTTTCTGCATTCCTGGGGGGAAAGCAGTGTTGGGGTTTCTGGGCTTTGTTTTTCAAAATCACACACGTTGGCTGGTTCTTTAATCGCACAAAAGGAACCCCTTCCCCATGGCAGAGACGGTTGATACAGACGTGCACCAGTCTGAAATCCCTTCTTCCCCCGCGATTTCATGCAGCCAGTCATGCAGAAGAGCTGGCCGATGCCCATAGAGAGCTCAGTGAAGGAAGGTGAAGTTTGATTCAGGGAAGAAAAACTTGACTGAGAAGCCCCGGAGAGAGATCCCGGTTAGCCGCACTGTCTGGCCGGGCTCTCTCCCAGGACATGGCCCTCAGGCCTCACCCTTCCTCTCGCTATGCTCCAAAGAGCAAATGTTTGGTATTTAGGAGTCTTCTTTTTTCTCTTCCCTTCTTTCCACTTGAAAAGACACACATCAGTGATTTTACCATGGCTTTGAAAACTAATCTTCTAAGGCTAGGGGGAAAAAATAGTTCTAAGAGACTCAAATTAAATTGCACCTTTTTTTTTTTTTTTTTTTTTTTTTTTTAGATTTTATTATTTCTGTTGTTACTTAGGAATGGTGAGAGAATGTTACGATATCCTGAAAGGGAGACACGGCATTGCTTCCACAAGCCACCAAAAGTGGTTCATCTATTTAAATTGTTACGTAATACTTGCATAGTCGTGTGGATGTGTGTGTGTGGAGGGCAGCGTGCGGTGGGTAGATTTGAGTTGGGAAAACCCGTGGGAATCGCTCTAAGACATAGATAGAGGTGGTGTGTATGCTATCTCTGTGACCTACGGTCAGAATCTATTAGTAGTGCGCTAACCGGTGTGGCTCAGTGGATAGAGCGTCAGCCTGCAGACTCAAGGGTGCCAGGTTCGATTCCGGTCAAGGACATGTACCGTGGTTGTGGGCACAGCCCCAGTAGGGGGTGTGCAGGAGGCAGCTGATGGATGTTTCTCTCTCATTGATGTTTCTAACTCTCTATCCCTCTTCCTTCTTCTCTGTAAAAAAATCAATAAAATATATATTTTTAAAAAATCTATTAGTAGTATTGGGTGGAATGTTATGGGGGATAAAAACAATGGAGATTACAACTTTCCCACTTAAAATCCATGTTTCGTCGTTACTGTAGATAGATCAACTTAAGTCACAAAACCCTTCTGCCCAAGTAACGCTTCTCTTTCATTTGGGATCCAATCAAATGCTAACGGCTCTTAAAATGAGTTTTATTCATTTGGTTTAAGAAATGTGCAGAAACGTGCAGTCTTGATCCGACTGTAATAAAAGCCCATACATTTTTATGCGACTCTTTACGTATCAGCATGAGGACAGATGGCTTCTGAGTTCTCCCCTGACAGTCCCGGCCCCACAATGGGGGTTTCCGCTCCCACTGTTTCTCTGGGAAAGGGGTGCCTGTGAGGGACGTTTTCAAATGATTGCGTCAGTCTAATCACGATGCCAGACACAGTGTCCACCTGAGACCATCACCTGTTGTTTCCGTGCCCCCTGATGTACCCCAAGTAAGGGCAAAGGGAGGGATTATATGGAGACATTTTGGCAACCCCCATGACGCATTCCCAACCCGAGGAACAAATGGGCGGACCCGGTGTTCCTGCAGGGCTGGTTGTGTTCGCATATTGAGTTTCATGGAATGTGACCACATAAGAAAGAAAGGATGTCCTCCATGAATTCCACAGCAGGTATTTTTAAAATATATTTTTATTGATTTCAGAGAAGAAGGGAGAGAGAGAGACAGAGACAGAGACAGAGAGAGAGAGAGAGAGAGAGAGAGAGAGACATCAATGATGAGAATCATGGACCGGCTGCCTCCTGCACACCCCCTACTGGGGATCCAGCCCGCAACCCGGGCGTGTGCCCTGACCAGGCATGTAATCCATGACCTCTCAGTTCATGGGTTGCCACTCAACCACTGAGCCACACCAGCCAGGCTTACATCAATATTTTTTATTTATAAATACATGGGAGAAAAGGACCCCCAGGTGATTTTCCCGACATTGACAGGTATCGCTGGTTCTGAGAGAGAAATCGCTATGCAGCCAGGAAGCAGCGGCTGGCTTGGTGGTAGACATTCTGCTGAAGGTAACAGCTCCGTTTGCTGTGCCTGCTGGCTGCTCCCGCGCTCATTGTGCTGCGGCCTCGTTAACAAGTGTGTGCAGGTTGCACATTACAATCTTAAAGGAGTTAATTGAATCCTAATGCAGTGCTCGGTGCAAAAATGATTTGAGCCATCCCGAGGAGAGCCGAAAATCCCCCGGCTGCCCGGGTCCTGGCAAATCCCTCCCCGTGAAACAGAAAATGAATATTCAATTATAGTTTTCTCTCCCCACATTTGGGTCTCTTGACATTCTTATTGATTCGCTGTATTTTCCCAACAATTTTCTGACAGGTTTCCCCGATGTGGATTCTGTGCATTCTTTGATATTCATCCGGCGATCGCCTTTGAAAAGAGCAGCCGGGGCCGACTCCGGGCGAGGGCTTAGCGCTGGCAGCCAGAGCCCCACGCACCGGGAGCCGGCGTCCCGGTTGCGTTTTGCTGCATTAGCACGTGATCCTCCTCGGCTCTGGGGCCGGGCCGCACATCAGAAGGAAGCGGGGATGGGGAGGGCGTGGGCCTGCGTCATGTCTGTGGGCCAGGTTGCCGCTCTGGGGACGTGGGGGGCAAAGGAGGGTCAAAGGGAACAGCTGGACCCGAAGGCAGTGCCAGTAAAAGGATGACCAAGTCAGACGAGGAAAGGAACAGGTGTGGCCGGAAGGTAGCCCCATCCCACCAGCTTTTGTAAAAGGCATGGTCCTTCGTCCTGGCTGGTTTGGCTCGGTGGATAGAACGGTGGCCTTTAGACGGAAGGGTTCGGGGTTCGATTCCAGTCAAGGGCACATGCTGAGTGGGGGGCTCCATCCCCAGTGGGGGGCGTGCAGGAGGCAGCCGATCCATGATTCTCTCTCATCATGGGTGTTTCTATCTCTCTCTCTCCCACTCCCTTCCTCTCTGAAGTCTATGAAAGGATATTTAAATAAACAAATGCAAGGGAAAGGTGCTGGGTGGCCCCTTCCCGGGACCCCCTGCGTGGCTGGCGACCTTGGGGAGAGAGACCACTGGCCACGCTGAGTCTGGGATGGTGCCCACACTCTGCCGCGGCCCCAGGAGCCCGGGGATTTCACCCGGAGTCAGAAAGAGGGGCGGCCAGGAGGTGAACAGACAAATAGCTGTAACGTGAGTCGATTTCTTTCCTTTAAATTTTTTTCTTAAAAACCCCTGGGCGAATGGCTTGGTGATTTCACCGGAGCACTTGTGCTGACTCAGAGCAGCCGTGGGAGGCCCGCCGTCCCCGCCTGTCACGCTAATTGTGGTTCCCGGGCACCAATTACCCCCCGCAGGTGCCCTCTCGGTGTTTACATTATCAGACCCGCCAAGGACCATGTGGCCAGGGCCCAGTCAGTTCCCGGGGGCCCGGAGCCCAGACCACCGCATGGCACCGAGAGTCCCAGTGTCTCCAACCTCAGCTGCAGGGCGGGGCCGAGCTAAAGCATCAACAGAAAGTTCCAGAAATTAGATCTTCAGGATTTTCAGATCTTAGAGGGAAAGTGTGTGTGTGTGTGTGTGTGTGTGTGTGTGTGTGTGTGAGAGAGAGAGAGAGAGAGAGAGAGAGAGAGAGAGGAGGGGCGGTTAGGTTTTGCTATTGGTTTGTTGTTTTTCTAATGTATTTTGTCATTTGTGGTTTACTTGAGGTTTTAATGTAAATGTAATTAGAAGGAATGCCAAGGGCCTCCAGTGATACACAGGAAGATATAGACACACACACACACACACATATATATACACATACAGAGAGAGAGAGAGAGAGAGAGAGAGAGAGAGAGAGAGAGAGAGAGAGAGAGAGAGAGAGAGGAAGAATAGATTATAGATAGATAGAGGATATAGATAGCATATAGATAAATATAGATACTGGATAGATGATAGATGATATAGATAGCAGATGATAGATAGATAGAGATAATGGATAGGTGATAGATATATGATATAGAGAGCAGATAGATAGATATAAATGATAGATAAATAGATGATATAGATAATAGATAGGTAGGTAGGTAGATAGATAGACAGATAGAATCAATGGCTAAAGTTGCCAACCCTTCAGTTAATCTCCATGCTTCCCATTCCTTATTTAAAAGGGGGGTTAAGTAGCAACACCCCCTCCCCTCACAAGCTTGCTGTGGGGTTATTGGGGTAACATGCATGAAGGGCTCAGCACAGCCTGGCAGGCAGCAGGTGGTCACAAAGTCACCCGTTATCATAGGAAGTCATTGCCACCAGGGACTCAGCCCATGGAACTTAGTTCCTGTCCCGCCTCTACTAGTTACTAGCAGTGATGTTGTGTAAGTTACTCCGTCTCTCTCGGCCTCCGTTTGCTCATCCATACCGTGAGGATAGCAGTGCCTTGCAATGAGAGTCGGAGGCAAAGTGCTTTGCACACAGTCAGCCCTCACAGGAGTTAGTGGGTGTCTCCTCATCTTTAGGCCCTGAGGTGGCACGAACAGTTACTGTGTCCTCCCCACCAGGTCACACCTGGGTTCTGGGTCAGGAGGAGGCTTAGCTAATGGCTTCCAGGGAGCACTCTCCACCCTCACCAAGGCGTCTGCAAAGGGTAGTGTGGACCTGAGCGGGGAAGCCCTGGGGGTGAGGTGCTGATTGTATGGGAACGGGGTGGCTACACGGCTGCTTCTCTCCGGGACACCTCCCCCTCTCTCCCTGTAGACAGTCAGACCTGCCCACGCGGGCAGCCCTGGCAGGGAGGTCAGGCACCTGGCCACCTGGCTGGTGGATTCCTGGCCGCCCCCTGGCTGGGAGGACTGTTGGGGCGGCCGGGGCGGCCGCGGCGGCCGGCAGGTGGCGCTGTGCCGCACGGTACGGGCCCTCCAGCAGAGAGGGAGCTGACAAGGAATCTGACTCCAAGCAAAGTTTCAATTCAGAGCCTTCCTGCACCTAAACAAATGTTTGTGGGATTAAGTCCTGATTTCCTTCAGTCCGAGGGTCTCTCGCTGGCTGCGTTGGCAGGCGCTAAAGGCTAATGGATGCCACACGTGGCTCCCCCCGGTGGCACGGGGTCCCGGCACACTCACACCCATCCTCACGCGCAGGCCCACGGGCACAGGTGTGTGTGCCTGACAGAGTCACGCACTCACTTCCTGCTCAGAGCCGGCTGGGAAGACAGAGGAGAGCTGAGAAATGTAAGTAAGCAGAGCCTCCAGGATGCTTCTTCCCAGAGAAGCACCAGGAAGTGGGGGTTTTCTCCGAACAGGATGAGAGAGTCAGCGTGAAAGTGAGAGGCCTGGACAGAGGAAGGGCCGTGGGAGGCGGGTGGGGGGAGGGGGCAGGGGGAAGAAGGGGTTTGCGTTGTATGGTTGCTAGCAAAGCTGTGTGCAGTGATCCTCAATGTGTCACGTGGCGGACGCTTGGGAGAGGAGCTGGGACCGGGCTGTGGGTCTTGGGGGAACCCCTAGGAAGCCTCGGGTTCCCCAGAACCAGGCGAACCGCCGAGGGCTCAGGCCATAGGAACGGCAGGGGCACTGCTCGGTGCCGGGCCCATGGGCGTGCGGCTCACGTGCACTGAATGTGGCCGGACATCCGTCTTCCCCAGGGAGCAGGGCGAGCCTGGTGCAGCCCGTCGGACGGATGCAGCTCCGAGTGGGATGATGGGTTTCACAGGACTGACAGCAGCGGGGTTAGATGGCCCAGCGTGGGTAAATATAACCCACGGTCACCCCCTGGCACCGGCAGGAACCCGGCCGGCTGGCCAGCCTGCAGAGGAGGCAGAGGTGGGGAGGGAGGGGCTTGGGGCTCTGGACCCTACAGAATGGATGCGCAGCTGACTGATGGCGTGGGGTGGGATTGGGGTGGGGGTGGGACCTTGAGGAGGTGGCAACCGACCCTTGGCCATGAAAGTGGCCTTGTAGAATGGCCAAGCATTTTTTTTTTTTTTTCCTGGAATCGGACTGGGTGTTACAGTCCTTCGTGCTGAGCTCTAGGCCATCGGTGCATCGCCGAGTAAGGCTGGGCTTCCCCTAAACGCCAGTTAAACTCCAGAAACAGGCAGAATGCCCCCCATGAGAGCCTCTACACGCAAGCATCGGTTTCCAAATCCGGTTTTAGGCTCTTGGGGCACCTGATTATGATTTCTCCTTACACACACGGAGACACTATCTCCTCTTCCTAGCCATCCCGCCGTGTCATTTCATAAATCAGGAGCCGCGGCCGCGAGCCTTCCTCCCTCTCAGAGGAGCAACTATGTCCCGTTGCCGCCGAGCTACCTCCTTCCGAAGCGAGGGCCATCCCCAGACTCTGAAACGTCACCGTCGGAAACAGTGATCACACACGAGGCGGTGAAATACTACGACGGGGAATATTCATGTGCTGACATATGCTTTTTCCCGCGGGATGCTGGGTGGCTGTCTCTCCCCACCTGTTTCTGTTTTTGTTTTCTGAGCTCCGGTTCAAAGACATCTTTTCTCACCAAATGGTGTTTGTTATGTCACATACGCTGTTCGCGCCCTGGATGCTGTTGACGTGGAGAAATGAAACTCTGGTTCCGGGACTGACAGCCAATATCCGGGGCCTCCTGGACATCAGACGCACGGCAGGCGCTTCTCCGTGCCCCCCCCACCCCAGAAGCCGGTTTCGGGGATCACATGTAGGGCTGCCTCTCACATGGAGCCCCGCTCCCTGTAACACTCGTCAAGGATCGCCATGCGCTCTGAGGAGCATCTCCGCCTCCGATACGAGCAAAATGTCACGGACGTGAGAGGGAGAGAAAAGGGAGGTGCGGGGGGCGGTGGGGGAGGGGAGGTGGCGATTGTTTTGACACCAGCCAGAGAGGGGAGCTGCGTGCAGCTTCGCTTCTAACCTCGTTTCCAATCCTCCTCGGAGCCGCCCCGGCCTCTCTGCGGAGACAATCACTTCTCATCAGCCTCCTCCAGCCTGGCGACTCCGCGCCCAGAGCAAAGCTTCTGATGCAATCATCCCGCCGCACCAATTATTACAGCCCCCCCCGACCCCCACCCTGCAGGCCCCGAGCACGGAGGGCGACTCTCCCTCCCTCCCTCCACCCTCCTCCCTACCCCCCACCGCTCAATTGCATTTTCTTTGGTACATACAGTATAATGTACAGAATTGTACTGTCTGTAGAACAGACTAGGTTGAGAATATGACTAAGTGATGATTCAGAGGTCTGGTTGTGTCTTTGCAGCTGCTATCGTGTATGTATGTATGTATGTATGTGTGTGTGTCATGTATGTATGACTAGACCACATGAATGCCGAGTGTTCGGGCATGCTGAGAGGCTGCCCCCTCTCGCTCCGTCACGGGTGCCTGTGGACTGCTCCATGTGCCATATGTCATAGACAAGACTCTGGCACTGTGGTTGGCACTGCCACCCTCTCTCATGCCACCCTGACAGAGCAGGGCCCACCTGTGAGGTCCCCATGGCGAACGGTTAAGGGATATTCCTGAAAAGAGAGGAGGGAAAAATAGAACACAGCTCCGGGCTTCTGCCTCCGAGGGGTACGGTGGCCCGGTGGGTCCTGCCGTAAACGCCGAGGAGCCGTCGGAGGGAGAGCCTATTGGGGCGGCTTTGTCCGACCCATATTACAATTGCCGAGTAATTTGCCCCTTTGACAGCGGCTAATGAGCTTAAGTATGCAGAAGGAACTTTAATAACTGAGGAAATTGTGCAATTAGGTTGAGAGCGGCTGAAAATCACAAATAAAACCAACCCTCTCTCGGAGCGGGCACATTCCTCCGCTGTTGCCAGCCGGAGCGTGGGCCCGCAGCCGGCGGGGCCTGGGGGGTCCCAGCGACGGGGCACTCCACGGGACTATGCGCCCTGAAGGGATGGCCCCGTTTTCTTATTTATTTATTTTTTTAACAAAAACGAGCAGTGATCGTTTCTGTCGGCAATACGTTTCCAAATCACCACGGGGCTGCGATTCCACAAACGGCCCCTTTGCCAGCACGTGTCTCAGTTCTCACTCCAGCTCTGGGGTCCTATTTTCAATGTAAGTGGATTCCATCCGGCAAAAATCCCTTTTCTACCCCGTTTGGCTGTCCTGTAGGATTAGGTTCTCTCTCTCTCTCTCTCTCTCTCTCTCTCTCTCTCTCTCTCTCTCTCTCTCTCTCTCTCTCCCTCTCTCTCTCTCTCTCTCTCTCTCTCTGTCTCTGTTCATCTTCGGCAAATCTCTTCCTACATAAAACCTCTCCTGTCGCAGCCAGGTTAGACCAGAGACATCAGGTGCCTATTGGATCCCGGAGAAGAAGGGCCCTTCATCATCCTCGCAGAGGGACTCCGCCATTAGCCTAATTGCTGTGCTAACTGTGTTTGTCTTGGTGTCTGACTCCGAGGCGTAATCTCCTCTCTCCAAAGCCACTCCAACCCGGGGCTCGAGATTCCTGCACAAAACCCAATTAATATTGAGATGACAGGCCCGACGCGCGCTGCAGAGAGGCAGCAGCTGAGCGGCCGCCCGCGCTTAAGCACGGACACTTGAGCGGCGGAGCACATCTGAGGGACACACGCGGTTCGGTAATCCCTCTCGCCGGGAAGCCCAGGGGCCCGCGCCGGCGGCCGCGGGAAATCAAAGGCGCACATCAGACGGAGGAGGCCGGGCCCGGAGCGTCTCTATTAAAATGCAAAAAGTTATGGATTTTTTTTTCCTTTTTTTTTTTTTTTTCGGGGTGATGCGAACCTTTTCTGTTTTTATTGATTTCCTTTTTATAGCTTGATGATGTCTCCGAGATTATCTTAAAAGCTTAGAGAAGAAAGGGGCGCATCAAAAGGTAGGAGCTCGCGTGACAGGAGCACATGTGATCCCCGTGAACAGGATGATGTAGGGAAGGCCAGATGCCATGGAGGGGGGTTGCAGGGAGAGAGAGCCGCCCCCCTCCCCCCCGAGTCCCCCCTCCAGGCTCCCTAGCATCTGTTGGCCCGGGATGGGCTGCAGCCGCCACAGAAAACCGGAAATGTCACTGGCACCTTGGCTGCCCACGGCCCACCCAGCCTGCCGCGGGGCCGGGAAGGAGGGAACAGCAGGGGTTGCTCCAGAGGCTGGGGAGCAAGCTCTTTCCCCACACACGTGTTTCCATTTGCACCCCATGGAGCACCCGCCTTCCCACACGGACCCCAATTCCCCAGCGTGCTGGGTGCCTCCTGGCACTTATGCTACAGGCACTGTCCAGGGCTGTGGAGCAGGAGTCAGAACTGGGCTTCCTGTCACTTTAAAGCGGAGGCACTAGGGGCAGCACACACCAGCCCTGGAGCTGAGCGGAGCGGAGCCGGAGCCGGTGCTGGGCCTGCCCCCTGCCTCCCAGGGCCCCGCGGCTGACAGCCACCTCCATCCCCCGCCCCCGGCCCCCCTCCCCTGCCTGTGAAGGGCCGGGACCCCTCGGGGGACTCGGTGCCCTGTGGCATCCGTGCCGTAGAACCTCTTTCCCATGTGTCCCCACGAAGAGAAAAGAAAACCGGACGCCCGTGCCTGCGCATAAGAATGTGCCCGTGCCAGTCCGGTGAGCCCGTGCCCTCCAGTGCCCGGGCGGCAGCGGCAGGACGTTCCCACGCCGGCACGCACCGGCCCCCGGAGCGGGCTCGGCTGAGCCGCCGCTCAGGGCACCGGCCACTGGCCCGGGCTGTGGTCTGAGAGCTCGGGCCCCGCCTTCAGGGCCACCTGCCCGGCGTCAGGGTCTGTCCCAGGGGAGAGGGCAAGTGCATATGCTCATGCCCGCCTCTCTCTCTCTCTCTCTCTCTCTCTCTCTCTCTCTCTCTCTCTCTCATTCTCTCTCTCCTGCACACACACAGCTACCCTCCTCCCCCATGAACATCTCAACAGGGCTCTGCAGACATCTCCTTTCCAGGAAGTAACAATAGGAACATGAATCATTATAATCAAAACTACTTCGTCTGGGTCCTGACCAGTTCGTTCAGTGGATAGAGCATTGCCCTGTGGACTGAAGGCTCCTGGGTTTGATCCCAGTCAAGGCCACGTACCTCGGTGACAGGCTTCATCCTGGCCCTGGTCGGGTGCATGTGGGAGGCAACTAACCGAAGCGTCTCTCTCACATCTATGTTTCTCTCTCTCTCTGTCTTTCTGTGTCTCTCCCCCTCCCTTCCGCTCTTTCTAAAAAAAAAAATAATGGGGAAATATCCTCAGGTGAGGATGAACCAAAAAAACAAAATTCAATTGAAAATAAAAACGACTTAGCCTGGCATAGAAACAGAAATCCTAGAAAGAGATTTCCCCAAGCAGGGCCCTTGCCGGCTAATATGCAAACAGCCTGGGAGAGGAAACACGGATACCTACATCGTACATGCACACACGCCTGTTCCCCTGCCTTGCAGAGGCCACACAGCCCCTCGCTCGCTTGGTTAACATCCAGCCGCGGTCCACACACAAAGGTGACTGCGCGGTAACGTGGGCCCGCAGTAGTAATTACGGTGCCAGGCGCCCTGTTGGCACAATTACCCCGAAGCCCTCATTAGCGGCGGTGAGATCGGAGCCCCTGCGCGCACGGACCCCGCGGAGGCAGCGCTGAGTGAAGGATCTAAAACAGTTTCAAAACATGGCCTTGTCTTTATTACAGCCTTCGTGCCTCCGTAAAGAAGGGTTTTCTGTAAAAGGCCCTTAGCACAACCCGGCCCTGTCACCAAAAATAGGAGCGAGGGAGGGGGTAATTGCAGCCGGGCCCCCCGGGAGGCGGCTCGCTACCTGGGTGCCTTACGTTGAACATGACAAATCCAGCCGAAACCGGTTTGGCTCAGTGGATAGAGCGTCGGCCTGTGGACTGAGGGGTCTCAGGTTCGATTCCGGTCAAGGGCATGTACATCGGTTGCGGGCGCATCCCCGGTGGGGGGTGTGCAGGAGGCGGCTGGTTCATGTTTCTCTCTCATCAACGTTTCTGGCTCCCTGTCCCTCTCCCTTCCTCTCTGTGGAAAATCAATAAAATATATTTTAAAGAAGAAGGAGGAGGAGGAGGAGGAGGAGGAGGAGGAGGAGAAAATGACAAATCCAGTGGGGGATGCGGGCTCCTCCCTGTTGGCCGCGCTGGGATCTCTCCAGCCATCCTCCGGGAAAGCAGGCGGGCCCATCCTGGTCACGGCCGCCCCCTTCTCTGCGGCTGTTACGTTACCTCCTCCCGGGAAGGCAGCCAGGAGGCAGGCACACCTCCCGGGAGCCCATCTTCCTCCCCGGGGGTGACCGCAGCATCCGGAGAGGTACCTGTCTCCTTAGAGACGGCGGCATCCACATCCCACACGGCGTGGCGCCTCCCCTCCCGCCCACGTGGCACCAGGCGGTGCAGCTCCCTGCTGAGGGGGTGGGGGTGGAGCTGGGCTGCTGGGTGCTGGCATGGAGGCCCAGGGCAGGCCTGGGAGGCGGGCTCACCCCCTGCAGAGCGGTCTCAGCAGGCTGGGAGCGGGCTGGGCTGCAGCACAGGCCTGAGCATCTGGGCAGACCAAGGCCCGGCCGGGAGCGGCAGCGGGGAAAGGAGGAAAGCAGACCCAGGCCGGCACCTGTCATCCATTGGGGTCGGAGAACCACGGGATTCTGTTTTCCCGTGAAACTGAGCAGTCACGGCCAAATCGTGTAAAAAGGTTTTAGGGGAGAAAACCTAGAAACGGGGCAGGAGGAGAAAACAAGGGCGTTTCATTGGCCTGGTGGTTCCCACCCCCACCCCCATCACCTGTCAGAAATAAGTGTGACTGGATCCGTAGTCCGGGGTGCCAGCCCGAGGCAGGTGGAGTGGGTTTTGTCTGTGCTCTGTCTCCTGTCTCCCCCCACCCCGCCCCGTGCACCCACCCACCCACCCCATCCCAGTCATCCGCCTGGGCCCATCAGAGGACGGGTGGAAACCAGGGTGCTCTGGGCACATGGAGGTGCTAGGAAGCTGCAGGACCTGCTGGTTAGAGTGAACGAATGTGAAAATATATATACTGAACCGCTGGGCCGGTGTGGCTCAGTGCTTGAGCATCGCCCTATGAACCAGGAGGTCAGGGTTTGATTCCGGTCAGGGCACAGGCCGGGTTGCAGGCTCCATCCCCAGTGTGGGGCGTGCAAGAGGCAGCCGGTCGATGATTCTCTCTCTCTTATCGCTGATGTTTCTATTCCCCCCTCCCTCTCTCTGAAGTCAGTAAGCATCTATAGCGGACCCTACCTGCCCTGGGGCAGAACGTGGCCTTGCTCCTTCAGAGGACCTGGCAGGAAACGCACAGTTATCCCGAAGTGATCCAGCCATAAACAGCAGAGAAAGAATAAGCACTCGGGCCGAAACCGGTGTGGCTCAGTGGATAGAGCGTCGGCCTGCGGACTGAAAGGTCCCAGGTTGGATTCCGGTCAAGGGCATGTACCTTGGTTGCAGGCGCATCCACAGTGGGGGGTGTGCAGGAGGCAGCTGATCAATGATTCTCTCTCATCGATGTTTTTAACGCTCTATCCCTCTCTCTTCCTCTCTGTAAAAATTTAATAAAATATATTTATATATAAAAAAAAAAGAATAGGCGCTCAGGCATGGTCTGAGCTTTGCCACAGAACAAACGCCTTCCTCTTTCACTTCTGAATGGCCACCCCAGACAGCCCCGGCGGCAGTGGTCTTCAGGCTGAGAAGGGGGCAGCCGGAACCCCCAAATGCAGCCTTAGAGCTCCATGGGTATCACTCAGCGGCGGCTCCTCCCCTCCGCCAGCCAGCTCCCCGTCCCCACAGCGGCCCCGGGGGGTGCGTGTGCTCGCAGCATCCACAGAGGCCTCGGCGTGTGTCACATCTCGGCCATAAAACTGTCTGCGAGAATGTACAGTGCGCGGGGGCCAGGGGTCACGGCTGGCCGCTGGATCTTAGTAACTGTATGTACGCAGCCATACGTTATGGCGAGAAGTGCTATTTACTGTAACATTGAAGAAGGCGGGGAGGGGAAGGAGAGGGGGGGAGGACTCTGGGCCTTTCTGGCTTCCATATTTTATCTTGGCTTCCCTCTCCAGACTGGAGGGAGGAAGCACAAACATCCTCCCGCCCCCCCAGGTTATCTCGCTGCCTGCCGTCATAATTCCAGTATTTACATGCCCGGGCGGCGGTTTATCTCCCAGCGCCGTCGGCGGGAGAGCCGGGGCTTCCGCGGCCGGCTCCAGAACTATTAAATGTATATTAGCATGGTCATTCTTACTTAATGGAAACAAATAACTGTTAATCTTGTTGGAAGGGTTAAGTGGGCTTACTCGGTAAAGGGCAGATCCCTCCGGGTGCTTTCCGGCGTGAAGAATGGCGGCGGCTGCTGACAGATGGCCTTTGTCCGGGCGTCGCCGAGGACAGATACAGGGGCTTCGGCTGCGTTTATGAAAGTTGTAGGTACCCGCGCTCGCTCAGACGCGGGGGCCCGGGACAAAGAGCGCGCTGGGTGGACAAGAGGGGATTAGGTTTCCGCCCGGTGACAGATGGCGGGCTTAGCGGAGTCGGATAAAATTAAAAGGGAAAGGGGGGAAGAGGGGTAAAGAGATGGATAAAAAGAAAACTACTTCCCATGTAAAAGTTGCATCTCTTAAGCCAGTGGTGGGCAAACTCATTCGTCATCAAAGCCACCTCTCAACAGCACCACCGTGGAAGCTCCTTTGGAGAGCCACATTTTTTTAAACGTAAACTCTACAGGCAGGAACATGGTTATTCACTTAACTAGGGTCCTCCTAAGCCGGCCTTTGCCAAAAACTCAAGGCGCCAAAGAGCCGCCTGTGGCTCTCGAGCAGCAGTTTGCCGACCACCGTCTTAAGACAGCGGCGGCAGCCGGCAGCCAGCCCGTTTGGCCACGTGGGGTCAAGTTTTCAAATACAGATTTCACTGTCCCCCTGCAGAGGAGCTGGGCTTCTCGGGGGTCACTCAGCTTTATCCAAGGGAAACGAAGAAGAGACATGAGTAACCATTTGCCTTTCAACTTGACCAGCCCGAAGTTCTTTCCTTGGCCAAGTCACTCGGAGTCCGTGTGCCTGTGGGTCCTCACCTCCCCCAGCCCCACTGCTTGAGCAGATTTTTTAAAAAATATATATTTTATTGATTTTTTGCAGAGAGGAAGGGAGAGGGATAGAGAGTTAGAAACATCGATGAGAGAGAAACATCGATCAGCTGCCTCCTGCACACCCCCAACCAGGGATGTGCCCGCAACCGAGGTACGTGCCCTTGACCGGAATCGAACCGGGACCTTTCAGTCCACAGGCCGACGCTCTGTCCAGATTTTGGCTTGAGCAGATTTTTATCAGCCTCGAGGTGAAGTCCACATTTCTCGCTGACAGCCTACACTCCGCGGAGACCTACACCATCACTGTCACCCCATCCGGTAACCATGCGGCGTATTTACTGTTCCTTCCTCGCTCTGACACTATTGGCCGGCATCCCGGGTAAATCCTGTGATACTTATGGGCGATGCGTCCCATGTTCTCCGGCCACGCCATCCGCCGGGCCGCCCAGATTTACCGCGTCTGCCGCTTTATGACGGACACGGCGGCCATCCCCGGACTGCGGAGGTATTTATGTTGTTTGTGGCTTCGCGGGATAATTAAAGGGTATAAATTAATCAGGCACAATTAATTAGAAACTTTATGTGCGCGGCGGTCCTCCTTTGCATGTATAATTTATACGTATTGATTTCCCGGCGTTCATTAGCCTATGGGAGAGCGGCAGAGAGATGCATTAGCGGAGAAAACGCACAATTAGCGCGGGCGGGCGCGGGCCGGCCTAATGGAGGGCCAGCGGGCGCGGGGGGCAGATAGAGAGCTTTGCTAACTGTCATAAGCAGTCACGATGGATGAGCGGTCATTCGCCCCGGACCGCGCCGCTGATTAACGGCGTTTTTAAAGAGTCCCCTTAATGGGAAGCTGATAGGCCGGCGGAATTTACATTTTAATCAGAGTATTTATGATGGAGGCAGCCCTAGGAATTCATGGGCAGAGGGGGAGGGGGCGACGTCCCCCCAGGGACTGGGCCAGCCGGGCGGCTCTGGAGTGTGTCCGCTCACCCGTCCCTTCGCTCTCCTTGCTTGTCCTGCAGGTTTGCAGGGGGGAGGGGGGAACGGGCGGGGGGGTGCCTAGGACCCTGGTGGCCTCCTTGCCAGGCACCCTTGGGCGTCTTCGGGGCTGGTATGGATGCCAGCCCACAGGCAGCCACGGCCCCCGAGCTTCCTCGCCAAGGACTCTAGGGAGGGGGGTGGCGGGGAGAGCGCGCGAAAGGGGAAGGGCAATACGCCCCGTGAGCCCGCCTCTCCTCTCTCCTAACCTGTTAAGAGCCAAGTCCCCCAGGCTCCGAGGGGACCCCGTGGAGGCCACAGAACGTCCCGTCAGAGCGTCTCCTGTGGAAGAGCCACCCGAGGGATGCAGCTCTGAGGGGGGGGGGGGGGGGGGGAGGGAACCACCGGCGGTGCCTGTGATTGTCTGGGAACATGCGAATGAACTCCATCCAATGGAGAGAAAACGCGCCCCCCGCCCCCCCCCTCCCACACACACACACATCACCGCACACACACACCACCACCACTGTCACCACCGAGGAAAAGCCATCTGTACATGTTTGCGAGTTGATGTTAATTAATATTCCCGATCCATAACCAGGCCTGTGGATCCTCCTTCACCAGGAAGTTAAGGAAGGCCTGGGACACTCGTTCGTTTCGTGTTCGTAGGTGAGCCCTGGCTCTGCACGCTCAGATCCAACGCGGGGAGGGCGTTTTCTGAGCACCCAGAAAGCTGTGCTCGGGGGCCAGCAGGGTGCCCTACAACTTAACCCAGTCTGACCACTGTCTACCCAGACACAGCATCGCATCCACAGGTTAAGGAGTCCTACAAGGCTAACCCCCTCCGCCTGCCCCCCCCCCCCCAACCCCCCATTTCAGACCTCGATCTCATGCCCGGCGCTGCCGCTGGCTGGGAAAACATAATAATGTGATGCCATTTTTTCTTTTAAGTTGGCAGCAGCTTCAAAGATGGATGTTATCTAGATCTGGCAGGCGCGTGGGGAAATGGAAGTTGTACACATTGTCGCATAGGGTCTAGATGGAAACTCATTTAATTGTGGTAAATCCTGGGCAGGCACGGTAATTTAATAATTTTTGTTTAATAAAAAACCATGTCTTCTCTTACGTGGAAGTGTAAGTTACGACATAAGTAAACGATCTCTTAAAAGCATGCATGTGTCCAACTCTCCTTTTGATACCTTTTTAAAATTATTGCCTGCTCAAAACAATATCCCGGACGGAAATACTGACATAAAACAAAAGCCTTCGAGTTATCTTTCTGTGTCTAAAACTATCTGGAGACGTCTCGGACGCTCCCCGGAAAGCAGAATGGATAGCAGCAGCTCACCCCGGCTTTTATTCCCAAGCTTAATTCTGCATCAGAATCGCAGCGTATAAATATTTGATGTTAATGCAGGCCTCCCTTAATTGCGCCGTGAAAATGTTTGGAAATGGTAAGCAGACGGGGCACAAGGGGAGGACAAAAGGGAAGTTATGGCTGGAAATTCGGACGACCCAGAAATACATGACTGCCGGGAAATATGGCCCCTGAGCGTTGACAGAGGAGTCCCGTGGAAATGCTTTGGCTGATAGAGAAAATAATGTTTTGGGATTTTTAAAAATATATTTTATTGATTTTTTATAGAGAGGAAGAGAGAGGGATAGAGAGTTAGAAACATCGATGAGAGAGAGAATCATTTATCAGCTGCCTCTTGCACACCCCCCACTGGGGATGTGCCCGCAACCAAGGTACATACCCTTGACCGGAATCGAACCTGGGACCTTTCAGTCCACAGGCTGGCGCTCTATCCACTGAGCCAAACCGATTTCGGCTAGAAAACAATGTTGACACCCACCCCACCCCGACCCCGTAATTTGTGTGTGCACAGCTTAGATAAGACACAGGGATTGAGGACGGCTTCCTTCTGTTGCTGGTATTGAGGAATCATTGCTCAGCCTAGGGATGACTGTGTTCACTGAGTCATTCAACAAACAAGTTTTGAGCATCTGTGCTTAGGGACCATGTAGGGGTGTATGTGTGTGTGTGTGTGTGTGTGTGTGTGTGTGTGTGTGTTGGGGTAGGAAGTGTTAAAAAGCTTCTCTTGCAATCTTCAAGCAGCACATGTGACAGGTCCCATGCCCAAAGGCTGGGCAGGAGTTCCCACTGACCCAACTATGTGATGATCTGGGTGAGTTCCATGATCTTCCCACCGGCATGGTGGCCGTAACACAGTGCCTGCCACATGCCCTAGAGCCGTGGTCAGCAAACCTCAGCTCGAGAGCCATATGCGGCTCTTTAGCCCCTTGAGTTTTTAGCAAAGGCCGGCTTAGGTGGACCCTAATTAAGTTAATAACAGTACACCTACCTATCAAGCTTAGGTTTAAAAAATGTGGCTCTCCAAAGAAATGTCAATCGTCGTCCTGTTGATAGTTAGCTCTGTGGACTGATGAGTTCATCGTCCACCGAGCTGAGACATCACCTTCTAGAATGCCTTCTCTCTGCAGAGAGCGCCCTCACTCGCACTCACCGCCTCGCGTCCTGTTCCCAAACTCTGGCCCGTGTCTGAATCTACGGCAGAGCTTGCCAAGCACAGGTTTGGGGGGGCCCTGGCTGCAGCGCCCCTGACTCGCTGGGTGCCCAGGGGATGTCTGTCCGGGTGGGAGGGCCGTGCTTCGGGAACCACCGTTCCAGCACACGCGAACGGACCACGGCGGCGAGAGAAGCAGCGAGTGCTGACACCGGGGCCACGTCGGAGAAAGCGCTTGGAGGTTGTCCCCAAGGAGAACGTTCGGTGCCGTCACCCACCACCGTGACGTGGAGACTGGGCCCGGGGAGCCACCCGCAAACCTTGGGGTCCCCCCGCGGGAGGCCACCCCGGGCTCTCCCCGTCAGAGCATCATGGTCCGTTCTCCGGGGCCGTGAGTGCGTCTCCTTGCGACGGCTCCAGCTCCGCCTGCCGCCGCCTCCACCCCCGCAGCGGCCCTCCTCGCACGCCGTCGGCCACGTTTGCCCGGGAAATAATGAGCCTAATGAAAAGCGGTTGCATGGTTTCCCATCGTCAGCGAGCAGCCCACTTCCAAGGGAGCCGGGCCCGTGTGGAGCGTTCCCGGTGGATATCTGACTTCAAAGGGGGAAATATAATTAAATCTGTCTACAGATGTAAGCGTGATCAGAGCGCCGGCCCGCGGGACCTCTGTCTACGGGCCGCCTCACAGAGCACCGGGGAACGGAATATCGCTGTTTGTCTAACGTGACGGGCAAAAAATATTTTAAACAAACAAATGTTTCCTCGAGTCTCGGCTTACAACACAAGTGCACCCGATGCCCGGCTGCCCGGCGCTGGGGCCTGCGGAATGCAGCACGCCGCGCGTTCGTTTGATATGATATGGTGGGGGGAGGCCCCCTCCGCCGCCGCCCGGATAAGAAAGCGAATGTTTTAGAGAGGACGGGGGGATCCGAGTGCCAAAATATGTAGCCCATCTCCTGTGGAAGTGTGCTCGGGGCCGGATAGGTTTCCAGCTAGATATGTATCGGCTTTAATTAGAATGTTAAGCAGCTCTCCTGTTTGGACTGGGCGTGCTTATGATAAATAAACTGGATTCATCTATGGAAGGGGCGCTCCGAATGGCATTTCATAACCCAAGATAAGAACGATAATCTGGTTTGAGTTATTCTGATGGGCACATCACCCTACACGGTTCCCAGGCAGCCTCTTTCCTTTTAAATTTATATACATACATACATACATACATACATACACACACACACACACACACGCACACACACATGCACACGCACACACTGAGTGGCCACATTATGATGATCCCTGAACACATAATGATCTGGCCACTCAGTGTCTATCCTATAGAATAAAAGGCTAATATGCAAATTGTTCCCTCGACCAGGAGTTCGACCAGCAGGCAGGCTGGCCAACCCCCCATATCCCATCCCCGTGGCCAGGTGGGCCAGACCCCACCCATGCACCAGGCCTCTAGTGTGTGTGTGTGTGTGTGTGTGTGTGTGTGTGTGTGTGTGTTAGAGGGAAACTGCACAGGGAACACGGAAGGAACTAGTCAAAGCCCAGTAGAGAGCCACGCCCCCTCCTGGGGATGAAGCCTGCAACCTGGGCACATGCTCCCACCAGGAATTGACTGGATGACCTGTTGGCTTAGGGGTCGATCCACCGGCCAGGCGAGAGCCTGACCTGCCAGCACTCAGCGGGCGATGTGTTGGGTTTGGCCACACCATTCGCAAGGGAGCCACGCCGTCCTCCCCTTTTCGGCCGCGTCCAGGAACCCAGAGCTTGCAGGTCCCCAGAGCTTCTGAGGGCACATCCTTCTCCGGTTACTGAAGCGTATCCGCTGCGCTTCCCGCTTGCAATCCCATCCGCCGTCGCGCTCAGATTCCTCCTGTGTGCACACTGGCCTCAGCCTCTGCGCCGTACCCCAGGCTCCCAGGAGGCCCGCACGGAGATCCAGGCCCCTCGCCCCCTCCCCGCTCCCCGATGCAGCCGGAGGGCTCCGTGGCTGCTGTTCAAATCAATTTGTGCCCCAATTTCCCACCCGTGGCCTCCGCCGTCTGGGCCGCACCTGCTGGGGAGCCCCCGCGTGTCTCCCCTCCACCCCCCACCCCCGGAGCTGAGTTTACAGGGTAAGGGATACTCGGCCTCGGAGTGGGAATGCTACTTTGCACCTGGCGTGCGGGAGAGAGTTCCAGAAAGGAAGGGCTGGGGAAGGGCACATTCCCATGGGAAACGCCCCGATGGAACCTCAGAGCCCTCCCACCCCGCCACACTTGGACAGCGTTGGAGGAGCATCGTCCCATGCAACGAGAGGCCACCGGTTCGATTCCCGGTGAGGCACAGACCCACGTTTCAGGCTTGATCCGTGGTTGGGGGCTTGGAGGAGGTAGCCGATGGACGTTACGTTCTCACATTGATGTCTGTCTCTCTGGCCCCTCTTTCTTCCCCTCTCCAAAACTCAGTAAACTATTAGAAATAAAAGGATGCCCACCACGTGGTTTGGATCCTGAACAGGAGACTCTTCGGCAGAGGTTGGGGAGCTCGGGTGGCGGAGTTCCAAGGCCGATCTGAGGCAGGATCGGATGTGTTCATCTCTCACGCCGCAGGGTGACGGCCCTCCCTCCACTGTGTGATTGCACCCTGCGGTGTCTCAGGCCCCTTATGTCCTCCTCCTGAGCATCCCGTCCCCCCGCCTTCCTTCTGGAGTCTCTTCAACGGGCCGCTCTCCTCTCTGCAGAACAAAAGGGGAGAAATGTGACCATAAAATTAGCATTTGGGCCCAAGGTCTTAAAAACATTAAAAAGAAAATGAGTCTTAAAAAAAGACAGAAAGAAAGGGAAGGAGGGAGGGATTGAGGGAGGAGGGAGGGAGGGAGGGAGGGAGGGAGGGAGGGAGGGAGGAGGGAGGGGGAAGGCTTGAGCTGCAGCGTGATCCCTCTTCCTCGCTCCTGCACGAGTGCTCAGCCGCCACAGAGTTTAGTTTCTCAAGTGCCCTTGACGTCTCTCGGAACAAAGCTCTCTGTCTCCTTAAGCAGAGGCCGCTGCGCTGTGCTCGGCCAGTGTCTCGCTCTCAGGGATCCCCCGTCGGGACACCCCCTCTGCTTGTCCACTCCAGAAAGTCAGCTCAAGATGCATTCCCAGGGGGCTCTGTGGTTGAATGTCGGCCTGTGAACCAGGTGGTCACAGTTCCATTCCCGGTCAGGGCACAGGCCCGGGCTGCGGGCTGGATCCCCAGTGTGGGGCGTGCAGGAGGCAGCCGATCCATGACTCTCTCTCATCATGGAATCTTCTATCTCTCTCTCCCTCTCCCTTCCTCTCTGAAATCAATATATATATATTTAAAAGATTCATTCGCATATGTCGGCATTGAATGTCCTTTGCCGTGGCTCTGCACAGGGCTGCCTCAGCCTCCCTGTAACTGGGAAAAGGACACTAGTAATGAAATCAGCAATGCTATCTCCTAGTATTCAGTAAATCCTTTGTAAAAGAAAAATAAATAAAAAACAAAACAGACCACAAACAAAAACAAACCTCTGCTTACAAAGGGTAATAAACCCGCGTTCCCAGGCTCGCTCCCTGCCCCAGCGCCAATGCTAAGCCCCCGCGGCCCGGGTCTGGGGCAATTACACTCCGGGCCAGGCCTGCAGGCCCCAAATGGCTCTCCGGAGGGGAGCCGGGGGAGGGGGGGCCTCCATTATTGTAAAGGCAGGACTTCAAACCAAATGTTTCCCTCTTTATTGATCCGCTTTCATCTCCTTTCATTGCCTTTCCTGTTGGGCCTTTTTCCTCCTCTTTTTTTTTTTTTCCTTTTCTCCACCCCGGTGGTGAGGCCTGGAAGGTGCTGTTTACAAAGGCTATTAATGCCCCGTCCTCATTTCCTGCCTCCCTGCCCAGGAGCCCGGCGCGCAGCCCTCCTCCGCCAGCACTAAACCATCCGAGAGGCCCCACCACACGGCGCAGAGCAGAGGGCCGGCCGCGGCGCCCGCTGGTCCCGGGGCTGGCAGGGAGGACCTCCGTGGAAGCGTCCGGAAGAAACTCTTTGGGATTCTGGGCCGACTCCCATCTTTGGGATCCAGAGGCGATGGGCCGGGAATCGATGCATCTTTTTCAAAATGTGTTTTTATTTATTTCAGAGAGAAAGGGAGAGGGAGAGGGAGAGAGAAACATCCACGATGAGAGAATCACCAATCGGCTGCCTCCTGCACGCCCCACACTGGGGTGGGAGCCTGCAACCCGGGCCTGTGCCCTGACTGGGAATAGAGCCGTGACCTCCGGGTCATAGATCGATGCTCAACCACTGGACCAAGCCGACCGGGCTAGTTTTTTGCCATGCTTATCACTGGTGACCCCTTCTGCTCTCCTCATGGCCCCTATTGCATATTTCTTCTATTTGAAGGCCCCTGCTCCCTTGCCTCTCAGTCGTGAGGTTGCATGTGATCAGAGCTTTCACCGCTTGAGAAAGGAAATCTAGAATGAGGGCCAGGCCAGCAGCCCCAGAGTCCGCTGTGCGAGGGTTCCAACCCCACTCAGTCCCCCGTGAGCACTGGGGCCTTTCCTCACCCGCTAAGACCCGTGTTTCTTCAGTGATAAAATAGAGAGAGTCATAACTGCTGCCTCATTGGGTCTTCCTGGGAATTAAAGGACACTACGTGTGTGAACGCCTCACACATCATCTCCCATAAACATGGACCACTTTTTCTGTTGTTGGTCTGTTAATCCTCTCCCCAGGGTATTTTTTCCATTGTTTTTTTTTTTTTTTTAGAGGGGAAGGAGAGAGAGAGAGAGAGAGAGAGAAAGAGAGAGAGAGAGAGAGAGAGAGAGAGAGAGAGAGAGAGAGAGAGAGACATGGATGTGAGAGACTAGCAATAAATTTGATGCTCTCGTGATCTAAATCATGGGTGAGGAACGTCTGGCCCGAGGGCCATTATAAGGCCCCTGAAATCATGTGGGCTGACCCTGCCAAGGCGCTAGGAATGAGTTGATTAACCCTTTGTATGCCATAGGTGCCTATCGACGCAATTCAATTCGAAGTATCATGGCCTGTTGGGGATGGTTTCCGTTTTGGTTGCGTGGCGGTTGGCTGGCTCCATGTCGGACCAAAGGTAGCAGGCTGATCGTCAGGCTGATGGCTTTGTAAGGCCCTCGAGTGATGTTATAAATATCCCCATGGCCCCAGGCAGAGGAAAGGTTCCCCAGCCCTGAGCGAAATGTTGCTGCATTGCTCCCTGGTCCCCTTCCTGTCTCCGCTCTCTTCAGTCTTGTGTGTGCTGAGCGTTATGTCATGGACTTCGTCAGTGTTGAAAAGGAGCATTAAAATACAATTTCCACCTTTTTTTTTTTTTTTTTTTTTGCTGTAGTTCTCTCCTCTCCTGTGTGTAGCTAGCTGTGCTTCAGATTTGTGTTACGTTCTGCTTTTGCCGAAACAAACCTGGCTGTCGTCGGTGCTCACGTTAATGTCTATTGTGAGAGGCCTTCTGGAGTAGAAGTTAGCCTTTAGGTATTTGCTTTTCCAAACTTCACTGAATAATAAACGCAGCATCGTTCCCTGTGGTGATTGAACTAGCTTACATTTCACCCAGAAGGGGGTAATGCTCAATGCAATCAGCAAATTTCTCTGTATTTTAACGAGTTTGACTCTACTGTCATGGTTGTCGTTACAATCTTTATCTCTGAATTTTTATTTATTTATTTATTTATTTATTTTGCCTTAGATGGAATGATAGCAGTGTCAAATGTGCAAAAGATAGGAAGATAGTCACACAGACTCTCTTTTTGATGGATTTTGCTGAGGATTTCTCTTTCCATCCTTTTACTGTCAAACGTTCAGGGTCCTTCTAGGTTGTGTATGTTTGTCTCCGGCAAACAGCAGATGCTTGGATTGTCTTTGTGTGGTCTTGATCCAGTCTATACTGTTTCGGTAAAGAACATAGTTAGTCCACGTACACTCACTGTGATTAGTGATACGTTTGTGTTTATTTTTACCACCTTGTTTCATGCTTTCTAGTTCCATGTTTTCCTTGTGTGTTTTTTCACCTTCCACTTCCTCCTTATTCTTCTATTGAGTGTTTCCCCCCGACTTATCCCATTTTTTAACTTTGTCGCTTTCTAAATTGTCCACCTTTTCAGTTTAATGGTGACGCCAAGATCTCTGCATGCAGATGTACGAAGCCCAACACTAATTAACGTCGTCATCTTGCTCCTGACATTGAGGTTACTCTAAGACCAGCCTCCCTCCCAGCGGTCATTTTTTCCAGCACAGCACCTCTGTGTATTTTTAACTCCTCCAAAGGTAAGGTGACCAGACAGTCCCAATTTTTAACAATTTGTCCCGGGACTGTCCCACCAAAAGCGGGACGTCTGGTCGCCTTATCAAAGACTACTGCTGCTTCTAACAAATCAGCACGTGCCTACATTTAACTTTACGTCTAAATCAGTTTTGTATCAGAGTTCTTAGGGTATTTTTTTTCAGTAAATGAGACCCTCCTAGCGGCCACCTCTGTTTCCATTTGAATGCACTGTCTCCATTCTAGACGGGATGGCACTGGGTACGCCATTCTGCGCTGGCATTTTTCCTCAGCCCGGTGAAGCTATCGCAGTGCCTGCTGTGGCTCTTGAGCCGTCAGCTCTCCGTGTGAATGTTTCATAAGTCATTTCTGTGTGTGCTTCTCTTCTTGTATGTGAGATCCCTTTATCTGTTATATCTTCTACTTTTATTCCCCTGTGACAGAGGTAGACAGAAACCAGATTAAGTTCTTTACCTCTCTCGATCCTCCGTCTCCTTCTGTTTTCTCCCCACTTGGGATTCTTGACATTTTAGAAGAATTCAGACCAATATTTCATTAAAAAATATAAGGAGCTTCCCCCCTTGATTCAACACAGGTTTTTAATTTTTTTTAATTTAAGGATGAACATCCTTCTGTGTGTGTGTGTGTGTGTGTGTGTGTGTGTGCTTGTGAGCATGTGTGTGTATACAAAGGACAATCTATTCAATCCTAATTCTGGAAACAGGAAACCTTTTGAAACGATGATTCTTCTCATATTTTTCTCTCTCGCTGACAGAATCCCGGGCACTATAGTGTAACATAATTTTTAACGTGTGAGGTTTAAATGATGTCCTTATGTCTCCATGATGTATGTTCCTGTGTTCTCATTTGCCACATGAATTAGGAGAAAAATTAAACCCGCAGACATCCTGGATAATCTGTCCAGTGTGTGCGTGAGGTCTTCATTTTGCCTGTGGTTGGGTGCTGTGATGTGAGCTTATCTCTCTAACGCCGAGGGGAAGACGTGTGTGTGTGTGTGTGTGTGTGTGTGTGTGTGTGTGTGTGGTGCAGGGAAACGCAGGTTCTGAACCAGATCTTGCTGGCCCTTCACAGCCAGAAAGGACTGCCAGAGGGTTGTGGGTATTTTTGTTTGTTTTTATTATACAAAGCACAGATCAGAAACAACACAGAATCATTCTATGAGGGCACCCAATAAACAAAAGGGTATAATTTAAGACTAAGAATTTCATGCCAATATCTTGAGCCCTCACAGTAGGCGTCTATTTGAAGTGGGGAATCTGACTCAGTGAAAAGTATTGATAGGGAATTAACCGGCAGCCTTCAGTAATTCAGAGTGTGTGAGTGTGTGCTCACCATTAAACTGAAAAGGTGTGAGGGGGGCAATATCGATGGGTCCTTTCTGCAGACATGGATGCCTCGCTTATGTCAAGACCACGGGCTCCCACATCAGGCGAGCCTGGGTTCGACTCCATGACTCAGCCGAGTGGCCTCTCTGAGCCTTGGTTTCCTGTTCTGAGAGCAGGGATGATGTTAGAGCCCACGTCAGCGGGCTGTTGCGAGAATCGACAACATTGCACTTAACAAGCACTGACAGGCACTTACCGCCGTTTATGACCTATTGTGGGAGCTCAGGATCATGTGGGTCAGCACTGTTAGTCCAGGATGAAGTGACCATGTCCGTACCTCCAGGTACGTACCCGCTGGCCAGGAGCTGGGGTGGACGCTAACAATCCCAGGGCGGGGATGAAAGATGCCCCAGTGGCTATTGGGAAACTCCCCACGGGTCCTTGGCACAAACGTGTTTGCAACCCACGATTCAAAACACCTGCTTTATTGGGCTCGAAAGGGAGAGAAAGATGGCAGGGACTGGCAGACGAAGAGCCAGACCCCCATCCCAATCTCCACACGGTCAGAGTCGCCCCTGCGGGGACTGGTGCAGGCGGCGTCCTGTCGGGCCATGGAGCCGATGGGAAGCAACGAGAGGGCGTATCCTTGGCATCTATTGCTGGAAGGCCAGGGTCCTTTGAAGAACCACAAAATATATGGTAGGGACTAAAGGGCCTCACGTGTGCCTCATCAGAGACATGCTAAAAGCATGGCAGCGTGTGTGTGCCCGTATGCAACCGGATCCCCCTGCCTGTGGGCCAAGCCGGTCGTAAATCGTCAGCGCCGGCCTCGGCGCTCCCTCCGGCTCCCTCCGAGGGTCCCATCCCCACGGAGTAAATCACGGGCTCCAGGCCTTTGCTCTCCGCCGTGTGTATGAGGAAATGGCGGGATCAATCGGGAGGCAGGATCAATCTGCTATTTATTACCTTGAAACGTGACACCCTATTCTAAGTGCCCTCGTCCCCGGTGACTTCACTTGAGAACAGCCTTCTGTCCAAACAATATAGAAACCAGCTTGCCTGCCGCTGGGCTGTGTGTGTGTGTGCTGGGTTTTTTTCACTTCGGCCCGGATGGATTTATGCTGTGTATAACTCTCAGGACCTAAATAAGTTACTTAGTGGGTTTTGAAACAAGCATGTAAACGAGGAAGTGTCATTTGGGGTTTGGGGGGTCTTAAATCAGAGCAGAATGCACTCATGACCAGACTTTCTTTTTCTTTTTTTTAAGAAAAAGAAGGAGGGGGTGGGGGAGAGAAAGCAGGATTCCCATTGACCCACCGCTCATGGCTTCACGTTCCAAAGAAAATAAATAAAAATCTCATGTCCAGGGGAAAGAGGGGGCTTGCTGGGGACGTGCCGTCTTGTCCCCACACGTGGCGGGGACCCCGGCCTCTCACTGATGGGTTTCAGAAGGAGTGCCCCTCACACCGCTGGGGGGGTGGGGGGAGTGAAAGGGCAGGAGATCCGATGTCTGTCAGGGAGGTTAGACCTCATCTTCATGACCCGCCATCCCTCTTCCTGATTAACACACCGGGGGGGGGGGGGGGGGACGGCAGCAAAGACCCTCCCTCGGAAGCCCTGTCCGCACCGCTGTCCCGGGTCTGGGCCTGAGGTCTCGGCTGTGCCCAAAAGGGTCATTCCCGGGCCAGGTGGCCACAGCACAAGCGTCTCCGGCGAGCGTGGTGAAACGTGCTTAAACGCCCAGACTGAGTTAGATGGAATGGAAGAGAAACTGACAGTAATGAAAAGCTGGTGACAGCCTTGATCCCCATAAATTTGTATTTTATTAGGGCCTCAACCTAAGGTTAACCAGAAAGAGAAGGGACGGAGGAGGCTGAGGTCTTAGAGGTGGTCCAAGAAAGACCACAGCAACGTCCTGAATCTCCAGGCCAAGATGGCCGTAAATCCTTCCTCTAACTCTCTCTCTCTCTCTCTCTCTCTCTCTCTCTCTCTCTCTCTCTCTCTCTCTCTTTCTTTCTCCCCATCTCCCTTCCTTCCTCCCTTCCTCCTTTCCTCCCTTCCTCCCTTCCTTCCTTCTATCTTTCTTTTCCATCTTTCTTTCCTTCCCTCTTTCTTTTCTTTTCTATCTTTTCTCTCTTTCTCACACTCCCTCTCTTGCCTTCCTTCTTTTCCTTCTCTCTCCTTCTCTCCATCTCTCTTCCTCCCTTCTCTCTGTCTCTCTGTCTCTCTTTCACTCTCTCTATGTAAATATGTTCTCTCCATTATGTTCTTAACCTTTCCATGATCAATGGCATTTCATGGAATTCATTCAGGGCTTTTGGGAAGATACATATAGGAAGGATTGATTTTTTTTTTATAAAAGTATATGAATGAATATTAATTGATCTTCTAATATTTTAGGGTACAATTCATCTCAGCCTTTCCTTATCCTTCATACATCCTAAACTTTTGGCATCCTTGCCAGTGGATCAAGGCCAGGAGACAAAGCCTGCATTAAAAGCATTAATGTATAGGTTGTAATGGAGCTTAAGCCAGGGCACGATTGTGTGTGTGAAAGTGTGTGTGTGAGTGTGTGAGTGTGTGTGTGTGTGTGTGTGTGAGTGCGTGTGAGTGTGTGTGTATGAGTGTGTGTGTGTGAGTGCGTGTGAGTGTGTGTGTGCGTGTGTGTGTGTGTGTGTGTGTACTTGCGTGTAGGCAAAGGTTTCTCCTTTCCTCTTCATCCCTTCCGACCCCGAAAGCTTGCCTCAAACAGCTAATGTGTTGTGGGATTTATAGGAAAATTTATGATCTTCAAGGTAAAATAAAACTTTACATCGTATACAGCCTAGGACAGGCTCGGAGAATCCATGTAGTTCCCCTAAATTACAAGGAACCGTAAACCATGGCTGCATTCTTGTATCATTGCCACGTAACCTCCAGTCCACCTGGAAGTCACACGGGACTGTGGATTATAAACAGTGCAGTTATGAGTGAGCCTTCTGCCTTCAGGGACCGGATTCATAGGTTTCTGTAAAGACAGGGGGCTGGGGGCGGGGAGGGGGCAGAGCCAAATAAGACAGGCCGGTGATCCATGTCTTCGCAGGACGCCAGGGCTAATTAGAATATATTTGCACATGGACCTCAGCACGGAGGCCTCTGCCGGCCGGGAGGCCTACGTCTGTGGCATCACGGAGAGATCTGGGTCCCGGACCTGCTGTTCAGCCGGGTTCTTTGCCTGCGGGCGAGCCCTCGCCCTCACTGTGTCACTGTGCCGATCGGAGCTCCTGTGACAAATGCTGGCCACCAGGCTTCCCTTCAGGAGCTGTGGTTTGTGTCACCGCGGCCTGTCCGTGTGCTCTGCGCCGAGGGCCTCTCGGACACAAGGCCACGGGGCCTCGAAGGGCCCTGGCTCTGAGGAAGCTGCCGATCGGCACAGCCCGCCCGTGAGGCCGGGTGTGGGGGAGCTGGGCTCCGGGCACGCTGGCCGCCTGGGTCCTGCAGGGATGGGGTTGGCATGGCTTCCTCCCCGGAGCCGGGGCTCCTTCCTGTGGTTGTTGGGACTTGTCTTCCTCCCCCTGGAAGATCCTGGTCCCCTGACCTCCTCTCCAGTGAATAAGCCAGAGGGTCCAGCCCACCGCTGGGCGTGGGGGCACGTACACTGAAAAAAAGGGATTGTCCATGTTTAAAAAATGAGAAGTTGGCCATGTAAAAATCTCCTTTGTAAAACTGTTGTTGGGCCCTAGCCGGGTGGCTCAGTGGATAGAGCGTCGGCCTGTGGACTGCAGGCTCTCAGGTTCGATTCCGGTCCGGGGCACATGCCTGGGCTGTGGACTCGATCCCCAGTGTGGGGCCTGCAGGAGGCAGCCGACCCACGATTCTCTCTCCTCATTGATGTTTCTCTCTCTCCCTCCCTCCCTCTCTGAAATCCATAAAGACATATTTACAAACAAAACAAAGCCGTTGCTGGATGTTTTGCCCCTGACTGTGGCACCTGTGGTGTGAGGATTTTCTTGTAAAATTGAGAAAAACTGGACAAGCCGGGCACACCTTCGCACACCCTGCCCAGCGGAAGGGACTCCAATGTAGCCCGGTGGCAGTCATTGGCGTGCCTGCCTGGCCCCTTGGGGGCACTGGCTTCGGCACCCCGGTGCCCAGTTCCAGAAACAGGAAATGAAGTAGCGTGCATCTGAGCGTCTCTGACCCGGGCCTCCTCAGAAGGCCTCGGCACCCCCTTTGCAGGCAGGTCCGGCTCTTCAAGGAGAAATTGCGTTGCTGTGATCAGTGGGAATAACTGACTCAGCCGTGCCTCCCCCCGCCCCCGCCACGGGTGCGGTTCGAGGCGTTACATGTGTCCCGTGATTCCATTAGTTGTCAGAGACTCGCAGGATTGACACCGGTCTGGAGTCACGCTGGTCTCTGTCCACCTCGGGGTCTTGTTCAGCTGAAGCCCCTGCTTCCGGGGGTCTGGGCAGGGCCCTGGGAGCTTGCAGACACCCCCCCAGCCCCCCTCCTGGGGTGGATGAGGCAGCCGCCCTGGGGAATGAGGGTTCCGCTCAAACCAAACAATGGCACATGTCCTCACGCAGTAAGGAAACCCTCTGAGCATCGGGACACGTGTGTCTTTTTCCATCTTTCCTCAGCTCTTCCTCCAGGGATCCCCGCCAGGCAGGGGTGTGGACCACGTACCCGCGTGGAGACCCTCCCCCCGGGGGCCCCGAGCAGAACTGTCTCCCGGGGGGAGAGCGAATGAGGCAGGAGCGGCCCTCTGCCCTCTGGTGCCGCCGCGAGAATGAATGACCCTGTCCCACCGGAGGGCCGTTCTTCATCCATCGATTCTCGCCGCCACCCAATAATCCCGATTGCCTCCTACACTTCATCTTCCTCTTCCGGAGGAGAAGCGGTCCTCACCCACGGACACACACACACACACACACACACACACACGCATACCCCAATGCATCTCACAGACCTCGCGTGTGATTTATCTGTGGCGAGCCAAGGAGAAAAGCCAGATTTTTCATCCAGCACGCCCTCACATCGTCTGCATCCTTGTCGACAGAGTTCTCACAGGGAAAATCGCCCATTCGATAGAGGACGCCGGCCGGGCTTGCCGAGTCACGTGATCCTAATGGCATTCCCATTTGACCAGGCGGATCCAGAAGTTGGGCGCTCTCTCGCAGCCGCCCAAGCCCCAGATTATTGGGCTGGAAATGAAAACCAGTTTTCTTTCGGCATCAGGGAGAGAGAAGCCCATTTTCCAGGACATTAGAGAGAATGGATTGTCATGGGTGGTGTTCGGGACAATGCCCAAAGCGGGCAGTAACCATACCACACCAGGAAGGCACAGCTTGCTGGTCATGGCAGCACTGTGCCTTCCCTGACGGTGCCACCAGGAGGGTTTGCCACTTAGTCATAGCACGGTATGTACACTGGCACCGGGGAAGGCTAGGGGGTTTGAGAGAGAGAGAGAGAGAGAGAGACATCAATGATGAGAGAGCGTTATTGATCAGCTGCCTCCTGCACGCCTCTCTCCCTCTCCCTTCCTCTCTGAAATTAATATATCTTTAATATATATATATATCTTTAATATATATATATATATATATATATTTTTAAATCATAAATAATTCTCCCATTGATGTACCCTTCTATCCCCAGTTACAAAGGATGTTCTCATATATGAGTATATGTGTGTGTATGTGTGCATACATACACTTTGTGAAATGTATGTTCTAATATATAGTGAACATGCATGCACACATGTAAACACAAGCATATATTTTATTTTATTTTTAATTAAAAAACTGGGCAGAGTATTTTGTGCCTTTTCCTTGTCACTTATTAATCTGCCTTTAATTAATCCAAGGGTATTTTTCCATTGATTCTTAGGGAGAGTGGAAGAGAGAGGGAAAGACAGAAAGAAACATCCATGTGAGAGTAACACATCAATTGGTTGCCTCCCGCATGCGCCCTGACCAGGGCCCGGGCCAGGCAGGAGTCTGCAACTGAGGTATGTGCCTTTGACCGGAATCGAACCCTGGACCCTTTAGTCCGCAAGCCAATGCTCTATCCACTGAACCACACCAGCTAGGGCTAATCTGCCTTTAGAGCACATGTGTCAAACACAAGGCCCGCGGACCAAATCCGTCACGCCAGGCCTTGCAATGTGGCCCGCACCGCGCTGTCATCACTGCATTCCGCTGCGTTTCCATCACAATGACAGTTTATGACTGTTCAGTAAACCATTCGGCCCGCGATTTAGGCTGGATTTTAGATTTTGGCCCCTTCTCTGATTGAGTTCGACACCCCTACTTTAGAGGAACCTCATCTTGCTTTCGGCTTATTGGCGTCCTTGGGTAGAGGAAGCAGCTGGCTGGTGTGTGAGTAGTTTTCAGCGCTGACTCAGTCGGTTAGGAATGTTTAGGTGAGGGGATAGGGCTGGAGGTGGACAAAGCAGACAGAGGACATGAGTAAGAAATGGTTTTCAACACCATTTCAACACTGGCAGTGTGTCTGCCATCAACAAATCCACAAGCAACAGGTGCTGGCGAGGGTGTGGAGCAAAGGGACCCTCATACACTGCTGGTGGGGAGGCATGCGGAACTGTATTTTTATTTTATTAAAAATGAAACTCCCATGTGACCCAGCGATCCCACTTCTAGGGGTATATCCTAAGACAGTGGTCGGCAAACTCCTTAGTCCACAGAGCCAAATATCAACAGGACAACAATGGACATTTCTTTTGAGAGCCCAATTTTTTGGACTTCAACTTCTTCTCACGCCACTTCTTCAACACAGACTCACTCAGGCCGTGGTGTTTGTGGAAGAGCCACACTCAAGGGGCCAAAGAGCCGCATGTGGCTCGAGAGCCACAGTTTGCCAACCATGGTCCTAAGAAACCAGAAACACCATCGGAAAGAAGGTACGCCCCCCTGTGTCCATAGGAGCGCCACTGACACTAGCTAAGATCTGGGAACAGCCAGGTGCCATGGGCAGGTGAGGGGACACAAAGAAAATGACATTTCCTATCAGAATCCGAGAGAGAGACGAGGTCAGGGATTGCATCGCAGCCTGCCGAACAGTAGGACCATCCCATGCCCTGCCCCGGACCCAGGCCTGGGCTAGCTCTCTAGCTGAAAACCGTACCCGGGGCGTCAGGATGCCTTTGGACCTTGCCAAGGACAGAACCAGGTGGCCCAGGCCGACCGCCACCTTCCACCAGCAGAGAATAAGGAAGGGAAGGGAAGGGAAGGGAAGCGGGGGATGGAGAGAAGGAACTTACTTTATTTATTTTCTTCTTTCTGGTCAGTGAACACGGTGGAAATGGATTAAGTTGGCTCAAAAAAGACTCCAGTCCCTGTTGCCCTAATTGCGTTTCGACTCGGAGAGGGAGATGGGGAGATGGGATTGCGTCTCTCTGCCGGCTTCCGCTATTAGCCGCCCGAGAGCCGGGAGTGCTCCCTCACGGAGGAGCCCGGGGAAAGAACTCCGAGAAACAATAGCCGCTGTCACCGCTGGCCGGTCTCTGCCTTTGATCAGCCAAATGAGTGTTGCAGGCATTTCTTATAGGACGGAGATTGCTTATCGATCTATATCAAAATATGCATGCTAATCCGGGCAGCAGGGAGCGTTTCCAAGTGGAGTTAATAATCTGATCGCCGCCCTGTCTGCACCAATTCTCTGAACTCGGAGCTCTAATCAGTCCGGGGTCTGGCCGTCAAATGTGCTTTGCCGTTTGGCCGTGGATTTGTGGCATTGATTGAGGAGCCCCTGTAAAGGTGTTGACAAAGCAAATTGTTTGTTCCAGGAGTGTTTTGCCAGGGATCAAGCCCCGAGTAATACGCCGTGAATTTGTTCACTCCTCGGAGGGCGGGAGGAATGATAAAATCCACCGGCATCATTATCACGGCCACCGGCCCCGGGGGACCCACGCTGGGTCTGAGGAAAATGCAGTTTTGCGGGCGCCCCTGCGAGTTACGCCGGGGCGGCCCCTCCTATCCCAACGAGGTTAGATAAGTTTTAAGAAAGATAAGCAAATACACGGATCGTCATGTGCGAGATGAGAACGCCTGGTTTATTTCGTTGGAAAGCCAACGGAAAGGTGGGTAGGTGCTGTGCATGCCCGGGGCCACCATTCCTGGGTAGAGTAAGGGTCCTCAGAAAAGGCAGTGACAGAGGAGGGAGCAGCTGGGTCCCCCAGGCAGAGCCCTGTCCTGAGGGCCCGAGCACTCCCGGCTCCCAGCTGGAGAGGGAGTGAGCCCTCATGCCCTGCGTCTGCTGTGAGGGGGCTGGGCAGGCGCAGGGGACTGTCTTAGGGCTGCTTCTCCCTGAAGCAGAGCCTGAGACCAGGATGGAGGACACGACATTGGTTTGGAGGTGGTGGTGGGGGGGGAGAGCAGGATGGGGGACATGGTGTTGGTTTGGAGGTGGTGGTGGTGGGGGGAGAGCAGGATGGGGGACATGATGTTGGTTTGGAGGTGGTAGGGGAAATGGAGGGAAGGAGAGCAGCATGGAGGACGTGGTGTTGGTTTGGAGGTGGGAGGGAGAGGGAGGTGAGAGCAGGATGGAGGACATGGTGTTGGTTTGGAGGTGGTAAGGAGGAGGGAGGTGAGAGCAGGATGGAGGACGTGGTGTTGGTTTGGAGGTGGGAGGGAGAGGGAGATGAGGGCAGGATGGGGACGTGGTGTTGGTTTGGAGGTGGTAAGGAGGAGGGAGGTGAGAGCAGGATAGAGGACATGGTGTTGGTTTGGAGGTGGGAGGGAGAGGGAGATGAGAGCAGGATGGGGACATGGTGTTGGTTTGGAGGTGGGGGGGAGAGCAGGATGGGGGACATGATGTTGGTTTGGAGGTGGGAAGGAGAGGGAGGTAAGAGCAGGATGGAGGACATGGTGTTGGTTTGGAGGTGGGAGGGAGAGGGAGGTGAGAGCAGGATGGGGACATGGTGTTGGTTTGGAGGTGGTAAGGAGGAGGGAGGTGAGACGGGGAAGGGAAGGAGTCTGGTTGAGGGTCATTGGTGAGCAGGACAGTGCTGGGGCCGCCTGGGGCTCAGCCCTGCAAGGCCTCTGCCGCCAGGGGAGGAAGAGAGAGTCATGGACTCCCGGGGGAGGCAGCGAGGAGCTGAGGGGGGAGGAGCTGCTGTGGGCCCGCATCGGGCTGCCAGGAGGCTCTCAGCGCGGAGTTAAGCAACTGCTGCTGCTGGCAGACCCCGGGCGGGTGGGCGGAAGGACTGTGTTTGCGGGGCGGGGTTCCCTGTCTTCTGTGCTGCTCCCTTACGGCCTGGCCACAGCCAGCACCAGCGGGAACACTGCTGACACGGAGAGCGTGCCTGCCCTGTGCCAAGCACGCATTCGGGTTTGTAACCTGCAGGTTGTGAGCTCAGTGTGTCTAAGATCTGACTGCGCTGCCTGTGGGATAGGAAAGGACAGGACAGACCGGAATAGGTTAGAGGGAATCAAAGCGTCTGACCCCTCGCCAGGATCCGTTTTGTTCAAGGAAAATCTTGTTTCAGTTGTGTATGTCTGTGTGTGTTTCCGCGAGAGCACACGCATGTGTGTGCATGTGCACACATTAGGTCTTAGGTGAAATGCTCTTCTCTCTCTGAGTCCAGGCCCGTTAGAAGGAAGCTGGGTTTTCTCCTGTGATACTGTAACAGTGCCAGGCGGTGGATGTGGCCGCCCCCACTTCTCAGGTGAGACACCTGGAGTTCCCAGACGTGGCGTGAACCCGCCCTCAAGTTCAGGGGCAGGAGAGCCAGAGCACCAGGGTCCGAGCTTCTCCCCGGGCGTTCGCTCCCCCGGAGCAGCCAGGCAGCGAGCGCCTCACAGCAAAGAGCACATCGGCCATGCGTCCCGCGGAGCCCGGCGCAGGGAAGCCTCCGCCATCTGCCGTCCAGAAGGCGGGCAACTGTTCCCTCCCTTCTGTGCGGGGCTCAGCAGCAACCCAGCTCCCCTCCAGCCGGAAGGCGGGGAGTGCGCCCCGCTTTGTCGCACTGTTGTTGATGTCGCCGTAATTTACAGCACAGCAAATGGGGAGGCAGATGGCGCTTAACATATTCCCAGACATAAACACGAGGCTTCCGTGGTGTGTGTGTGGGTTCCCGAGCTCCCATCCACTCTGTGGGGGCAGGCTCTCCCTCCGCCCTCCCCTCGCCTCCCCTCCTCTGCACATGAGCCATGTTCCCGATTCAGAGACGGGTGGGGCGCATCTAAATGGCCGGGGTTGTAAGAAGAGTCACAGAGAAGCTGGGATGAGGCCCTGGCCTTGGCCTTGGCTGGAAGATTGCACTCCCATCATGTGTGAAAAGGCCAGGCCACATCACGGAAGGAGTCTGATCTTCAAGACTAGACACGGGGACCTGGACCCTCACCGGCATCTCACTAGTCATGTAACCAGATTGTTTTTTCAATCAATGGCCTATGTTTTATTTTATTTTTACTTTTTTTCAGTAATTCTCGACTCCTTTATTTCAACATTTAGCTTCAGGTTTAAAATATTAGCTAAGAAAGCAGAGAGGTGGCTCACAGAGAATTTTTTAAATGCGTGTCATAGTTATGCATTGGAATGGACTATATTTTAGAACCGTTTTAGATTTATAGGAAAATTGAGCCAAAGGTATTCCCATACTAACACTCACACACACACACACACACACACACACACACAGATGTTAATTCCCCTCTGTAATTAACATCTTACATTCACGTGTGTAGTACATTTGTTACAACTAACGAACCAACACTGATCATTAGTATTAACTGAAGTTCATGGTTTCGGTCTGTCTTCTTCGTTTTCGCCTGCTGTTCCTGTTCTGTTTCAGAATCCCACCCAGGATGCTGCCTTACACGGAGCTGTCACGTCTCCTTGGACTCCTCTCGGCTATGACAGTTTTCTGGAGTCTCCTTGGCCTTGACCGTGGTGAGGAATCAGGTCAGAGGTCCTGTAGGATGGCCCTCTTTTGGAGCCCGATCACAATGACAGTCAGGGCTGTGGGTCTGGGGAGATCGCAGAGGGGAGATGTCCTTTTGAGCACGTCCTATCAAGAGTGTGTACGACCCACAAGGCTTTCTGCTGTTGATACTTCTCCCTGTGAAGTTACTCTTCTCCTCTTTCTCCACCGCCCTCTGTGGAAAGTACGCCCTCTGTGCAACCCCCCTCCCCTAAGATGTGAGGAGTTCCCTGACTTGGTGATGGGGATCTACGGGATTGATTTGTAAGACTTCCGCATGGGAGATTTGCTCTGCTCCTCATTTATTAATTTATTCAATTTTGTAATGCATCAGTATGTGCTCACGGGTAATTGTTTTATCCTTTGGGTTATAATCCAGTGTTTTCATTATGTTTAGCTCAAGTAGTCTCAGCTTTGACCACTGAGCACCCCTTCCGTCTGCTCCTGCGCCCCGTTGGCATTAGGCCATCAATGTTTTGACGTGTTTTGTTGTTTCGTTTATTGAAAAGGCTGTCTCCTATCTTCATCGAATCGCCTCTGCTTTTTTTGTCAACGATCGGTTGACTGGATGTTTGCATGGGTCTGTTTCCGGGCTCTCCGTTCGGTCCCATTGATCTGTTTGTCTAGTCTCTCACCAGCCCCGTGGTGCCTTGATTGCTGTGGGTTGATAGTAAGTCTTTACGTTGAGCCGTGTCAATCCTCCGCTGTTGATTTTCCTTTTTGGTATTGCGTGGGCGATGCTGAGCCTTTCGCTTTTTCGTATCAACTTTCCGATTTGTTTGCCTCTATCCACAAAACGGCATGCTGGGATTTTTCCTGGGACTGTGTTGGCCATCTATTGATATATGGATCAAGTTAGGAAGCATTGACACATCGTAACAATGTTGAGTTTTCTAACAGGTCATTTTTATGCCAGATTTACTAGGACACAATGCTCCAAAGAGGCTGCGCCTGTGTGACATGTGACATGACAGTGAGACACATTCTGATGGCGGCATGCGCTCCCGAAACCGCCGCGACAATCCAGAGAATGAATAGTTGTCACCCCCAAAGGTTTCCTCACGTCTGTGTATAATCTCTCCCTTCTCCTGCCCCATCCCCAGAAACAGATATGATTTCAGTTGCTATATATTAGTTTGCATTGCCTATAGTCTGACACAAGTGGAGTCAGACAGCCTGTGTGTGTGTGTGTGTGTGTGTGTGTGTGTGAGTGTGTGAGTGAGTGTGTGTGTGTGTGTGTGTGTGTGTGTGTGAGTTTGGTCTGGTTTGTTTCTCCTACTCAGAATAGCTGTTATGAGATCCATCCGTGTGGTAGCATACGCTCCTGGATTGTTCCCTGCTGTAGCTGAATCATACCCCGTTGTGTGCATGTACCACAATCTGTCTCCTACCCATTTATCTGTTAAAGGGCACGGGTTGCGCCCAGCTCTCAGCGCTTACAGAGCACTGCTGAGAACATTCACAGACAGACACATCCTTTTACTGACATCTGCTTTCGTATCTCCTGGGTGAACGCTAGGGAGTGGGATGATCTGATCATGTGATAAGCATATGTTTACCTGTCTCAGAAATGGCCATCTCAAGCTCATGGATGCACCTGTGTGCCACAGCCCCATGCCCAGGAGCCCTGGGAGGTGAACAATAAGGCCTGCTGGCTGTTCTTAGGCAGGAGAGGGAGGGGTGTGTCACCAGTGGGAACCACTGGCCTCTGGGGGTGAGAAAGTTCATGCCCAAGTCACCTGCTTCTCCCCCTTCACCCCCCAACCCGGAACTGGTCTTCCCACCCTCGGCGGGGGAATCCGTTATTCCTGGACCTGGTCTTCCCACCCTCGGCGGGGGTATCCATTATTCCTTAAGGGACAGAGGGGTTCTCTCTCCTGTGGTTCTGCCCCCTGTCCTCATGCCAATGCAGTCACCATTTGCCGTCAATTCCAGGGTTTTCACATCCGTTCTATTAGCTTCGGTGACACGACGTCTCCAGTGCTGCTCCGAGCACAGTGCTCTGGGGAAGCCTTCACACTCTCTCTTCCCGTGGAGCCCAGAGAGTGTGCGTTCCCCGCACCCCTCACCCCTGATGTCGGAGGGGAGTTGGTGGGCCTCTCCAGAGCGCAGGCTCCGCTCCCGCCCGGCTCTCCCCACATCAGGCGCCCTCTTAAACATCTGTCTGCGGCGTGATTTATTCCCTTTTAAAATGAGGTTTTCAAACAACTCACTATCTTAATTTTAGCAGTTCAGCTCCTTTGTATGCTAACAATACCAAACATGCAAATGAGCTACCACTCTGCTTTCTAGCAAAAATGTTTCTGTGCAAACACTTGATTTTATAACGCACTTTGCAGCCTTCTCCTATAATTACTCGTTAAATCTATATTTGACTTTGCTCTAAGTGGCTGCACTGTGAGGCGGTTTTTTCTCGCCTCTCACGGAGGCTGGTCCGTCTCCCCTCCCCTCCCCCCGCCCATGAATCTGGCCAGATTGTAGATGGAAGGCGGACTGCCGGGAACGGGCCATGAGACAGGCTGGCATTGCTCCCGGAGCCCCCAGAGGCGGCACGCCGGGGCAGGGTCCCGCCATGCGTGTCCCGTGGTCTTTGGAGCAGAGATTAGCCTGGTGTGATCGTCTCCGGCTGGCAGCGGGACTGCCGGGGCGGGGTCTCCTGCCTCTGCCGCATCCTGGCTCCCGGCACCCAGAACCGAGGGGCGGCAAGCCTATCCCTCCCATCCCGAGGCCCACGCCGGTCCCACGGCCACGCTCCATGCTGTGAGCGGGCAGAGCATCCCTCCGACGGCGATGAGGCGGGTGAAGAGGGTGGTTATCCCTCAGCAATCGCAGACCTCTGTGGGTACCAAAGCCTCCGGAGGCAGAGGGGAGTCTTAGGGCTGGAGGCGGATCCCTCATGCAGGGAAGGCATGGTGAGAGCCTGCTCTCCCCACCCCCCCCCCCCCGGGGGCTGCGGGTGCACTGGAGATGGGAGGGTTTGACAGGAAGCAGGAGTCCACCTTCCAGTCTAGACTGAAGAGGCCATTGAGGCCAACCCCCGACCCTCCCATCTCCTACGAATGACGGAGCTCCATTTGGTGTTGGGGTCCTCATCCATAAATAGGCGACAGAGATGAGGGCGCAGACTGAGGGATGAAAGTCACGTTCACTTAGACTGAGGAATGAAACCGTGACAAGATGCGAGTTTTAAAAGGCCGGCACGCTCCTCTGAGCCCACAGCACCCCAGACAGTAATGAGGTTGTGACTGCGTAACTGTCCGGGACCCCTCTGCAGTACTGCGCCTGGGGTCCGGGCCCCCGCTCTGCCTCTCCCCGTGCTGATGGCTCTGTGATATTTTCTTTAACAGAAACAGGAAAGCCGAAACCGGTTTGGCTCCGTGGATAGAGCGTCGGCCTGCGGACTGAGGGCGTCCCAGGTTCGATTCCGGTCAAGGGCATGTACCTTGGTTGCAGGCACATCCCCAGTGGGGGGAGGTGCAGGAGGCAGCTGATCGATGTCTCTCTCTCTTCAATGTTTCTAACTCTCTATCCCTCTACCTTCCTTTCTGTAAAAAATAAATAAAATATATTTTATAAAAACAACAATAACAGGAAGGTAATTCAGGAGAGCTGATCAAAATAAAACGGGACACTTAGGATGCGTCAGACACGCAACTTCCCAGAGTTCTGCTCCTGAAGGATGCAGGCTCATACTCCTCACGTACGATGTTTGTGATATGTTATGTCTCCCCGGTTCTCATATAAACCGGGGTGGGCTTGTAATTACACTGTCAACAAGATGCCGCGTGATTTGGTGTGTGCTGACAGGAGCGAGCTTCTATTTTGACTGGGAACTAACGTGAGCAGCAGTGCCTGCTTAGAGCTGTGCGGCTGTGCTGAGCTCTCATGAACATGGAGAATTTTCCATCGCTTCTTCACTGCCTTTGGGGTGTGGCCTCTCTCCTCTTCGGGAGCCACCGCACACACTCCCGTCTTCGCACGGCATCTGTCTCTGTGCCATCACGTCCCAATGTGGGGAGCCGGCCGGGGAGGCACCGCGTCCCTGCGCCCACACTTACGCTGCCCCCCGTGCGCTGTGGGTGCATCTCGCTGCACGTGAGCTGCAAGTGTGCCCAGCTCCGCATCCCAACCGGCTCCTGAGGGTGTGGACCAAGAACCAAGAGGTCATGGGTTCGATTCCCGGTCAGGGCGTAGGCCCGGGGTGCAGGAGGCAGCCGATCGATGATGCTTCTCTCTCATCGATGTTTCTATCCCTCTCTCTCCCCCTTTCTTATCTCTAAAATTTAATTTTAAAAAATTACATTTTAAGAAATTTCAAAATTAAATAAAATTTATAAGGCACCTGCTTAGCCCGCCTCGGCATCTGCAGGCCCAGGGCACTGAGCCGGGTTCCAGCCTGAGAGAGCTCCGGCCGGTGGAAGCGAGTGGCCCGCAGGCCTGCCCTGCCGCAGGCACCGGTGTTCGCACCGGCCCCCCAGCCTCTGCAATCACAGGTGCCCGGCCCCCGAACGGCCCGGCGTCGCCATGCGCAGCCAGGGTCCCCGTTATACAGCCCCTGGTCCCGCTCGGTTATTAACTATACTGTACGGAGCCTCATAAACACCTTTTTACACATACAGTGCAACCTTTCAGTGCCACAATCAAATGCTTCTCAACAAATTACCGTCCCCCAGAAAAGGGACCCTGATTGCTTCCCAGAAAGAGGTGGGAGGAAACCTTAGACAGGACCGCTGGCAGCCCGAGCTGTGGGACCGCGGGGCCCCGGCTGGACCCGCTCGCCGGCCTGCAGGCCGGCCCTGGCGCAGCCCTGGGGAAATCAGCCCCCGTTCTCTCGAACCCGGCCCGGGGAGAGATGCCACTGCGGAGAGGGTTTCCCCAGCCTGGTCTGCTTTGCAGACAGGCGGGCCGAATGCCTTCGGGACAGAGCAGCCCCCCGCCCGGGTCACGTGAGAACTAAGGGTGGGGGGTGCGAGGGCCAGAACCTCGGGACCAGCGGCCCACCGCGCCCCAGGCGGCAGGCGGCGGTGCTGAGGTCCCGTCTCCAGTTTGTCGTCTTGTAAAACGAAGTTTGTGTCCTTATCCCCGACACCTCCACCTCCCCGTATACTTTCTCCGATGCCCCCTCATCAAGCAAACGATGGCTGCTCTTATAAACATGGATCTTTTCCATTTCATAGGCCAGTAAAATTTACAGACCCGGGTTGCAAACTTTTTATTTTGCCCGGTAAGGGCACTGGGAAAAAAATAAAACACACACACACACTCACACACACTCATACTCACACACACACACACACACACACACACACTCACACACACACACACACATACACTCACACACACACTCACACACACACACACTCACACACACACACACTGTGTGCACAGAGGGCTGCCGCAGCGCAGAGAGCCACACCCCAGCCACCGACGAAGATCAAGGTCAGAGCTGACCAGCCTTTCCCGTGTGGGACGCCCTAGCTCATGATCGGCAAACCGCGGCTCTTTGGCCCCTTGAGTGTGGCTCTTCCACAGAAATACCTCGGCCTGGGCGAGTCGAAGAAGTGGCGTTAGAAGAAGTTTAAGTTTAAAAATTTTTGGCTCTCCAAAGAAATGTCAGTCATTGTTCTGTTGACATTTGGCTCTGTGGACTGATGAGCTTGCCGACCACGGGCCTAGCACATGTCCTGAGAGCCCAGGTCTTCCCCAAATCAAGGAAGTCTGAGCAGAGTCATGGAGGCTGGCTGTCTCCTAGCGACCTTGGCTTATTTGCCCACAGATGGGCAGCTTAAGGAACGGGACTGGGGGCCGATGTGGGCATCGGAAAGACCTTGGACGTGAGCAGCTCGGACACAGAGACGTGGGGCCTCCACCCCCTCTGCCCAGAAGCGCAGTAGCGACCTCACAGGTGCTGTGAGGTGGAGGAAGACGATGCGCAGAAGGTCGCCGGCTCAGAGCCTGGCACCCAGCAAGTTCTACAGAGATAGTTAGATATTAACATGGCGTCTTCCAGACCTCCCCCCGCGTATCCTGGCAGCAGGGAGGAATGGGGGGGAGAAGGAGAGGGGAGGGACTTACACCAGGCGGATTGGGGTTCTGGGCGGCTCCGTCTCCTCCACTCCAAAGCAAGTGAGAATGCATGAGGTGGCGCCTGCGGGATGCTCCCCCTGCAGGCACACAGTAGGTGCTCACGCAGTGAGGCCATGGCTGTGACCGTGTCGGTGGCAAGCTCAGCTCACTGGTGGCCGAAGGTGGGCGCAGCAGGTCACCTGGGATAGCACTTCCTTTGTGCCAGTCCATACAGGTTTTCCTAGAATCCTCCGGGGGGTTACATAGGAACAACAAGACCCTTCATGTCACCCAGGTTATAGAAGCGGAAATCTGTGCTTTCAGGTCTGCTCTTGGCGGGAACTCGGGTCCGCTGCTTTGCAACTGTACTCTGCGTGCCAGGAGAGGTGCTGGGCACGGAGCAGGTGCTCAGCGTGTGCTGGATGGATGGATGGATGGATGGGTGGGTGGGTGGGTGGGAGGGTGGATGGATGGAGAGTCCATGCATAAGAGAATGAATGGAAGTAATGTGTCTGAGGCCTTTGGGGTTGTCTCTTGGCACCGAGCTGGGGCAGGAAAGTGGGTGTGAAGATGGATCGTAGGAAGATTCACAAGGGAACGGCTGCGTGAAAGACCCAGCTCCACGTCGCTTCTCCAAGCGCTGGTTGGTTTGGGTTTGGGTTTGAATTAGGTTTGGTTTGGGTCGGGTTTGGGTTTGGGCTGGCTTTGGGTTGGGTGTTTGGCAGATTGAGAGACGTGCACGCTTCATCTCTGTAAGCCCCAGAGAACTTCGGGGAGACAGCGCCCCAGGACCAGTGCTTCCCACTGACCAGGACACACACACACACACACACACACACACACACACACGTTACAACCTGGTGAATCACCACCACCACCACCACCCCCACCAGAATGGAAAATGAAACCTGTGAGGGTTTATAGAAACGGGCTTGCAGCCTCACAGCCAGACAAAGCGAACCCACACTGGGATGAGAAGGCGAGCCCAGCACGGCCCAGGCGGCCCGGCCTGCCAGGAGGCGCTCTGGCCGGCACCGGGGCCAGGACACGGGGACGACGGGGGCCACTCTAATTGGAGCCGGGAGGAGGGACCGAAGGGCCAGCCGCCAGTAAAACCGAAAGCATTTATTTATTATTTAATTTGTTTGCCCAGGAGACTTCGCCCCTGATGGAAACATCTGGTTCTCATTGCGGCCCAACTTTTACCTAATTGTACAGCTGGGGAGATTAAGGCACCGGGGTCACAGGCCGTGCCCGGCGGGAACCCAGCCCCCGGTGAGAGGTCCGCTCCTGGCTTCAGGGGCGAGACCACACTCCGTGCCCCTGGTGCTCCGGCGGAGACCCATAAATAAGAGAGGAATTACTCTTTCAAGTCCCCACTCTCCCTCCTTCTGATTCTCATTAATGGCGGGGCTGGGGGCGGAGGGCTGGGGCCGGAGGGCGGGGGGAGATGGGAGAGGCAGGAGGAAGGGGCAGCCACCATGGAGCTCCCAGGCCACAGGGAAGGGGTGGGGGTGTGGCCCGGACAGAAGCAGCTCCCAGGGGGTCCTTTGTCTCAGGCCGGCTCTTCTGACCCAGTGAGAAGGGCCCGTTGTCCAGAGTAACGAGGCAGAACTGGATTTCCACAGTGGCACCCAGAGGGAAAATAACCAGTCCTACCTGGAGTGGAAGCTACTGCCCAGGGCCCACGGGTTTGAATCCCCCCCCCCCGAAACCATTTCCAGCGTGACCTTGGGCAAGTTGTTCAACCTCTCTGAGCCCCCGTTTCCTGTTCTCGTTGGGGTTCTTGGGAGGGCTGAGGGAGATCATTGATGTGCATTACCCAGGAGAAACAGCTGATGCTTAGTAAGCACTTGTTAAAAAGATAGGAATAGCCAACACCAGTTCGGCTCAGTGGATAGAGCGTCGGTCTGTGGACTGAAAGGTCCCAGGTTTGATTCCGGTCAAGGGCATGTACCTTGGTTGCAGACACAACCCCCAGTGGGGGGAGGGGGGGAGTGCAGGAGGCAGCTGATCGATGTTTCTCTCTCACCGATGTTTCTGACTCTCTATCCCTCTCCCTTCCTCTCTGAAAGATCAATAAAATGTATTAAAAAGAGAGGAATAACAAATCTCAAAAAAGAAAAAATCGCTCAAGACTCCACACTCTGTTCTGTGCCCATTTAACGCGAAGAGCCGATGCTGTGCACTCAGCGTGAATGGAGATGCAGACGGTCCCCATTCTCCCTGCGCTCGCGGCCCTCATCCTTCAGGCTCTGGGATAACTCTGTATGTGCTGCCCCGGTGCATGCTGGGACGGGGACAGAAAGCCCGGGCTCTGCAAGGAGCCGATACCAATGAAGATGCTCACGCCGCCAGCGGCGGCTCCCGGCTTGTCTGCCTCTCGTGTTCCCTTGTCTACAAGATGAAGAGCTTCGTTCCAGGGTCCAATCCAGTCCTGGGTGTCCAGGCGCCCTGCAGAGGGTTCCTGGCTGCACGGCGAGCCCCCGCTCCGTGCTGAGCCCCCTGCCAAGCGCCGGGGGAGGGCAGGGACCAGTCCGAGGTCTCAGACGTGGCGGGTGGCGTGTTTTCCAAGCCACACCCTCCGCGGCGCTAAGAGAAGGGCTGTCACACCTCTTCCCCTGCCCCATGACGTGTGGTGGGCTGGATAACCAGGACTCGCCACCACAGTGCTTCTCAGAACACGGAATCGCTCCTGTAGGCTGCGGGTGTTGAAAGGGGATGAAGAGTTTTTCATTTCCCTCCTGGAGCTCACAAAGTAGAGCAATCTTTTTCTTTTCTTTTCTTTTCTTTTTTCTTTTTTTTCATTTATTTCAGAAAGAGGGAGGAAGAGAGAGAGAGAGACATCAATGATGAGAGAATTTTTCATCAGCTTGCCTCCTGCACATCCTGTCCTGGGGACTGAGCCCGTGTGTCCTGACCGGGAATCAAACCACGACCTCTTGTCTTATGGGTTGACTCCCAACCACTGAGCCACACCGGCCAGACAGAAAAAGCAATCTTTACCTTAAAAACAGTGGAGGGTGCCCACCTGCTGTCCTGGGCAATGGGGTGCTTCTGAGTTAGACCGGTGACCTTGCCCAGAGCACTGGCAAAGGAAGTGTTCTCTCTGTTTGCTGGCAGGACTCAGTCCCCAAACCAAGTATCTGAAATACAAAGAACATTTAATTCAGTGTATCTGAGAAAGCAGAAAGCTGCATGGCACTTCCGTTTCCAAATCACGACTTGAGCTTCTATTTGATAAGCCATCAAAATGCTAAAAATGGCCCCGGAAGACGCGATGGTATAATCTTCTGAGTGGGTCTTCCCAGGGGTTCCTTTCTCACTGTGCCCTAAACCTTTCTCCAGCCTGTACCCACCCTTCACTTAAACCAGGATCAAGCAACAGAATCGTCAGCCACACGACAGCCCCGGATCCAAGTCAGCCATCAATGATATGACATGGACCAGTTCTCCTTTTCCGACACGCTGTGCTGCCGATCAGAGGGTTCGCTCCCCAGTCCAGTCCCCAAGTCCCTGGAGCTCAATCTGATTGGCCATGAGCTCCCCTGTGCTCTACGTGAATGCCTGAGAGACAGACAGCATCTCAGGATGGCCAAGGTGGAGACTGGGACTTCTCCTCCCGCCCTGCCTTACGCAGTGACCAAGGCTCAGGGAGGGTTCCGGTCCCAGATATTTGATGATGCTCAGCTCGGAGAGGGAAAGGTCGAGCTATTTTGAACCTTGTTCCCAGAAGGGCAATGGGTATCATTAAACCCATCCAGTATGGCGGACACAGGAGGTAGAGTTTCATGACGCTTAAGAGAAGGCCTCTGAGACTTCTCGGGGTCCGATCTCTGGGAATCTTCCCGGGGTCATTTGACCTGGTCCCTGCTACTTCCATCGCTCACAGCCCAGCTGAAAGGAGTCCCAAGAAGTGAGATAAATGCAGAGACTAGATTCCGACTCCCATTACAAAGGGAGCACCTTGAGGCAAGACCACACACAGTCAGAAATTCCTTCCTCCCCCCAGCACTCCTTCCGGGGGCCTGTGAGTCAGATTTCGGGTGGGAATCTCTTCCCCATTAGGATAAAGAAGGACCAATATAGTTATCAGCTCTTGTCTCTCTCGGGGCCTTCTCCTCCCTCTCAGCGGCCACTCCATCTCTATCGTGTTGCCTAAATCCTACACCTGAGCCTCTCAAACATGACTTTCCTCCCTCTTCCTTCCTTCACAACTGGCTCCACACCCAACCCTGAACTTGAGTAGCTCCTGTTCTCAGGATCGGCACCCAGCTTGACTTTCATGTTGTCTTACCCATGTCGGATTTGCATCCCCGATCCTGGTTACGGGTTTCAGAAGGATTAAGACCTAATCTTGTTGACCTCTGGTGGGCACCTGACCATGGTGGACCCTGACCAGGTATGGGTGAATTCTTTGGGGCTGTCCATCCAGTGTCTGGAGGTGGAAGGGAACTCTAGTCTAATGTCAAGTCAGGAGGAACAACCCACAGTGCCATGTTGTTCACTTCCTGGCCATCTTCTCCATTGCCCACTTCATTGCCATAATCCATGACGTGCCTGCACTTCTCAACGAATTATGCACACGTGCACTCTCAAGTCACCATTTTCTGCTTGTTTGCTTGTGCAAAGAACAGTAACAAAACAAACAAACAAAAAAGATGACGTCTTTGATGCTGAGAAAAGCACGAGAAAAGACCGCCTAGAGACTCTGATGTCTGATGGGAGCCGGGGAGAGAAATCTGTATTCTGCCCGTTGACCATTTCGCTGGCGTCGGGGAGAAGTGTCACGCGTTGCAGAAAGAGAAAATGCTAAACCTGCCCTTCAGACAATGCATCTCCGCTTCGGGAGGGAGAGGCGGCGGGGCAAACACATTGAATCACTCCTCCTTTCATTATTTTTGACATTGATTTGTCATTAGGAAAATTTATTAGGCTCCAGATTAAATTGATTTGAAGAATCATTAATTCATGGGATGGAGCCGGGGCCGTTTGGCTGGCCCGCGCGGAAATGAGGCGGTATCGATAAAACAGAGGGGAGACATCAGGGCTGTTGGAAATCCACTTTTTCCAACCCGGAGGAACATTCTGAACATCCCTGGGGGGCGGGTGGGTGTTCTGACAGTCAACCCCAGTCAACGTTTCACCCACGGAGCGTTTTTCCCCCTACCCAAATCAGAGGGACAGAGGGAGTCGGATTTCAGAGAGATTAGCCAGAAAAAAAGGAAGTTACCCATGGACTTATTTGCTCAAAAAATAGGGATGAAAACATAGCCTCCCCCTTCCTCTCCCCAAATAAGAAAAATAGGATCCCACTTACCTGCACCCCCACCCTCCCCTCTCTGCGGCGAGGACCCTCGGTCAAGGCGGGGGTGGGCGCCCACCGCCATGCACGAGGCTTATGGGAATGTCAGGCAGGCCTCCCGCTGTGCGCCTCCCTCCCCAGCCCTGAGGAATTACTGCGGGATATAAATTGCCACGGGACACACCATAAAACACAGGCCTTCCCTCCTCGTCATCCGCTGTGTTTTTAGAAGAAAAATAAGAATTATATCCACCCTCCCCCATCCTTCTATTCATCAGGACTATTGTTTGCAAACAATCACAAAGGCTTCTGGGAAAAGGGAGCTTTGGGGTTCAGGCTGCCGGCACGAAAGTCCAGCCGTGTCGTGGGCTCAGGCAGAGCCCGGAGCAGGTGGTCAAATCATGTCCTCGGCTCCCTATTCCCCCTACTCTCCTCCCTCCGCCTCCCCCCTTTCCTTCTCGGCCCAGGTGGGCTCCCTCTGTGCTGAGTCCCCCATTAAATCTGGATTTACATCCTCTTTATAACCGGCCGTCCCTGTGGGAGGGCGTTGCTGCCCCAAGTCCAGAGTCCCTCTGTCTGGGAGGGGAACTCCGAACCTCTCACTCACTCACTCACCCATCTCATGGTCTTCTGGTCCGTCTGCCCAGCTCTGCCCAACCCGTCCCACGCACTGTGTTTGGGGGTGTAGCCACAGCCCTTTGCCTTCCACCAACTCTCGTTTATTTGTTTATTTTAAAATATATTTTAATTGTTTTCAGAGAGGAAGAGAGAGAGAGAGAAACATCAATGAGGAGAGAGAACCTTTAATCAGTTGCCTCCTGCACGCCCCCTACTGGGGATGGAGCATGTGCCCTTGACTGGAATTGAACCTGGGACATGTGCCCTTGACTGGGACCCTTCAGGCCGCAGGCCGGCGCTCTATCCACTGAGCAACACTGGCCGGGCCCACCAACCAACTCCTTTAGATGCTCGTCCTTAGTTACAGACCCAGAGACTGCCCACGAGCATCGCCGTCACCCACACTCGCCCTCCTGGCATCACGGATGCGGAGGAGGGCGACTCTGGCATTTCTTTTTTTTTTTTTTACTTCTCAGGAAATCCCTCCAAATGGCTTAGTTTCCAGCCAACGTGGGAAGGTCTGGGAGGCAGGCATTGGCACTAAGAAAGAGGGGACGTTTGAGGGGTTAAGCTCACAGTGAACTTGACTGCACGTTGACACAGTGACATTGGGACCCTCCGGAAGTGGCGAGAAGCATCAGGGAGAGCCCAGCCCAGAATTCTGCACCCGGCTCAGCCGCTGAGTGACATGCAGGCAGGTCATTCCCAAGGCAGAGCTGGGATAAAATGCCTGGAGACCAAATAAAAATCACTGTAACTTCTCTCTTCCTTTCTCTCTCCCTCTCTCTCTCTCTCTCACATACTCTCTCTCTCTCTCTCTCTCTCTCTCTCTCTCTCTCTCTCTCTCTCTCACACACACACACACACGCATTGGGATTTAGCTACACTGCAGGCTCATCCCAAACTTCACAGGAGCTCCACCTCCATGTGAGCGTGTGTGTGTCTGTGTGCACCTGGTGCATTTTTCTGAAAGCTGGGACATCCAGGAGGAGGCGCCCTGGCGCCCGGACTGGAGGGCAGACAAAGGAAAGTGGGTCTCTGAGTGATAACAGGCTACCTGCCGTGCCACACAGCCGCCTCCTCCTCGCAGCCCGCCGCGGCCGTCCAGCCCCTTGTGCTGTGGACCAGCCTGGACACCTCGGCACCTGGGGCGGCCTCTCCTCAGGGTGACTCCGCCCCATCCGGGGGATTCGCTCAGTGTCCAGATGGAAGGGAAGGTCTGGCCCACAGGGCACTCCCTGAACCTTTGCTCGGCCTCACCTTGCGGCGTTCAGCTTAGGAAAGATCCCGGCACTGAAGACACCCCCACAGGGGCCTCGAACCCCACCGCTTCCGCACCCCCTTCCCGTCCGTGCTGTCACCCTCAAACACCCGCGCCCGTGGGAAGCCCCCAGCGAGGAAGCCTTTGCCCGTGTGCTAGGCGTGATGGTGAGTGACGTTTGTATGTCTTCTCTCGCTCCATCACGCTAACACTCAGGCGTGAATAAATATCCTTATTCTCCCTGACGAAGTACCAGAGAGGTTAAACAACTTGCCCAAGGTTACACATCTCATTAGCGGCAAAGCCAAGGTTCAGACCCAATGGCCCTGCTGTTTGCAAAAATATTGACTCTGCGTTTTTGACATAAGGGCACGGGTCAAATACTTGAATGGATGCATGGGTGGATGGATGGATGGATGCATGGATGCATGGATGGATGAATGCATGGATGGATGGATGGATGGATGGTTGGATGGATGGATGGATGGATGGATGAATGCATGGATGGATGGATGGATGGATGGATGGATGGATGGATGGATAAACAGATGAGTGGACAATCCCACCATGCCTACATCAGTTCAGTGTCTCCTGTTCTGTTCCTGACTCTGAGTCAGAGGTGATGATGGGAGACTGAGAGATTAGGGACCCCCTGACCCCAGCAGCTTGTCCACTCGTGTCCTGTCTCAGGAGCAGCTGGCACCCTGAGTCCCAGGCAGAGGGCCCTCGCGGAGCCCCGAGGACCCCAGCCGGGATCATTAATGCCACTGCGGTTCAAAGACAGTCAGCGCTCCCGCCGCTGCCCCCGATCAGGCTGCCTGAAGACCAGGAATGCAACCCCTTCCTGTGGTTTGCCCAGCGCAGTGTGCTGTGTGGCTAATTTCTGGTCTGGCCAGTAAAAACCTCCAGGAGCCTTCCTCCGGCTCTTTAATTATGAACGGTAGGGGACACCGCAAAATAAATACTTAAAATGTCTAGACAACCAGTCATCAGAGCGGGATAATTAACTTCAAACATGCTACATCGTTGGAGGAGCCGTTATTCGCCTCTGTCGCCCCTTTCCGAACCCTTCTCCGGCCAATGTGTGTTGAGCGACGCGGCCGGGGGACCAGGGGGAACCTTCCCCTGACACAAAGCAGCCTGTCTCCCCGGCCTTAAACGACCAGACACCATACACGAGAGGCACATAACGGAGACCATTAGTTTTAGTTTTTTCCCACGGAAGGGAGGGGCTGAAATATCCCCAAGTTTTAATTACATCAGAACACAAAGCAGCACTAAGGCCGTTTGGGGTGGGGGTGGAAGAATTACTGTTTTATTTCGTCCGTCTATAATAGTTTATGTCTCTCTGTCTTAATATTTTATTGCTAAAGAAGAAAAAATGGAACCGCGCCACCCTGATTCTTGATTCATGCTCCGTAAACGTGCCTCCTGACATCTCAAATGCGATTAGGCTGCCGTGGACCTTGGGGTGTGCCTCCCCCTCCCGGTTCTCGCCTCCCACGGACTTCCTCCAGGGAAGCACTCTTAGCAGGGAGCGGACATTAATTTTGTCACAATCCCCCAAGCCAAACACTCGCTGGCAGAGAGATGGGTTTCAGGACGAGGACGGCAGACGGGCTGCAGAATCCTGCCCCCACGCTCGGGGTTCATCAAGTCCAAAGCCTGACCCCAAGCAGCCTGGCGCTGGGCAGCAAGTGGATCCTAAAAGGACAGGCTGAGGGAGGGCACCGCTGACCTTGGCTCTGAGCTTGTCTACAGTTTGCCTCCACCCCCTCCTCTGCCAGATCCTCTTTTATTGGACACCCAGTCATTCACAAGAATCCTCACTGTTGGAATCCAATGTTGTTTTCTTGAAACGAAAGCAGTGACGCATCCACGGGTATCGAGTGAATATTTTATATGCCGTGTAGAAGGGCCGTAGTTAATTGCTACAGCTCTCGTGAAAGGTGATATCCGATTATATGCATGCCCTTTAAAAAAAAAAACACAAAAAAAACACAAAAAAAACACAGAGCCGCCATAATTGTCTTGTGCAAGCCTCGGAATAGATTTCAGCATCTTCAATAAGAAATTGCATCAATAGCACTTGCAGTTAAATAGGATGGATGGTCAACTGGACCTCCTCCTCATGTTCTCTCTCTCTCCCTCTACCTTCTTCTCTGAAATCAATAATTAAAAAAGAAAGAAAGAAAGAAAGAAAGAAAGAAAGAAAGAAAGAAAGAAAGAAAGAAAGAAAGAAAGAAAGAAAGAAAGAAAGAAAGAAAGAAAGAAAGAGACGAACAGGGAAAAAGTAAACCCAAATAAGAGGAAAGAAAGAAGAGAGACACTGGATTTCAAAAATCAATTATGTGAATCCAAACCAAAGCGATAAAGGATTAGCTCAGAGGGAGAAGGAAGGAGACCGAGTGTGTGTTTGTGGCCACTGTTAGAACCCTCTGCGAGGAGCAAGGAGGAAGCGGAGGCTCAGAGTCAGTGAGTCACCCTGCTCCTTCAGCCCCCAGCCCAGGCTCCCGCTCCGCCGGGGGGCGCTGCCCGGCACAGGAGAAAGCAGGGGTGCAGGTCAGGGACCCGCTGTGCTTCGGATTTCATACACAGGGCGTGGCTCCCTGGTTCCAGCTTCTGGGCCTGAAGAGAGAAGGCCTCCTTGGCAGGGGCAGGGCAGCCACACGGGTTCGGAGGGACCCGTCAGGAAAGACGGGTTGATGGGCAGCGGGGATCCAGGATCGGTGCTGGTGGGGAGGGGGAGGCACTGCTCAGAGTCTAGTGGAAGGAATTGGGGAGACGTGAAAGGATCCAGAGACAGCCCGGACTTCCTAATGCGGAGGAGGCCGTCCCCGGTCCGGTCCAGTTGGGGCAGGAGAGCCAGTGGGACTCCGGAGCTGGATGGCCCCGTGGACTCAGGTGCGGACAGCGGCAGCCTGTTCACTGGGTGGGACAGGCCCCCGAGCGCCCAGCTCTACAGGAGGCTTTCAGAGTGACTCTCAGGGGCCGGGTCAGGAACGGTGACTTCACCCAGGAGCCAGCAGCTGAGGCTCAGTGAGTTAAGCGGCCTCTACTCCTGGCCCCCTCCTGGGGGGCCGCCCTGGAATCCAGGGCCAGCCGATCGGAAGCGGTTTTTGTCCTTCACTGCAATGTGTAGGATCCCACTAGAGCCGTGGTCTGCAAACTGTGGCTCAAGAACCACATGCGGCTCTTTGGCCCCTGGAGTGTGGCTCTTCCACAAAATACCACGGCCTGGACGAGTCTATGTTGAAAGATGTGGCGCTAGAAGAAGTTGAAGTGTAAAGAATGTGGCTCTCCAAAGAGATTTCCATCGTTGTCCTGTTGGTATGTGGCTCTGTGGACTGATGAGTTTGCCGACCACGGCCCCACATCAGCACGGCTGAAGCTTCTGGAAGAAAGACCCTGTGCCCCAGCCAGGCAGGTGGACGGACGTTGCCCGGGGGGCCTCGTCTGTTAACCTGCAACTGGCCTCGTAAACGTTGATGGATACAAGCTCATGAATTTTCATTGTCTCGGTGCTGGGACGGCGAGGGAGAAGGTTCCGGAGAGGACCGGAGCCGTGTTCCTCCCGCCTCCAGAATAGTAGCAGGGCCCTGCCCAAGGCCCACCCGTGCGGGGCCTGCGACCTCACCCCCACCGCGCTGGGCCGCTGCCCATCCAGACTGGAGCAGAGGCGAGGCTCTTAGTCAGCCGAGCCTCCACGTTCTAGACGGTAAAACCGCGTGCGAGACGTTCCCGCGGGGCGTGCGGTGTGGGACTGACTCCAGGTGTGCAGGGCCCGGTGACCCCCTGGCCGGGGTCAGGGTCACGCCCACACCTCACACAGCTAAGCGGGGAGAACGCCTAAGAGCCACCCTCCGGGCACATCGCCAGCGGACAGCACAGGGCTGTGACCTGCAGTCGCCAGGCTGTCCCCGCGGCCCCCGGAACCTGCTCATCTGACATCTGAACGTTGGTCCCTTCTGGCCGCCCTCTCCCCGCGGACCCCACTGCAGCCTGCCACCGCCCTCCTCTCTGATCCTAGGAACGTGAGCATTTTTAGAGCCTGTGCCTAAGTGAAATCATCACATGGTCTTCGTCTCCCTCGTGGTGTGTTTTATTTTTGAGTGATTTTTTGTTTTTATTTTGCCATGGCAGTGGACATGCAGTATTGCGTTAGTTTCAGGTGTGCGCAGAGCGGTGGACGTGTGTGCACCTTCCAAAGGGTTCCCCCCGATCGGTCTCGTGCCCACCGGACCCCACACCCAGTCATTGCAATGCTGTGACTGTGTTCCCTGCGCTGCACGTTTATTCCCGTGGTTACCTGTCACTGCCAACCTGTACGTCTTCATCCCCTCACCGTTTTCACCCAGTCCCCAAGCCCCTCCCCTCTGGCCGTCATCAGTCTGTCCTCCAGAGCCATGGGTCTGTTTCTGTTTTGTTCTTTTGTTTTTTTTACACTCCGTCTATAAGTGAAATAAGCCAATGGCTAAAAGCATCCCCTGCTGATAGCATATCTCGGCCATATCAGATTGCTATCCAAGCTCCCCATGCTCACTCCCCGCCATTGTGTGGACTGAGTCATGTGCCCGCACCAAGCAGTCCGCAGACTGGAATATGGGCTGGGACCCCGCCCCGCACTCCGAGTGCGGGCTCTTGGCCAGGGGACGTGGGCGCCTTCCCGATCCCGCCCGGGGCCCGGCTGGCTGCCCCGTGGCCCGGGAGGCAGCCCGCCCTCCGTCTCCCTCTCCGGGCGATCGGCGTCCAGAAACCGGAGCCTCGGGAGCAGACAGTGCGGGCCCTGTGCGCCTCCTCTCTGCAGGAGGGGACATCCTGTCCGCGGCCCCGATCCCAGGGCGGGAGGGATTGGGTTCGGGGCCTCACGGGGAAACGTCACCCGGTTCTAAAGGAACGCCGGGCCCGGTGTGCCGCCCTCACACACACACCCCCCCCCCCCCCCCCCCGCTCTGTCCCGGCTCCGTCTCCAGACACGAGGCCGCCCTCTGGGGAGTGGTGGCACCCTCTGGGTCTCCTGACTGTGATGGGCACACTGTGGCAGGGCGTGGGCGGTGCCCGCTGGACCCACCTTTCTCCCTGCTCAATAACAGAACCCTGGAGATGGCCCCACTCCCCAGGGACCGCACGGACCCACCCCCTGAGCACCCGTCTTCCTGTTCAGGGTCAGGCTCTCCAGGGAAATGGAGCTGCAGTCCTGATATGGGCAGGAGCAGGGATTGGTTTACATGGGCCATGTGACACCTCCCGGCCAATGCAATGGAAAGGCCTCTCTCTATATATAAGAATGTTGATGGAGCCTGGCCAGTGTGCCTCAGTGGTTAAGCATAGGTCTCTGAACCAGGAGGTCACGGTTCCATTTGGGTCAGGGCACAGGACTGGGTTGCGGGCTCCATCCCCAGTAGGGGGCGTGCAGGAGGCAACTGATCAATCATTGATGTTTCTCTCTCTCCCTCTTCCTTCCTCTCTGAAATCAATTTTTTAAAAATTTAAGGATGTTGATGTAAGCAGGTGTGAGTTACAGGAGCCGCCGTCTTGTATCCGTGAGAGAACCTGAACCCAAGCACCACCCCGAGGAGAGCAGAGCTGGAAGGGAAAGCAAATGCCCGGATGATGTTGTTCCGTCACGGAATTAGCCAAACCAGCCCCGCCCTCTGCACGGCCTCCGTGATCTGCTGTGAAGGAATCGTGGGTCTGTGAGCTGAGCTGGTTCGGGGGCTGCCTGTTCCCCGCAGCCTGAGCCGTGCACCTGTTGTCATGTGCTTGGACATGACCCTAGGGGGGCCCATGTAGTGGGAACCCGTGCCATCATCTAACCTCCAACCCTCTCTTCCTCCTGGTGAGCTTTTAGGGCCACTCATAGGGTTACTTTAAAGCATAAGAACTAACTGAAGAATGATTGTAAAATACTTACAGGTACTTTGCAAACAGCGCTGAACGAGTTGATAAGCATATTTTCTAGCCCGCCTGTCGATTTTGGTAGTAAGCAGGAAATTCTGACGTGTCCTGCATTCTTACCAACTCTTGTCCAGTGGCTGTGAAGGGCCAGGCCCCACAATAGGACCCACGGGGTCTTTTTTAAAGATAAAAACAGGGCCTTTCCCCTTCTGAACGCCAACAACCTACAGTAGAATGATCTGTTCCTGTGAGGAAGACATGCAACACATCGCGAAGGGCCGTGGTCGGCAAACCGCAGCTCACGAGCCACACGCGGCTCTTCGGCCCCTGGAGTGTGGCTCTTCCACAAACTACCACGGCCTGGGCGAGTCTATTTGGAAAAAGTGGCGTTAGAAGAAGTTTACGTTTCAAAAATGTGGCTCTCCAAAGAGATTTCAATCGTTGTCCTGTTGGTATTTGGCTCTTTGGACGAATGAGTTTGCCGACCACTGGCGTAGGGGATCAGAAAAAAGATCCGGGGATCCTGTGAGCATTCTCAGTGTTTCCTGATATTCAATTGGTTACCAAAGTCTCCACCCATCAAACTGTGTGAATGCCGAGCTGAGGGACAAGAGATCATTGAAGGTATTCTCCGTGTCATTATACAAATTGCAAAATTATTTCCAGCGCAGCTCCGCGTCTCTAGTTAGCATGTCCCCTCGTGCAGGCGAACAGTGATCAGACGTGGAAAGTGTTCCTTAGGTGGTGTGTTCACTGAACATGTCCCTGTGTCCGGCCGCTGCAGTGTGACGGGTGTGTTTCTCACAGCCAAGCGGAGAGGAGAGGACCTCTGCCACAGTTACTCACTGACAACACAGCGAGGGGAAGGCGTGCATGTGTTCAGAGTTTTACCCGTTTCTCTGACGGACGGTTGGCTCCTTAGGCGGCTGGAGGTCTGTGTGAAGCCTGCCTGCGGGCCACATGCGTGAACAGGTGACGGGAAGTGCCATCAGGAGCCACGTGTGGCGTTCCTTCGATCAGTGCCTCACGCGCCTGCTGATGCAGCCTGCAGCCAAGTGCTCGTGCGGAGGAGAAATACCTGGGGCTGTTTGTGAAAATAGCCACAGTCCTGCCATGACTGGTGTGGCTCAGTGGACAGAGCATCAGCCTGTGAACTGAAGGGTCTTGGGTTTGATTCCGGCCAAAGGCACAGGCCCGGGTTGCAGGCTCGATCCCCTGTGGGGGGTATGCAGGAGGCAGCCGATGCATGATTCTCTCTCGTCACTGATGTTTCTCTCTCTCCCTCTCCCTTCCTCTCTGAAATCAATAAAATATATGTTTTTTAAAAGAATAAAGGGAGGAAGAAAGGGGTGGAGGGAAGGAGGAAGGAAGGAGACAGGAAAGGGCAGGGCAGGAAAGGGGAGAGCAGGGGATGGGAGGAAGGGACAGAGATGAACAACAGCTTGTTAGAGGCAATGCTGGGACTCGAACCCACAGGCGCCCATTCTGGAGTTTTCGCTCCTCACCATTTGGCAGCACTTTGGAAGTTGGCCCAGATGCTGGTCCCCGGCAGAGCGGTCCCGCCCACTTCCTGGTGCAGGAATAAAATATATGTTTTTTAAAAGAATAAAGGGAGCTGGGGCGATGCCTTCCGGGGAGCGCGGGGCGGTCCTCGTGCTGGCCTGGCTCCTCCGCGTCTCCGATCCTGTTTCTCTCAGACCAGCTCGGGCCAGTCCCACCCCGGCTGCTGGCAGGGCCGCCCGGGTCCCTCGGGGGAAGAGGACACCCTGGGACAGAAGCATCTGTGGCTGCTTCCATTGTCCCGAGAGCATGCTCATTGTCCCTCCGCGCCGGCTGCAGTCTCGCCAGCCAGCGGGAAATTGGGGGCCTGTCCTTTGCAGCTGTCAGCTGGACGGCCCCGGGGAATGGCTGGTTGGGCAGGGAGGGGGGTGGTCCCTCCTGCACCCCGATCCCGTGCATCTGGATCCACACAGGGAAGGAGCTCTGGCATGGCCCCGTGCCGAAGCGGGGCCCCCAGACAGCACCCCAAAGGCCCCAGCCAGGCCAGCAGCAGCTCTTTTAGACCACTCCACGTGGTTCGGGGTGCGCCTGGACCATTTAGGGGCTCGCGCGCAGGCAGCACGCTGGAGAGAAGGTACCAGAACAGGCTTGGGAGTCAGAGTGTGCTGGGTTCCACTCCTAGCTGTGACCTGCAGCTGACCCCGTCACTGGCCCACCTTACCGGGCAGCGAGGAGGAGGGGTCAGCCCACGGTACCCAGCCGCGGCCTGTGCTCAGTGATGCAATCGCTAGGACCCCTGTTCCTGCTGCTGCTGTCACCTCCAAGTGCTCAGTCACGCACATGGAGACGCCACTGCTAGTCCAGAGGTGCCCTGAGGAAGGGGGTGTGAGGAGCAGACAGGGACCCGATGCCTCAGGTACTGCCCGATTCCCCATTGTGAATGTGTAAGAATGAGTCATTTCTGGTTCCTGTCCACACACGTGCACATGCACACGCGTGCACACACACAAATACACGCGCACACATGCACCATGTTCTCCGTCGAAGGCCCAGAAAGAACAGGCGTGTGGCCATGGGCGCGTGCCTCGTGGGCGGAGCAGCGGCCGATGGGGGGAGACCTGGTCAGACCCAAAGGGGTAAAGTAAAAGGGAAGGAAAACACCAGCGAGCCGCGGCCAGTGAGGTCAGACAAAACGATCTGCTCGCCTTCATTCAAAGACGGAATGCTGCCTCTGCCATAACGGCTCCCGCCGGCTCAGAGACACAGTAACTCGGGGGTGATGGGGCTGCCGGCGCCGTCAGACCCGTGTGTTCACAGAAGCCTTCCCGGGCTCCCCACGCTGAGCTGGAAGGCCCGGGGTCTCGGCGAGCGGCTCAGGGAGGAGAACGCAGGTCACAGCCCGGAACTCTGTGTGGCTGCCAACCGGGCAGGGGGTTGTGCCTCCAATAGCCCCTCCGGACCGCACCTGGGGGAGCCCGGATGCCAGGGTGGGGTCTCCCTCTGGGTTTGGAAGGGAAATGACTGTCCTTGCTTAGAAGCCGGTGAGGATGGCTCCTACGGAGAGAGGCGCCCATTGAACTCTGCCTGTCTCCAGATGGAAGGAGTCAGACTGGCTGGGGGAAGGGAGAAAAGGAGTGCCAGCAGGCTGGCCTGGAGGCGATCAGGGCATCATCCGACTCCTGGGACCACTCCCCAGGCACAGCTGCATGGCCTGCTCCCCTCGTACCCGGTGGGCTCCTGGGATGGCACGGCGGGATAGGAGCGGAGTCCTGGTGACGCTCTCAGACTGAGGAACTCGAGAAGCAAGTGTGCCTGCATCGCCCCCTTTTCCTCCTGCTGCCTCCTGCAGAAGAGCAGGCAGCTGAGGACACAGGATGGAGCGTACAGAGCCACAATGTGGCAGGAGGCCAGGCCCTGAGTCACTGCGTGGAGGCGAGCGGACTGCCCGTTAGAAAGATACCCTGAGTGGCCGGATTATTATGACCTCTGAACACATAATAATCTGGCCATTCAGTATACTTCTCTAGAGCACCTCGTTTGTTTGATATCAAAGATCCTATACTGCACCTGATCAGTTTCCCCTTTGCACTGGCTGACAGAAAGCTCAGGGCAAATAGGTGGTGGATCTCCAGCAGAGGTCTAGGATACTGTTGGTACCCGTCTGAGATATAAATACACCGAGTTGCCAGATGATTATGCGTTCAGAGATCATAATCTGGCCACTCAGTGTACACATTGTGTGAGTGAGAAACAAACTTGTATTATTTTGAAGTCCTTATATTTGGGACTTTTTACATGAATTAATATGCAGCAACACGCCCAATGAAATGCTGCTCGTTGGCTATGGCGTTTAAATCAGCCTGTATGCGACCTCGGAATCCTCCTTCCCGTCACACTTCCCACCATGTGACGGAGGTTGGCGTTCAGAGTGATGTCTGTCTGCCGCATCAGCGTGACTCTAAGCTTCTCGAGATGAGGGTTTCGGTAGCCCTCCCTTAGCGGATTGCCGGCATAGAGCAGCCACTCAAAATGAGCCGAATGGATAAACGATCGTTCCCCACAAAGCGGGTCTCATTCTGGGATGTTTACAGCCCTCCTCAGGCCAGCCAGCCAAAAACGAAGGGGGCGGGCTGGGCAAGGGAATTGAAAACAACGGCATCCCTGAAGACGGGGTGGCCTTAGAGAGAGCAAAGGAGCCTGCCCCCCGCCCCCCCCCTCGCCCTCGCGGGAACCGGGAGGCAGGCCTCAGAAGTGGCTCCCGCAGGTGGGTCCCCAGCCGCAGGCCGGCTCCGCAAATGAGCATGTGGGCCGTGGGTGGCACATGTGCCTGCGCTCCCCGCCGACCGGTGAGAGGCCTTGAGTCCGGTGCCCAGGCCTCGCACCCCCACCCCCTCCCTAGGCTGGCCCAGGGCTAGGCCGACCTCCAGCCTGGAACCCCAGGAGGCAGATCTGAGCCTCCATGGGCCCCCGCCCTGTCTCCCTCCCTCAGAGCGGATCTGGGTGCCGGCGCCGTATGCCGCAAGGGCCCAGGCGCAATCCTGTTACCGTCGCAGGAGGCATTAAATAATTACATTAATTTACCTAAATATGGAAAAGAAAAGAGAAAGAAAGGAAAGCTTTGCAAACCAGGGCCACTTGGCAGCCTTTCCGGCGGCACATTTTCCCCCCGGCACGGCCGCCCGTCCGGCGGGCCCCGTCGCCGCTTGAAGTGTTTCCTCTAATTGGGTGGCACATGGCTGCTCTTGTTCGGTTTAATTTCCTCAAAGCCGGCCCCACGTTCTGGCGGGCAGACGTGTTATAGGGGAAAAGCGCCCACAAACGTAGGGATTGTGCTGGCGGGAGCCCTCAGG